>NW_022631069.1:5222993-5532993 GCF_010015895.1 Lontra canadensis
ATAGTCAAATCAAGATTCATATGCAAATTTACCTTGAAGAAATTAGACTCTCCTCCCAAACTCTGAGGTTTCACTGCAGATACTTGACTGCTACTTAATCTTGGTGGTACAAACAATTTAAAAGGCTTTTGCTTTTCCATTTTCTCTCTTCCAGTTGTAATTATCTATTGCCCCAGAAGGCAGGGGGGGAAAAAGTGTTTTTACATTGTTTCATTAATACACTCTTTATGCTTTATTTTTAAAAGCAAGGTCTGTACAACAAATGCTATGTAAAGGAGCGGGTGTAACCTTTGCTACACTGTGAGTCTGCAGCGTCACATCACTGTGCGAGTCAAAGTAAAAACACCCCACAGTTGTTCCCACCATCTACCACCACCAGTGGCCAAGCTGGCGACCTAGATAAGCCAGAAACTCCGAGGTACCATCACTGTGACAGCCCGAAAACAAAGCTCTACCTCCGCCAGCCCTGGTAAATTGCATCACTCCACCGCGAGAACTACTGTAGATTCTTAAGAGGGGTACCGGATACCCAGGAGGTGCTGGAGGGGCGGGGGGAGGGGAGCCCTCGCAGGCGGAGGGCTGCCCTAGCAGGCGGAGGGCTGCAGGTGCCGCAGGTGCTGACGGAATCAGATTATCGCCCAGCTCCTGTTTCCGTCGTCAAAAAAGGAACTCAGTACCCCTGTCCTTACCTTTCAAGATTCAGGGGGAAACCATGGACTCGGTGCCCACGCGAACTGCTACCTGCTGTCTATTAGGACAGCAAAAAGAATCAACGAGAGCTTCTGCCTCCGAACCTCAGAAAAGGCGGGAAATCGCTCCCCTTCGGCGGCCAGCCAGGAAAGGGCGCGGTACACGACTGTTTAACGGCTAAATAACGGTCAGCTGCGAGAGTTCGCCCGGCTCCCAATTCTCGCGAGATTTTCCTTTACATTGGTAACGATTCTTCGCGGGATTCTATTTTTCCTTAGCGTAGACGTTCTTTAAGATTCTGCTATTGTCAGAGAATGCAAGGACTGTGATAGATTGGAGCAGAGAGTGAAAAATGCATTTCTGTCATCCAAGAATTGAGTCTTAGGGAAGAAACAGATGGGCAGATAATTACAGCCAGGTGTAATCATTTAAAGGTGGTAATTTAGAAAGGGTTGTTAAAACACAGAGAAAGCGGCACTTAGGGTGGCCTGGGGAGTCAGGAGAGGTTGCACAGAGGTGTTAGGCTTCTCGTACAGCTTCGCTCAAGAATAGGAGAGTGATTAGAGAGAGAGTGGGCCAACAGTTAATGGGGAAAGAGGATTCCTGACCGAGAGAACACAGGCGAAGGCCCTGTGGTTGTGAGCGAGATTAGTACGAGAGA
Organism: Lontra canadensis; assembly: GCF_010015895.1. NCBI lineage: Eukaryota > Metazoa > Chordata > Mammalia > Carnivora > Mustelidae > Lontra > Lontra canadensis. The sequence goes on from NW_022631069.1 coordinate 5,224,345, forward strand.
GACTCCAAGAAGTTTGGCGTAGGTGTGTGAGGCCAGGTGGGAAAACTGCAAGAGATGAGGCTGCAGATTTGGCAGATAGGAGGCCTTCCAAAGGCTTTTGGATTTTAGCCTTTATGGATGGGGATCTTGAAGAGTTCTGAGTAGAAAGGGAGGCAAGATCAAGTTCAGAAGAAAATGTATCGTTATGAAAAATGGTTTAGGCATGTCGGACTGGAGTTTGAGAGAGAGTTTAATAGGCGGGATAAGGTGTGAGGAGCTGAGCCGTGACAGTGAAGATGAAGAAGAGGCATCAAATGTATATTTAGGAAGTAAAATTAATAGGATTTGATGGCTTTTTAAAATAGTAAGCAGGAAAAGAAGTCTGACTGCTTGGCTTCAAGCTGGGGCGAGAAATACAATAAGTATTGTGGTACTAAATACCTAGGTTTGAGCAATACGAGAATGAATTCCATTTTGAATACATTTGACTTTGTTTTCTAACTTCTTCCGGTACTATAATTGATGTTTTCCCAAATGGCTTAAGTAATATTTTTAAATATCCAACTTTGTATAAATTTAACCTATGAGACATCATAGTTTCTGCTAAAATTTAAAAATTTTTGATCCAAGTTAAGTCCTTTACTTCACATTTTAAGGAAACTGCCTAGATACCCTATAAAAGACAAAATAGTCCCTCCAAGATATGATTCCAGGTTTATACCCAAGATGCCCTGTGGGGGCAATAATTAATAAATTTAAATAAGACATTCTTAAAGTTGAGGATATAAATTCAATATTCCAGGTTTTTTTAAGTTTTATAGCTAAAAAAAAAAAGGACTATGGTCTTTTTTTCTGTCTTGAAAACCAAAATGTTACTATGCCTAGGATTAAATTAACTTAAATTCACAGTATTTTATTTACTTACATCCAGTCTTTCAAAACAATACTGCCAGCATAGAATTTCTCAATTTCATATACTTCACATAGAATTTATTTTTACTAAATAGCCTTTCTACCCATACAAGGATTAAAATATCTGTGGAAAGATTTCAGTTTTTAAGAACTTCATTTTTTCTACAGAAGGTATTGGCAAAAATGTCAAAATATTGCCTAGCAGAATGAGTAGTAATTTGTGCTAAATTTCCCAGTGTATGTTAAAACATTTTGATGATTTGTCATTTTAACTTTTTTCAATATCTTACCATCACGGATTTTTTTAAATGTGGACTTAAAAAGATCTTTTTTTTAAGTTAAGAAAAAGTAAGAGTTGAACAGTTTTGTTCCCCTTTAATAATTCATAAAATGCTATAACAGGAATAAGTTTAGAAAGTTAGTTCTTAATCCATCAATCTGGCCTAATTAATGAGTTTCACAAACTACCTTTATTCTGATTACAATTGTTTCCACTAGATAGCCTTTCTCATGTCTATAATCCATATATTTTCATTCAGTTTTTCTACTAAAGGAAAAAAGTAAAGTTTTTTTCAGGTAAGAACTCTATTTAACATTATTCCCTTTTGAAGGAACCATACGGTAACAAAATAGTCATTGCTTCTTTTGAGTAAAATCTTGAAAGGAATCCTAGATGTCCCTCTAGTGGTTCGTCCTATATTCCACAAAATTTGATGAGCACTGATGACATCCATTTTATGGTGATATATTGGTTACCTAGCAAACCTGTTTGTTTTTCAAATCAGTCATCCTATGATGATAGAGTCAAAAATCTAGATTGAGAAAGTTTTAAGACAAACCACAACATTCTAAATTTCAACAATGTGAATACAAATTCCATTTCTCCAAGTGTGAACTAGCCAATTTGGGGTCCTTTGCTTTCCAGGTGCTAAGTATTTCTGAGTAGTTGTGAGTCAGTGTTCTCAGTTCAGTGAGCCTCCCTATGAGACGAGCAAAATGCTGTAGGTCTTCTGGATGATAAATTTTTGAATATTTGTACAAAATTTGTAAAATGGGTTCTTGTATATTTTCCACATGCTGCTTATCTTTAAGGTATGGACGATCTGAAAAACATCATCATATATATCTTAATGAATACTGGAAAGTTGTAGAAGAAAATTAATTTAAAGCAATACAGTTTGTAAATAATAAAAATAACAAATATTTACCAAACCCTTAATGTATGCAAGATATTATGCAAGTAACTTCATATAGTATCTTATTTAATCTTCATAGTACTCTATGAGGTAGAGAAATAAAGTCAAATAGGAAGAGAAGGGTCAGTAAGTGGTTGTAAGAGTACAAGAAAAAGTTTCAAGCTTATTTGAAATTTAAAAAGATTAATTTCCTCAAGATGAACAGGAAGCAAAAGGCAAGCTTCTTAAGTACCTAGTTATAAAATATAAGAACCAACCAAGAATTTCTGAATGGGTAGGCAACAATTATTTATCCAGTTACTGTGGTGGAGATATAGCAGCAAACATAACAGACACCATTTCCTGTCCTCTTTAAGCTTATACCCTGAGTTTGGGAGGAGTGGGCAAGAAAAGAGATATATACACATTTTAAATTTAAAAAAAGGGGGGGTTCCTGGGTGGCTCAGTGGGTTAAAGCCTCTGCCTTTGGCTCAGGTCATGATCCCAGGGTCCTGGGATTGAGCCCCACATCAGGCTCTCTGTTCAGCAGGGAGCCTGCTTCCCTCTCTCTCTCTCTGCCTGCCTCTCTGCCTACTTGTGATCTCTCTCTGTCAAATAAATAAATAAAATCTTTTTAAAAAATAAATAAATAATATGACAATGATACGTGTTATAGAGAAAAATAAACAGAAGAAAGAATAAGAATTTAGGGGGAAGGACAGTTGCTATTTTTAAAAGGGTAATCCAGAGGTAAGATGTCATTTAACAGAGATCGGAGATAAAGAAGGGAAGAATGTAATTATCTGGGGAAAGAGCTTTCTAAGCATATTTGTCAGATACAACACAACCTGTGGCAGGAGGCTGCTTGACATTTACAAGTAACATGTGTATCAAAAGTAATGTGGCTGTGGTGGTGTGAGCAAAAGGGAAAGTAGTAGGCAATAACAGAAAGAACTTGGCTTTTACCTGTGTAGAACAGGAAACCATGAAAGAGTTATGAGTTGGATGTGTAAACCTGGCGATTCACAGACCTGTACCCCTGGGGCTAATAATACATTATATGTTTATAAAAATTTTTTAAAATTATAAAAAGAGTTATGAGCAGAGAAATGAAATGATCTATCTTATGTTTTAAAAGAGTAACTCTGGCTACTATATAGAGAACAGACTCTAGGGAGGCAAGGGCAGAAACAGGAAAGCAAGAGAAGTTACTAGTTTGCATTAGGGTGGCCGGAACAGAGACAGTAAAAAGTGGTTGAGTTCTGGATATATTTTGAGGCTAAAGCCAAGAAGAGGTGTTGTGTATTTGACAGGGTATAAGAGAAAGAAAGTAGTGAAAGATGACTTCACAAATTTTGTCTTGTGTAACTTGAAGGATGGAGATGACATTTAGTAAAGATAGGGGAAGAATATAGGAGGATCAATGAAAAGTTCAGGAGTTCACCTTGGAGATGTTAAATTTGATATGTCCACTACAAGTTGAAATCTTGAGTAGACTATTTAGTGGAGCTTAGGGGAGCAGTCCAAGTTGGTATATAACTTTGGGACTTGTCAACATGTAGATGGTGTTTAAAGCCATGACATAGGATGAAATTTCAAAGGAAGTAAGTGTAGAAGAAAAGAGAACTGAGCTCTAGGACACAACATTTATTAGCATGGGAGATAAGGAGAAATCAACAAAGGAAATGGAAAAATCAGCCACTCAGGAGGAAAATCAAGAGAGTGTGATGTCCTGGAATTCAAGTGGAGGGGAAAATGTCTAGAAGGAAGGAATAATCAACAGAAGCCAAGTGATGAAAGTTTTCCAAGAGAGAAGGAGTGATCTGCTCTGCCAGATGAAGCGGATGGGTCAAGTACAATGAGGACTAAGAATTGAAAACTGGAATCAGCAGTGCCAGATTACTGACAGTCTTTGACAAATTATGGTAGAATGGAGAGAAGGGGACAAAAATCTGACTGCAGTGGGTTCAGGAGTAAATGAGATGAGATGAATGAAGGCGGGAGTACACAGAAAAAAAAATGTTTTTCTGTAAAGTAGAACAGAGAAATGGGAAAATAGCTGAAAGCAATTAGAGGTCAAGAAGCCTTTTTTCTAAGATGCAAGAAATTACAGCATGTTCATAAGCTGAAGCGAATTCTCTCAAAGAGAAAATTTTGAAATAAAGTTGTTAACATTTGGCATCAGTGAATAATAACCACAGACATCATGATTTGATTGCCAAACATAATCCAAATACATATTTCTGAATGGTTTTTACCTGAAAAAAACACAGTTGTTGCTGCAAGCAGAGCATATTCAGTATTAGTAATATTAAGTTCACTCATTCTTCTGTAGAAGTAAAACAATGTGGTAATAAATTCTTCAGCAATACCTAAAAAGATTAATATCAAATATATTTTCTTCAGACAACAGTGCATAATCAAACATATTGCCATTACCATCTTTTCTCAAAGCAGAATAATAAAATGAAACATTGTATCTGACCAATTTTTCCCATCCAATATAATATTTTGTATTGTATGTAATATTACCAGTCAGTGTAGTAGGTGGACAGTCTTCATTGCAAAATGTTTCCATAGAATAAATAACACTTCTATTATCACTCTGATTGGGAAAATTCAGTGAATGATCTGAATGATCTGATATTCTCATAGGACCTAGTAACAGGGAAAAATATAAAGTCTGATTTTTTAAAAATCTTTATACAGATAATAAATCCAATCTCTCTAACCTGTTAGACAGGAAATATTCCCAACAAATGGTAGCTTTATAATTTTTATTCCAGAAACATGAACTGAGATAAGTAGTTCAGATTTTATATAAATTTCATGTAGAAAACCCTGCAAAAATGTTTTCCATGATGACATATAATTGAAAAAAAAAAGGTTTTCTTTAAAAAAAAAAGCAAAAGCTAGATCAATGAATTGGAAAAGCTATCATGAAGTACTTATATTAACTAGTAAAGCGAGAATATAATATTTATTATAAAAATATAATAAAAATGATGTTATGTAATTTCTTGCTGTGTTTAATAGTAACTGTTAACATTAAGATTGAGTTGGTTGACATTTTTTACTTTCAGAAGCTGATGAAAGACATTCTTTCTGACTGTAAAGTTGGGCCCCATGAAGGAACATCACTTCAGTTTTTGATCCTTTGCATAATGCAGTCTGGTCCTCAGCTGTCAAATTTTCAAATCCTTGAAGAAAAGATCACATAATTGTTTGAAATGAGTAATGAAGAGGTAATTTTCAGGCATAAGATTTAATGTTTTTAATTATTCATTTAGTTATAATGTGAATCCTAAGTGTTTCCTTAGAATAATCAAGATCCATAATTGCAAATATGAACAAAATTCTTGATTCTGCATGGTAATATTTTGGAGCACTTTCACCAGAAATAGAGAATAATACTTTCTCATATGGCAAAAGCAAATTAAACACAGTCAGTTTAGCCTCAAATAATTTATTTTTACAGTGAGTTATCTGTGCATATAATTAGGTTTTAGCCAACTGTAGCTTGATTTTTTTCACATTATACAATTTTATTTGATTTATTTTTATATTCAGAAACAATAATTCATTTCAAAACATTAAAAGACACAATCAATCATGTGTCTTGCACTAAGTCTTTGGAGTCATTTGAATGTTTTTAAATATGAATATTTTAATCATCTGATTGTTTTTGTTTTATTTTGTTTTTAGAGAGAGAGCACACAAGAGGTCCAGAGGGGCAGAGGGAGAGAGAGAATATTAAGCAGTCTCCACGCTCAGCATAAAGCACAAGGTGGGGCTAAAATTCACAACCCTGAGATTATGATTTGAGCAAAAATCAAGAGTGGGATGATTAATCAACCACACTTGATTGTTTAAAGCATACAAAATGAACAGCTTTGGTGGAAAAACAGAGGTTTTATTTTCCTAAAATGTCCCCTTCCTTTAAAACAGGGAACTTTTTAAAAATTAAGTATGAAACTGATTTTTTTCACAAAGGTCATAAAGTGATTACCTGGGAGTCCCTTGGTAAAATCCATTAACCCCTGTAGGTGTAGGACCACTGTCTCCGAGAGTCTCAAAAAGCTCAGTTCAGGATTTACATACTTCTGCAGCTAGCCAACAAAAAGAAATAAGAGTAGTGGATTTTATTTCTTTCAACTAACTGTTTAAATGTTTAACTTTCATGTTTATGCCCTTATTTTCTAAAATAATTAGTTATAAGTTATTTCTCCCCATTAATGAACACATACAAATTTCTTTGTTTCCTCTAAAGGAATTGTATATTTTTGATGAGCAGCCACAATGTTATTAATGAGCTGATGTTCCTCTTGAGTTAGTTCCATACTCTCCTTAATCTATAAGAAAACATAAGGGGAAAACTATAATGAATTTGTATTAAGCAACACATGTCATCATTAAAGAAACAAGAAATTTTATAAGAGTTTTACCATTTTTCCAGCTCTAGTGGTGGATGATACAAGCTTGTTGTCTAGTCCTTCCTCTTCCACTTTGATGCTAGAGTAAAAACTATTCTTCTGTTTAAAGTTCTTTCGAAGTCTCTTTGATTTGCATTGGATTTCTGTGAGCAAACCTTTGATATTATGAAATTCAAATAAGATGTTTTAGGTTTAGCAAATAACATTATAGGATTTAATGAAAATGTTCTTATACTGTACACATATATTATCATAGACTTGTCTTTTCACAAAGAACATTCCTTTTTTGGCAAGCACGTACACAGAAATTAAATTTACTACATTAATTTCTTCTTTTCCTTCCATAACTACCCTCTACTTAAAAGTATACAGTCATCCTACACATAAATTAAAAATCAATTTTGCATCTCTGAACCATAAATTTAGACCTTTTTTTTAAGATTTTATTTATTTATTTATTTGACAGAGAGAGAGAGATCACAAGTAGAGAGAGAGGCAGGCAGAGAGAGAGGGGGAAGCAGGCTCCCTGCAGAGAGCCCGATGCGGGGCTTGATCTCAGGCCCCTGAGATCATGACCTGAGCCAAAGGCAGAGGCTTAACCCACTGAGCCACCCAGGCGCCCCTAAACCTTTTATATTAGAGAAATTTCTACATTATATCATGGAAACAACATAGAATATCAATTGATATAGAAGTTCAACTACTTTATCTCTGAGCTTTTTTCTTTGATTTTTTATATAAAGTCAAGGAAATATTTTGTGATTTTGAAATGAGCTAAGTTACTTTTTTTCTTAATAAAACAAGACAATGGTATTTTGTTATGCCAGTCTGAGCAGTCTCAGACAGAGATAAAGTAAAGGATTCGGCTGGTTGGACAAGACGACCTTAAGATCGACTCCAACCTGAATTTTTTTTTTAAGATTTTTAAGTAATCTCTATCCCCAACATGGGGCTCAACCTCACAACCCTGAGATCAGGAGTCATATGTTCTATCGACTAATCCAGCCAGCCAGGTGCCCCCACCCCTGGAATTTTAAATAATAGGAATCCTTTTGGTCAAGCTATAAAGAGTTAAGATTTTATTAAAATAGGCAATGTAATATAAACAGATCATTACATTGGTGTTTATTGAACAGGAGTGTAACTTAATAAAAATTGAAGAATATTATCATAGCAGTTAAAGGAAAATAAAAAGAGATAATGAAGAAACAGCCATAAAATTAATATAATAGAAAGACTGCAAGATAAGAGTTTGAGCAAGGCTAGGTTAAGCATGAAAACACTAATACTTTATTAAGAAAATGAACTTTGAAATTACCATGACATTTTGAGCCCTAGGAAATAGGAGGAGTTGTGGAAATAAGGCCAAAATCTTAGTACTACCCTGAGGATTACATGATATCATGTAATTTATAAGCTAAAAACACTGTGAACATAGAAGGAACTCAAACAGCCTAAGTACTCCTCTGCCTGTTCAAGTTGGTTTTTGACACCTATGAGCTGTTAGTAGGCTCTACATACCTACTTGTCATGTAGGCTTCTAAAGATACAAGACCAAAGAAGGGGAACTACTAATTTAAAATTCTGCTCTTTGTAGATAAATTATATAACCTTAGGTTAAGTCATATGAAAATACAAGGATTTCCAATGAAGAAGAACATATGATTATTGCCAAAATTAGAGCAATATAGTGTAGAACAGGGTTTATGGAAATAACTACCTAGATTGATTACTAGTCATCCCAATCTATCAGTTGTTAGAGAAACAGCTTAAATCTAGACTAATATGTTAATGTTCAAAATGATAATTTGAGTAATGCATTATGTTGTCAATAGGGTAAGAAAAGCTAAAATCACCCTCAAAAAAGAACCCCCAAATTCCATAATAACACTTACATTCTGCCAGCATTCCTACTGCCTTACACTTTTTCAGTCTGCACTCTTGACATTTCCTACGCATGTACATGTCCATTTCACAGTGGCCACCATTCTTGCAGTGATATACTGCATTTTTGGTGATACTACGTCGAAAAAAACCTAATAACAAAAAAAGTACTTTTAAAATTTCACTATTAAGTATTTTTAGGGTTTTGTTTGTTTAAGATTTTACTTATTTGACACATAGGGAGCAAGAGAGCACAAGCAGGTAGGCATAGGGAGAGGAGAAGCAGACTCCCCACAGAGCAGGGAGCCTGATGTGGGGCTTGATGTGGGGCTCAATGTGGGGTTTGCTTCCGGGACCCTGAGATCATGACCTGAGCCAAAGACAGATGCTTAACTGACTGAACCACCCAGGAGACCCATTTTTTAAATATATATCTTCCTAGTAGAGTTAAGTAATCAAAATAACTAAATTATTTCAATAAAATGCTTTTTTCCATCAGTAAGATTCAATTTAATATATGTTTATATTCCTTCATGATTGATATCTTCTATTCCAAGGTTGTTTCTTTCAATAATCACATCTAGAAATTAAACAAAGTAGTCCCATCAATTAAGATAACTTTCTATTTTAATATGGCTATATCATCTAAAAGCATTTTTACAACTATGTTGTACAGAATATCAGGATTCCATGAAGCGTCTCTCAAGGTGCCCTTGAAAGAATATACGCTCCTCGAAATAAGTCAATTGGAGAAAGACAACTATCATATGATCTCCCTGATAAGAGGAAGTGGAGATGCAATGTGGGGGGTTTGAGGGGTAGGAAAAGAATAAATGAAACAAGATGGGATCAGGAGGGAGACAAACCATAAGAGACTCTTAATGTCACAAAACAAACTGAGGGTTGCGGGGGGGGGGGGTGTAGGGAGAGGGTGGTGGGGTTATGGACATTGGGGAGGGTATGTGCTATGGTGAGTGCTGTGAAGTGTGTAAACCTGGCAATTCACAGACCTGTACCCTGGGGCTAATAATAAATGTTTATTAAAAATTTTTTAAATTATTTTTAAAAAATCACAGAGCTAAAGAGAAAAAAAAAGAATATACGCTTCTGTAAAACTATAAGGAAAACCTCTTTTCTTTTCTCCTCATATTACCACCTCAACCATACAAATAGGAAAAGATATTCTTTGAAACTTACTTTTCTTTCTTCCTTTTTTAGCACTCACCCAGGTTAGAAAACATTTTTAGGTTATTTGGTCTGAGACATTGAATAGGCTGTGGTGTGTGTGTGTATGTGTGTATGTGTCTGTGTCTGTGTGTGTGTGTTTTGGTGGAGGTGTCTATATTATCCTTTTCACTTCCTAAATCCATGCATAGCAGCCCCCCTTCCCATTTCCTCTTTCATTCCCCATTCCTACGCAGTAACCTCTGCTATCTTCCTCTTAATCCATTCCAAGCAGTAAAGTTGACAATCTTTGTCAATGCCCCTCTTAGAGACCTGCCATACCCTTTTTTTCTGTAGACCACACTTGAGAGTTCTGTGATTTAGAGTCGGCAAAGGAAATAGAAATTTCAGCTTAAGTTTCTAGAACCATGCCTCATCTTCCATCTAGTTTTTTTTTTTTTTAAGATTTATTTAAGAGAGAGAGAAAGAGCAGTAAAGAGAGAGGACAAACATGAGTGAGGGTCAGGAGAGGGAGAAGCAGGTTCACCACTGAGCAGAGAGCTCGATGTGATGTGGGGGCTGGATCCCAGGATGCTGGGATTATGACTTGAGGTGAAGGCAGGAGGCATTAACCTGGGGTCCCCTTCTTCCATCTAGTTTGAACAGCAAGGCCCTGCCTTTTAAGAACAAGCAAATACTTGCCCAGCTATTCTATTCATAAAGCTGGTACCTAATTTCCCACAGTCTTCATTTGGCTATTCTTTGTGAGGGGTGAGTTGTGAGATTCTGACAGTAAATCTTCACCCTGAACTTCTAAACAGACATGCTTACCAAGATGCATTGGCCTAATCATTTCCGGGTTCTGTCCCAACATTGCAATTGTAAATAAAAATAATGCAGGAGTGTTTCAAAAACTTCATCAAGGACTCAAAACTTCATCAAGGACTATTTTCACTCTTTGAAAATTTCATTGTCAATTATGATCTTCACTTGCAAACCTCCCATTTGTTTCCAGAAAAGCATTCAAAGAAATTAAAATAGCATCATAGAAGTCATTTAATTCAAATTCCCTTCTAATGCATGAATTATATCAACCACATGAGAAGATGGAGCAGTTAACATTGAGATATTTTTTAAAATCTTTTTTTTTCTAAAAGATTTTATTTATTAATTAATTTATTTATTTGACAAAGATAGAATGCCTATGTGCTGGAGCAAGAGGAGGGGTGGAGGGGAAGGGGCAGAGGGGGAGGGAGAGGGACAAGCAGACTCTGAGCCAAGCGCAGAGCATTCCACTCCAGGCTTGATCCCACCACCAGAGATCTCAACCTGAGCCAAAACCAAGGGCCAGTCACCCAACCAATGGAGCCACCCAAGAGCCCCTAAAAATCATTTTCTATTCCAATATCCGATTCATCTAAAACCACAGAAACCTTCTGCTGCATAAATACTGAATTTTCTATTTAAATGGAAAAGTTTTCATCAAAAATGAAAACTAAATCAACGCTATTACATTCTATTTTCATGTCTTCTAGGACGGATTGACCACCTTTAAATGTATCAATGGCTCTCTCTGGTTTTATTTTTCACGCTCTGAAAAATAAGAGTATTCTTACACGCCTAAACTTCCATGACTCTTCAGTGAACACTAGGACTTCAGTTTGGTTTTAACTTCTTCCTTACCCTTGCAACCTTCGCAAGTAAGTGCATTATAATGATATCCTGATGCTTTATCACCACAAACTACACAGAGTTCTTCCTGTCGCTTAATCCGAATAGAAGAGTGAGTTAGTCTGGACCTTTTTATTCCAGAATATCCATCTTCAGCATCATGGTCAACCACATAAGTGGGTTTATTTAGTTCATAGGAACCAAATCCACACTCTCCACCACCGAACTGTGGATCCAAGCTGTAAGTGTTGAAATGACTTTGTAAAGATTGGGACTGCAGAGCTGTTGGAAACTGGACCGTAGAGTACTGGCAATAAGCTGATTCTTGAAAATCAGTGTCGTGCAGCTGATAGTTGATTTGCTCTGGCAGAATATCTAGTTGTTTTAATAGTAAAAAAAAAAAAAAAAAAAAAGAACAAACAATAAAAAGTCAAAATTCCATAATTATTTTCAAATGTCAAAGAGCTGTATGCTCAACAATGAGTCCAACATGTCCACTGTGTCTCAAGGACTTGCTGGCCAGCACCAGGAGCGAGGAGTGGGCAATAAACTGATTTACCCTGCTTCATAAGTGCTGCCATTCCAGGGGTAGGCAGAGGTTGCTCTGGGGCTGGGGAAAAGGCCAGTCTGTTGCTAATGGCTTACATACCAATCCAGTCTCCCTTCTTAAATAGAAATGTGTATTTCCCCTTGTTTGGAAGGAAAGAAGGCTTTCCCCATCCTTTGCATTTCCCTTGTGTGGATAAAATGATTTGCAGTACAGTTAGGTCAGTAAAGACATGAATTAATAAATTATCCCACCCCCCAAAAAAATATCAAACTAAAATACAATTTTACTTGGTTATTTCAAGCAAATATATGTATGTATAGATATACATATACATATATATGTATGTATGTGTGTGTGTGTGTATATATATATATATATATATATATGTTTTTGTTTGAACTCCCCATTAAATATACCTTAACACTGTCCTTTGCCATTTGTACACCTGATTTAAATTACTAGTTTCTTTTGTATTTTGTTGACTAACAATTCTAACTATCAATTATCTGGGGATAAATTTGCCTGCTTTACCAGGTTACTATAAGGATGAAACAAAATATGGTATGCAAAAGCATATATAAAATATAAACTAATGCTTAATGAATATCATTATTATAATTATCAGAAGCTTCCAAACACCAACTTACTTTCTTTTTTAAGATTTATCTATTTATTTCAGAGAGAGTGCGCACATGCGCGAGCTGGGGGAGGGGCAGAGGAAGAAGGAGAGAGAATCCTTGGGCAAACTCCCCACTTGATTCCTGGACCCTGATGATGTGGGAAGCAGGCAGAAGAAAAAATTATTAAATTTCCTTACCCACTGACAAGCCCTCGAAACAGGCAAAGTGACATTCCTCTAGGGACTCAACTACCTCCACCTTAACACTTTGCTAAGGGCAAAGAGCAATCCTAGCCTGAGGACCCCTACCCTCAACCAGGATCCTGAAGTCTACTTTAACAATTCCTTTGAAAACTTCCTTTATCTCAAAACTCTCCAAGCATATGACCACTGATACACATCTAAAGGTTCTCACCAACAGAGGCTTTATTACTGGTAATGAATAACCTTTTTCCCGAACAATATCTAGCCCCTCAAGGTCCTGGAAACCTTGCTTACAAAATTCCTTGGAGACTTAGGCCATCCCTGACCCCCTCCCAACTTGTAAGTCATATAATGGACCGCTCCTCACAACCCCAGGTAGCAGCTCTTTCTGCCCACTGGTCCTGTCCTTCTGCTTTAATAAACCACCATTTTGAACCAAAGATGTCTCAAGAATTCTTTCTTGGTCATTGGCTCTGGACCTCACCCCACTAAACCTCCCTTTTATTCTAAAACTTCATCACTGAGATCATGGTCTGCACCAAAATCAAGAGCCAGCCTCCTAACCAAACTGAGCCACCCAGGTGCCACCAACTTACCTTCTGCTTTCAGGAAAATTTCTAAGTCTAAATCCAGAAAATTGGCTCCAAAAGGACCCAGGAATACTGAATATCTGTATCTGTAACTAGTAATATTTGTACTTTTCCTGATGCTGAGTCAGGTGATTAAACTTACTTTTAACCTCAAAATTATACCACCAAGATTGGTAAACAGTATAATTTTTATTAACTCACATAAATCGCTTGCAATCTTATAGCATTCACTCTAATGCTAAGTGTTGAATAAATACTAATAATAGCCTAATATAAAAAGAAAGGTTATCAGTAAAAACAATGTAACTTTTTTTATTAAAGAGGGCCTTTCTTGAATGAGTGTCAAAAGACTGCATAATACTAGCCGATGTTCCATTACCATGGAAATTAGAATTGAAGCCCTAACCTTTACCTTAACCCTAAAAGAAAACGGCATTTAAATTTAAATTTATATAATGGGCATTAAGGAGGGCATGTGATGTAATGAGCACTGGGTATAAGACTGATGAATCATTGACCTCTACCTCTGAAACCAATAATACATTATATGTTAATTAATTGAATTTAAATTTTCAAAAACTTAATAAATAATATTGTAAGGGCCTATTTAGCCAGAGCTATTCCGTCTCAGTTAAACAGTGGTTTTGTTGTTTATGCAGTAAAACTTAAACTGACCCTACCCCCCCACCCCGCCAGGGGAACTTACTTAAAAGCAAGTCCGGGAAACAAGTAAAATGTGGTTGACCAGTCCCTTATAACAGAGCCCAAATACAAGGGCGCGTCAGGCCAGGTGGAGACATCCAATCACTATCTCCCTAAAAAAATGTGGGCCCCACCTTTTGGGCGCCTTTTGGGCACCAATTCTGACCAAGGTGATAGGCTAGTTCAAATAGCTACTATAGGGTGAATTGTAATTCAATTGGCCACCCATGTGTGACCTAGCATGACTATACAACTTTCTCTGTGTGTTACAATCTCATTGGCCACCTGTGTGTGGCCAGGCTCAACCGCCTGGCCATTGCCCTTTAAAAGTTAGTCTGTGAGGCTGGAAGGGGTCACTCTCTCTGTAAGAGGCGGCCCGACCTGTAGGTTTGATTCTCTGTGTTGGCTTGAAATAAAGCTTTGCTTGACCTTTGCTTTGTATCAGTCTCGCTCCTTTGATCACGGACCTAACAATATAAATAATAAATTAATTAATAATTTTTAAACCCACAAAAAACAAAAGATTAAAGATTTAAAAATTAAATTAAATTAAGTTTATCTTATAGCCTTGGTCTTTTTGGAGAAAATTCCTTTTGTATCCTGCATTCTGTTTCTATTTCTTTCCCTTTGATAAAAATCTTAAGATGAAAATTTCAAGTATATGAAATAACTACTCTGAGCCACATTTACTGAATTGCATGTGAACTAGCTTCAGCTAAACCCTAAAAATAACTTCTAATTTGCATGTTAATTCAAATTTTAAAAATCAAATACAATTTTAGACCATCAGGCTTTTCTCTCTTTACATTTGATTCTGGCTTGCAATATTTTAGAGTTACTGATTTTTTTGAAATTAATTATATTCTCTTGTAAGAGAATGATTTTTTTAAGTTTTTATTTTAATTCCTCTTGTAGGGAACAATTTAAACTCTGGTTTGCTTGTTAATTTCTTAAAAAAAAAAAACTCTGTAATTAACCATAATGTCACACAAGAAGTGTTTTATCAACCATTATACAGTAGCTTTTTGTTACATACCATAGTATTGCACTGGTTCAGCAAAACAGTAACCATCAGATGTAGTGACATAAGAATTTGCCATTCTCTGCTCCAAGTCTCACTTACTCATCAGTGAATGCTGAAATAGAACTGAAGGAAACAAAACTTTTGTAGACTCTTTGAAAGTATGCTCATCAAGTTAGCATGATTTTATAAAAGTACAATACTATTTTTGAAAAATAAAGAGTTTAGTAGAATTTTTACATTAGACATTTCTATTTATCCTTTAACTGGAAGAATATTGAGTTCTCATATCTCTATACACCAAATTGTTAATTCTGCCAATTTTTTATTGCTTGGCTCTTTACAAATAACTCAATAAATCTTGGTAATAATGAAAGTGGCTTTTGAAAGTTTACCAAGCTTTGGTGTTAGGCTTCATATACTGCTTTTGCTACTTATTTATGGGTCATTCATTAAATCTCCTTAAACCTTAGTTTCCTTATTTGTAAAAGAAAAATAATAAAACCTTCCTAGCAAAGTTGTTGGCAGAGTTGAATTAATGTATGTAAAATCCAGCACAGTTCTTAATAACTCATTCTTATCATCGCTATTCTTATAGTTCCAAGATCTCCGTGTTCTAAATTTAGATGAATTAGGAAGAAAAAAAGAATAGGAAAAATGGCTTTCATAGCATTTGTTATTATCTTCTAAATCTGCTCTATTTTCTTAGCCCTGTGATATGCTAAACATCAAAATACTAATTTTGGCTCCCTTGACTAATTAAAATTTTCTTTTTCAAAAAAAAGTTTATGCATTACTGGAAAAAGTGTTATACTTTTTAATAGTAAAATATAACACTTTTTTCAGTAATCCATAAACTTTTTTTTGAAAAAGAAAATTTTAATCTTAAGCTGTGATTTCCTGTTGAAGTTTATTCCAATTTTTGGAGTTCCTTTCTAGGAAATAACAAAAATAAATAGTTTTTCCTGTTAAGGATTAATCTTAGATTGTGAATAATTTTTTCAATAATTTTTACAATAATTTTTCAACTAAATGAACTGAAGGAACTAAATGAACTAAAATTTAGTTCTAACTAAAAATCAACTAAATGAACTAAAATGAACAACTCAGGAAACAACAGATGTTGGCAAGGATGCAGAGAAAGGGGAACGCTCTTACACTGTTGGTGGGAATGCAAAGTGACAGAGCCACTCTGGAAAATAGTATGAAGGTTCCTCAAAAAGTTAAAAATAGAGCTACCCTAGAACCCAGCAATTGCACTACTAGATATTTATCCAAAGGGTACAAACATAGTGATTCTTGAAAGGCCACATGCACCTCAATGTTTATAGCAGCAATGTCCACAATAACCCACATGCCCATCAACAGATGAATGGATAAAGAAGATGTGGTATATGTATACATATACAATGGAATATTACTCACACACCCAAAAGAATGAAATCCTTCCATTTGCAATGACATGGTGGAACTAGAGGGTATTATGCTAAGGGAAATAAGTCAGAGAAGGACAAATATATGATTTCACTCATATGTGGAATTTAAGAAACAAAACTGATGAACATAGGGGAAGGGAATAAAAAATAAAATAAGATGAAAACAGAGGGAGGCAAATCACAAGAGACTCTTTTAACTTTAGGAAACAAACTGAGGGTTTCTGGAGGAGAAGTAGGTGAGAGGATGGGATAAATGGGTGATGGGCATTAAGGAGGGCCCTTGATGTAATAAGCACTGGGTGTTATATGAAATTGATGAATCATTAAGTTCTATCTGTGAAACTAATAATATCATATATGTTAACTAAGTGGAATTTTTACAAACATTCTTAAATAGTAAAGTCTAAAAATCATAAGCTATTATAAGAAAAGTTATTCACAGGGGCGCCTGGGTGGCTCACTCGTTGGTGTCTACCTTCAGCTCGGGTCATGACCCCGGGGTCCTGGGATCCAGCCCCGCATCCGGCTCCCTGCTTGGCAAGAAGCCTGCTTCTCCTTCTCCCACTCCCCCTGCTTGTGTTCCTGCTCTCACTGTCTCTCTCTTTCTCAAATGAATAAATAAAATCTTTTTAAAAAAATTATTCACAATCTAAGATGAACCCTTAACAGGAAAAGCTATTTTTGTTATCTCCTAGAAAGGAACTCCAAAAATTTGAATAAACTTCAACAGGAAATCAGAGCTTAAGAAATTGAAAATTATTTAAAGAAAATAAAGGTCACTCTAAAGTCCATAGTCTTTTATAGCTTTATCCTCTCTATTAAAGATAAAGACAGTTTTCACCTTTAAAAAGAACAAAAAAAAAAAAAGAAAGAAAAGAAAATGGGTTTTAAATCATGCCAAAAAATTTATGTGACAAATTTCTTAGCCTCTGAGATTATATTGAGAAGTCTTTTCCTTTGATTTATTATTCATGTGTGAACTTCATGGCTGAGGTTTCTATATCCATGAAGATGATTTAAATAGTAATATCTTTGAAATGTGTCCCCTTTATCATCTAATAGAATGTATGTTCTTCTAAAAGCACTTGAAACTCCCAGTCTTCTGACAGCACAGCAGTAGTCCTTTAGAGTAAGCACTGGATGAAAGGGATGAAGCAAAAACAGTGCCCCCCCCCAAAAAAAGTGAAATTTTAATACAAAGTTTCCCTTGAAAAATCAGGACTAAAATCAGTAAGATCAGTCAGTCAACACTTCAGTGTTTCGATATTGCAACAAGTCAATTGACTCGCCATATAAAAACAATTCTGAATGTTATCCATTTAATATGTGTGATACTTTGTAGCAATGGTTCTGTTCAGTTCTTTCCAAACTTCTCTTTTGAGCCTCAGTTAGCATTTAGAAAATTAAAAATGAATCTGAAAACTTGAAGTTGTTACTCACTCTTCTTTAAAAATTGCTGCACTTACTATTACGCTTCATATAATATTGCACATCTGAAGAAGACTGAAAATTAAAATTGGTACTACTTAGATGTAGACTTCACTGAATGAGAGTTTGAGAAATAATATAGAATGAACCAGAGGTAGCTCGTTAAAACAAAACTGGTGCTTTCCTAACAAAGACACACAAAAGTATCTTATAGTGATCCCACTATCAGGGTTCAAATCGTAAATAACAGTGTTCTGAAACCAAATCCTTCCAATACTGTAGATAAACACCCAAAAATATTATCTAAAGTAGACCTGTTTGGGTTTTTTAATTTTTTTTAAGATTTTATTTCTTCATTTGACAGACAGAGATCACAAGTAGACAGAAAGGCAGGCAGAGAGAGAGAGAGAGGAAGAAGCAGGCTCCCCGCTGAGCAGAGAGCCTAATGTGGGGCTTGATCCCAGGACCCCGAGATCATGATCTGAGCCAAAGGCAGAGGCTTTAACACACTGAGCCACCCAGGCGCCCCTGTTTGGGTTGTTTTGTTTTGTTTTGTTTTTTTCTGTTAGGGTTAAAAGTTTATTTATTTATTTAAGTAATCTCCACATCAAAACTGAGATTCGAACCCATGACCCCAAGATCAAGGGTGACATGGCTCTTGCCTAAGCCAACTAGGCACCCCAAAGCAGATTTTTATGGACTAGTTATATTCAGGGCATTTATGGGACATATACATAAAAAGGTTTTGATTAAAAATATGCCTTTTAAAAAATAAAATATTGTTTTATATGCTCATAGTAATATTTGTATTATTTTCTACACAAAATTTTTCACTAATTATGTGTTCTTCAGCCTTTTAGAAGGCTGAAGCCTTTAATAGAAGTATTATAATATGTATGCATAATAAAAACTTTCAGAAATAAAGTATTCATAAAATTAGTTTAAGAACACTCAAGTAGATTATTAATAGCATAGAGGGAAGTATGTAATCAACAACTTCCTATCTTATTAAAAAGAAAAGTTACAGTAAGCCTGGAGTGATTCTGTTTTGTTATCTTTCCTAGTAAATATTTATTTAAAAACAAAAACTCAGTTAAGAGAGGAGCTTTTATCAAGAGGATCAATTTAGCATGGGCAAAGTCTTTTTTTTTTCATTAACAAATACAACTTTATTTAAAAAGCTGTATTTTTCATAGATTATAATAGCTATTTTACTGAAAAGATACTTTGCAGAAATGAATTTGCATCTCCTCTGCCTTAACTAGGTATTGTGCTTAGTAAATCTTCATATGGCTAGAACTTTACCAGGAAAAACATATTGACTCCAGAGAACTACAATCACATGTTAAAGAATTTTACAGTTTTTATATTTTTACTCTTGCAATATTTTTCATCTGAATCATGAATAATGCATTGAATAAAATTAATATAACTGAAAAGTAGATGGCTTCATAAGAAAAACTGAAAATTTCAGTTTTCACAGTAGCCTCTACCAAAAAAAATGAATGATAGTGCTCTATGATACATAATTATAAAAAATTTTTTACAGCAGAGCCTCTTTGAGCCAAAGTTCTCTGAACTTATTGGAACCAAGAAAAATGAAAATGAAACAGATATATTTGAATAACAGCACAAATGAAGGCTTCTTGATTTTTTTATAAGAATCTGTCCTTTAACCTTAAAATACTGGGAAGATTTTACATGCTGAAGTTTTCACATAGAGTTTTATTATACAGCTTCATTGAGATGTAATTTACATAATATAAAATTCTCTTTTAAATTGTACAATTCTTGGTTTTAATATTCACAGAGTGTGTAACTATCACCACCATTTAATTCCAGAGTATTCTTATTACTGCAAAATGAAATTCCCTACCCATAAGTGGTCACTTCCCATTCTTTCCTCCCCCAATCCCTAGCACAATTTCTATGTATTTGCCTATTCTAGACATTTCATATAAATGGAATCATGCAATTCCATATACAGTTTTAAATGAAAACAGTATTTAATTAATATTATGTCAAGTAATTTTCACAACTTGAGAAATCAGAATATACATTTAGAAAATTTGTGACTATGAAATAAATATATACTTCAGAGATCTAGAAATATATTTTGTGTCCATAAAAATTTTTATACTTTGTATAACCATAGCATTTTGAATAGAAGTTTAATTCCCGGAATACACCTTTATCAGAATATATTTCAATATATTACATATATTGAATATATATAAAATATATAACTTGATATATTTCAAGTTGCCTTGAGTTCACATATAACCTGTTGTTTCAAAAAATAAAATGTATTTTAAGAAGTCCCTGATTAAAAACAAGTTTCATTTTAAAATGTAAGAGTAAATATCACTGTGAACCAACGTACATTATTACATCAAATGTCACCTGGAGTCCAACCACAGTCCAAAATTGTCTTATCATTCTTCAGGAGAAGACCAATCATGTATAATCTACTTAAATTTCTCATCTTCAAGGAGCAAATGCTTTTTATAGTTTGACTATCATAGTAACAACAATTGGCTTATTCATTTCGCAAAAGCTAAATGAATGATGGTGGAAACTAAATAGAGTTCCAAAAATACCCTCAACAGCTTACAGTTTAACAATAGTTTCAATTGCCCACAAACTTAACATTCATATTTAATTGAGACAGCATAAAACTATAAAATTTGGGGTTTTGAGGGAAGACAAAATACTCACAGTTAAACAATATACTAGAGATTGTCCTTTTCCTCGCAGAACAAGTATAAATGGATTTAACAACAACTTCCACTTTCCAGCTGGAGAAAACCGGACCTTTTCCCTATTTATCAAGGAGCCAAGAGGGGGGCACTCTGCATACACTTAGGCTCCAGACACTCCGCAGAGCAAAGCTTCAGCTCTATCTCAGAGACAAACTTCCCACACAATCCTCTCTTGGGTCAAAACAAGGGCAGTTATTATTTGACATAAATCAAATAATAACCAGATCATCAGGGATAGAGGTCTTTGGGACCTTCAGGTCACACTCTCCCAGAGTTCTTTATTGTTTACTTAATAAATATTTTGTTTTCTTGATTAAATTTGACATTCTCCCACTTTGGTTACAAAACACTGGGTCTCTAGAAACTACTAAGCAATACACACAGGAAAGGAAAATCCCTCATTAATTCAAACTCCACTAAAACAGGTATTACAACAATCCAACTTGAAGTTGATCTCTGCATTCCCTACCCCAAAAAAGGTGTTAACCCAATTATAAATGTGAACAATAATTCAGATGGGTACAACAGTATATGTGTGCAAGTCATCTAATCCAACCCTCTCCATTTTTTGGCTTAGAAAAACTGACACGCAGATAGATACTACTCCTTTTTCAGGGGCTCATAGCTAGTTAGTGGCAGAGGTGAAACTCAGTGCAAATGCAAACAGTTGAACAAGATATATAGGTCAGTTCACCATGATTTTTTAATGTCATCTACATGAACAAAGCTTGCTGGATACCAGGGTCATGGTTTCACCTCTGCAAGGCATTTCTACAGAACCAAGGTTATAAATGTATTCCACAGCTACACTCCCATTCTCCTGGTCCCCTCTCTGCTGACTCATTTATTTTATAGGACTGTAGGCTGTGGTCTCTGTCCTCCCTGGTTCTACTGTCACATTCATGTGGCCTGGGATACACTATTCTACCTTTCTTGGCACCTGATCTCAGTCCACATTCAGTTTCTGACTTCACAACTACTAAGTTGATGCTGACTTCTTCAAGGGTCCTTATCTACTACTGGGAAGAATTCATAATAAAATCTCTAAGTCATGTCACATGAGTTTTGTTTCTCTTTTAAAATAATAGGGCCTGGATCTATAAATTTTAATAAATGAACCAAAGAATAATAGTCTCAGCATTATAATTCATTTATTTGATTCTAAAATATTCCAAAAACAGGCTCCAAATTATGTCTTAAAAGAAGTGACACTCGACTAAAAACCTTACAATGAAAGCAAAACAAACAGACAGTACTTGATGTGTTTTAAAAGCAATGCTTAACTTCTAAATATTTACCAGGGACATTTGTTTCTTAAAAAAAACATATTTTTAAAAGAACTTTAGCCTTTTCGTTATTGTATACAAGTATCAGGGATAATTTATAAATTCTTTTATCATTGTTTTTTATTTTTTTAATTGAGTATAATTGATATACAACAGTATATTAGTTTCATATTTAAAACAAAATTATTCAATATTTGTACGTATTGTGAAAAGACCAACATACTAAGTCTGATAAACATCTGTTACCATACATAGTTAAAACATTTTTTTCTTGTGATGAGGTCTTTTAAGATCTACTCTCTTAGCAATTAGCAAGTATGCAGTATAGTATTATTAAGTATAGTCAATATCTTCTACATTACATCCCCATGACTAATTTATTTTACAGCTGGAAATTTGTGCTTTTTGATCCCCTTCACCCATTTTGCCCACCCTCCACCCTCCAAACCCCAGCAACCACCAATATGTTCTCCATATCCATGAGCCTGATTGTTGTATTTTGCATTTTTAAGATACCACATATAATTGAGATCATGCAATATTTGCCCTTATCTGACTTACTTCATTTGGCATAATGCCCTTGAGGTCCATCCATGTTATTGTAAATGTAAACTGTATATATATGGCATATGTATGTATTATATTGGTGTCTATAGAGTATAGATAGTATATTTTCTTTATCCATTCATCCATCAATGGACACTTAGGTTGTTGCCATATGTTAGCTATTGCAAATAATGCTGTAATGAACATGTGAAGCAGATACCTTCTTGAGTTAGTGTTTTCATTATTTTCAGGTAAATACCTAGAAGTGTTATTTCTGGATCATATAATAGTTCTAATTTTTAAAGATTTTATTTATTTATTTGACAGACAGAGATCACAAGTAAGCAGAGAAGCAGACAGAGAGAGAGAGGAGGAAGCAGGCTCCCCGCTGAGCAGAGAGCCTGATGTGGGGCTCGATTCCAGGATCCTGGGATCATGACCTGAGCTGAAGGCAGGGGCTTTAACCCACTGAGCCACCCAAGTGCCCCTAGTAGTTCTATTTTTAATTTTTTTAAAGGATTGTGGAGTTTTTAAAAAGATTTATTTATTTATTTGAGAGAGAGAGAGAGAGAGAAAGCACACATGAACAAGGGGAGGGGCAAAGGTAAAGGAAGAGAGAAAGAATCCCCAAGCAGATTCCCTGCTGAGTGGGGAGCCCCACACAGGGCTCCATCCCAGGAGCCTGAAATCACAACCTGAGGTGAAATCAAGAGTCAGCCACTTAACCAACTGAGCCACCCAGGCGCCCCTTTTAAAAGATCGATTTTTAACTTTTTGAGCAACCCCCATACTGTCTTCTGCAGTGACTGCACCAATTTACATTCCCACCAACAGTACACAAGCATTCCCTTTTCTCCACATCCTAGCCAACACCTGTTATTTCTCTTTTTTTTTTTTGTATTATTATAGTCATTCTAACAGGTGTGAGATGATATCTCATCATGGTTTTGACATGCATTTCCCTAATAACTAGTGATGTTGAGCACCTTTTCATGTACCTGTTGGCCACTTCTAGATCCTCTTTTAAAAAACATCTATACATATACTCTACTCACTTTTTTTTAAGACTTTATTTTCAAGTAATGTCTACTCCCAACATGGGCCTTGAACCCACAACTCTGAGACCAAGAGCCACACACTCCACCCACTAAGCCAGCCAGGTGCCCCTCCTCTGCCCACTTTTTAAACAGATTGGTTGGGCTTTTTGCTATTGAGTTATGACTCTATATATTTTGGATATTAACCCCTTATCAGATATATGATTTCCAAATGTTTTTTTCCCATTCAGTAGATTGCCTTTTCATTTTGTTGATTTTGATGATTTCTTTTCTTGTGTAGAAGCTTTGATGTAGTTTGATGTAATTCCACTTATTTATTTTTGCTATTGTTGCCTTTGTTTTTGGTGTCAGAGCCAAAAAATCATCACTAAGACCAATGTAATGAGCTTACAGTCTGTGTTTTCTTCTAAGAGTTCTATAAATAACTTTTATTATTTGGATAATTACCAATTTTAACCTCTAACTTATAACTATAATTATTAGCTTCTATATACAAATGATATATCTCAAATGCTCAAAGATTCAAACTTTTCATTAATTCATAGCACTTACACCCTCAATCCCACCTTTATTATATTGAGATATTACAATTCATTGACAAGAATCTTCCTTATTTAGTTTTGCAAAGAATAATTCATTCATTTGCAAAGAATAATTCATTATTGTTTAAAATTTTACATGTACTTCCCTGGTTTTTAATAATACCCTATACTTACTGTAATGTTAACATAGTACTTATTCCAAAGTACTTGAAAATATATGCAAATATATGTTAATATTTTTAGATAGGGAGTGCAGAACATATTTTTAATTTTATACAGGCTACTGTCACCTACACACTCTATTTATAACTATATAAGTTACATAACTATATAAGTCACTTAATAAGCATAAATGGGGAAATCTCCTGAAGTTTATTCTTTTTTTACAGTCACTTAATAGGCAGCTAGCCCAGATAGATAGATACATGCCATTTAAAATAAATATTAACATTGTTACTTTATCAGTAACAAACAATCTAAAGGATTATAAATCTAACCAAATAGTTTGCTATAAAGTTGCAAGTGTCATTAGGGAAGGTTCTTGAGTGGATGACATCCATGCCAAGACCTAAAGGATGAGAAAAAC
This sequence comes from Lontra canadensis, assembly GCF_010015895.1. Taxonomy (NCBI): domain Eukaryota; kingdom Metazoa; phylum Chordata; class Mammalia; order Carnivora; family Mustelidae; genus Lontra; species Lontra canadensis. Next base: position 5,248,893 of record NW_022631069.1, read on the forward strand.
CCATAAGAAGAGCAGAGAGAAATGAGTGTTTTAGTGGGAACAACACACTGTTGTCTACTGGCTTGTGTAACATCTAAAGAAGTCCAGTGTGATGAGTGAGGAGAGAAGACAAAATTAGCATAAGATGATACTGGAGAGAAAATATAAACCAAGTTTTTCCCCTATTTTTCTTTTTCTTTTTTTTTAAGTTTTTATTTAAATTCCAGTTTGTTAACATAAAAACCTTAGAGAGAAGACTGAATTTTATTCCAGGTATAATAGGAAATCATTGAAGGATTCTATGCAGGAAAGGCACATAATCTTAAGTATATGCATTGTTTTGTTTTCCTTTATCTTTAAGATTTTTATTTTTAAATAAGCTGTACATCCAATATGGGGCGCCTTAGAATTTTCTATGTAGATAATCATGTTATCTGCAAATAGAAATAGTTTTATTTCTTCTTTGCCATTCTGTATGCCTTTTCTTTCATTTTTAAAAAGATTTATTTGTCTATTTATTTATTTGTCAGAGAGAGAGAGAGAGAGAACACAAGCAGGGTGAGCAGCAGGAAGAAGGAGAAGCAGGCATCCCACTGAGCAAGGAGCCTGACTCAGAACTCAACCCCAGAAACCCGGGATCATGACCTGAGCTGAAGGCAGACACTTACTGGACTGAGTCACCCAGGCATCCCTGCCTTTATTTCTTTTCTTGGGTTTTTCTAAGGGTAGAACTCCAAGTATATGCTCAATAACAGTGGTGAAAACAGACATCCTTACCTGTTCTCAATCTTAGGGAGAAAGCATTTAGATTTTCAGCATTAAGTGTGATGTTAATCGTAACATTTTTTTAAAAAGACTATTTATTTGAGAGAAAGAGAACATGAACTGGGTTAGGGACAGAGGGAGAAGCAGACTCCCTGCTGTGCAGGGAGCCTGATGCAGGGCTCTATTCCAGGTCTCCAGGATCATGACCTGATCTGAAGGCAAACCCTCAACGAACCGAGCCCCCAGGCACCCCAATTGTAACATTGTTTTTTAAAGATATATTTATTTTAAAGAAAGAGAGCGAGTGGTGGGGAGGAGCAAATGGAGAGGGGGAGAGAGTGTCAAGCAGACTCTGTGCTAAGCACAGAGCCCCATACAGGGCTCTATTTCACAACCCCAAGATCATGACCTGAGCCAAAACCAAGAGTCTGATGCTTAACTGACTGTACCACCCAGGAACCCCTAACTGTAATATTTTTATACTCTCAAGTTGAGGTAATTCCCCTATATTCCTCATTCCCTGAGTGAACATTGTTTTTAAATAACTTGGGATGCTATATGAGGAATACATTGGAGGAAAGTAAAAGAAGTAGTAAGGTAAACAGGTGACTATCACACTGCAGCAGGTGAAAGATGATAGGAGCCTAGACTTAGATAATGGCAGTGATCTGACCCAGCAGATAGGTGAGTAGATTCAAGATATATTTTTCTGTAGACCTTGTAGGATTTGTGGATGGACAGAGTGGTTATAGTTAGAAATGGAGTTTGGATTCAATTAATAGACTGTCTACTACAAGGATTTTAAGGGCTAAGTGGAGGGTTTTTCTCCTCCATATAGTAAGTCTGAATGTAACAAGTCTAACAGTTTAATAGTGGTTCTATTGATGTCATCAATGTCTCAAGATACTTCTATACCTTGCTTTTTCATCACTAGCATGTGGCTTTGAACCATATGGTCACAAAATGGATGCTGTATCTCCAGGTACCATAAATGAGTTCCAGTAAGGAAGACAGAGGGAGATTTGCAAAGAGTTTATTTTAGTAAAACTTTATTTAGAAAGTTAAGTACTTCCTAAAAGATCTATCCTGAATTCCTTGATCAAGATGATGTCACTGGTCACTCAGCTACAACGGAGGCTAGGAAATGCGTATTTCATTTTCCAATCTTTAAAGCAGAGAAAAGCAGGGAGAAGTTTATTGCAGTGGGTGTTAGGTGAGCCAGCCCACAGTATCTGCCATATTAAGGGTGATGGAGAGTAAAGAATCATGGTTGGCTTCCAGGTTTCTGATTGATGGATTATATTACAGTTTGCTAAGGTACATAAGAGTAGAAGATGAATACATTTTTAATAGAAAAACAATAGTTCAACTTTGGACATATTGAGACTAAAATGTTCGTGAAACATCTAGAATGTCAAGCAGAGAATTAGACAGTATGAAGCTGGAATTTAGAGAAGCCAGTGCTGGAGGTGATATAATCTGGAAGCTTTCAGGATATTGATGGTATTTAAAACTGTAAAATATATATGATCTCCAAGGAAGAAAAAAGTAGTAGGACACAGCCTTAAGGAACTTCAATACTTAATAGTGGTTTGAGAAGAGTGAAATTCTAAAAGAGTGAGTAGCTAAAAAGGTAAAAGAAGGGGTGTCTGGGTGGCTCAGTCATTAAGCATCTGCCTTGGGCTCAGGTCAGGATCCCAAGGTCCTGGGATTGAGACCGGCATTGGGCTCCCTGTGCAGCTAGAAGCCTGCTTCTTCCTCTCCCACTCCCCCTGCTTGTATTCCCTCTCTCACTGTCTCTCTCTCTCTCTCTCAAGTAAATAAATAAAATCTTTTGAAAAATAAAAGTAAAAGAGAAAATTAAGAAAAAGGCACCAAAGAAATTTAAAGAGACATGTTTCATGGAGAAAGTGCTCAACAGTGTGGAATGCTACTGAGACTCTAAATAACACGAGGAAAGAAAAGTTTCTATTGAATTTAGCAGTATGAAAGTTGGTGGTGACTATATTAATAAGAACTAATTTCAGAATCAAGAAACAACAAGAGATTAAGTTAAGCCCAAATAAGAACCTTGCTCCCCTCCCCACATACACACAACAAAAAGCCTGGAGAGGAGCAGCTCCAGACCCTAATTGGCAGCTGCGTATTGGAGCTGCTGTGATTCCCCTGAACTTGCCCTGATGGCTGCATGATGGGTGTCATTACTCTGGACTCGTGTATGAGGCAGAGTGGAAAAGCAAGTGTGTGGAGCCCATGGCATGTGTCCCTTTGTTAAGAACAGAAAAGCTTGGGGCACCTGGGTGGCTCAGTTTATCGAGCATCTGCCTTTGGCTAAGGTTACGATCCTCACCTCTGCTCAAAATGGACCCTAAGTACTCCTGCTCCCCCCAGGAGCTCCTGCACCTGAACCGGCTCCTGCAAAAGCAAAGAGAGCAAATGCACCTTCTGAAGAAGAGCTGCTGCTCCTGCTGCCCCATGGGCGGTGCCAAGTGTGCCCAGGGCTACATCTGTAAGGAGGCATGGGACAAGTGCCGCTGCTGTGCCTGTTCCAGATGTAAATAGAGCAACACATACAAACCTGCAGTTTTATTTTGTTGTTGTTTAGTTTTTCCTTTCATAATCATAAACATAACTCTGCAATCCAGCTAGACTTGGAGGAGAGTAAGGAAAATAGGGAACCCACAGAACTGCAGTCAGAGCACAAAGATTATGGGATATTTCGAGCAGATGTGGATGAAGGGGTGCTCTCCTGAGCTACACAAGGAATGGTCTGGTAGTTAAGATAAAACACAAGTCAAATGTAATAGAGTAGTCCACAGTCAACAGTGGTGATCTTCTGGTTGGTCTTCCCATTCTTGGACCCAAAGTGTTCCATGGCTTCCACATGCCCTCTTTCACCTTGCCAAAGACCACACACTTGCCATCCAAGCACTCAGCTTTGACAGTGCAGATGAGGAACTGGGAACCATTTGTGTTGGGTCCTGCATTTGCCATGGACAAGATGCCAGAACCCATGTACTTTAGGATGACATTCTCATCATGGAATTTCTCCCCACAGATTTGTTGTCAGCGCCATTTTGGCTGTGAAGTCACCTCCCTGACACATAAATCCTGCACTAATCTTATGAAAGCAGGAAACTTTATAATCAAATCCTTTCTTCCCAGTGCTCAGAGCACGAAAGTTCTCTATTGTCTTTGGAACTTCGTCTGCAAGCAGCTCAAAAGAGATTCAGCCCAAAGGCTCAGAGTCTTCCTCGATGCAGAAGAACACAGTGGGGTTGACCATGGCTAGGCCATGGGGGCGGGTAAGGGGCAATTGGAGGGCCACAGTGTCAAGTTTAAAACTTGAAGTTTTAAAACATTTTTTTATATTACCCTGGCCTGTTTGATACATTCCTATTTCTATAAAATATATGATTTACAATAAAAGTTGTTGACTTTTTAAAAAAGTGAACTGGAGGCAAGGTAGCAAAACACAACAGATAAAAACATTCTCTGTTCATTCGGCTAGAAGTTTAGCTGCATGGAGGAGCAGAAAAGTGGAATGGACTCTAGATTGGGATTGAAGGTCCAGATTTAAGGTTGCTTTTAACATGAAGCAGACTATGTTTGGAAAATGACAGGAATGATGGTAGTGAAGAGGGGAGAGACTAACGATACAGGGAGCCAAAGGAATGATGAAAGCAACTCCAAACAGCTCATCCCATGGGTTCCAACCTACTTGTGGTCTTTTCTCCCTGACCTTCTATCTACCTATGGTCTTTGGACTTACTCAGCCACCCTCCACAACAGTGTCAGCTAATTCCTTGCAATAAATCCCTTCAAATCCCTGGTTCTCCTTCTCTGGCTAAATCCTGACATTGATTTTGATCCTTAAAAAGTCATTGAAGAGGCAATAAAATTATGCACTGGTTCCTATGAAAGCAGAGAGGAGTCACATACTTCCAAAGTGAGATTTCACTGAAACTGTATTTTAAAGAATTATGAAAAATCGGGGCACCTAGGTGGCTCAGTGGGTTAAGCATCTGCCTTCAGCTCAGGTCATGATCTCAGGGTCCTGGGATCAAGCCCCATCTTGGGCTCCCTGCTCAGTGGGGAGCCTGCTTCTCCCTCTTCTTCTGCTGTTCCCCCTGCTGTGCTCTCTCTCTAATAAAAAATAAAAATCTTTTTAAAAGAAGTATTAGGCATGCCTGGGTGGCTCAGTGGGTTAAAGCCTCTGCCTTCGACCCAGGCCATGATTCCAGGGTCATGGATCGGCAAGCCCCACATCAGGCTCTCTTCTCAGTGGGGAGCCTGCTTCCCACCCCCTGCCTGACTCTCTATCTACTTGTGATCTCTGTCTGTCAAATAAATAAATAAAATCTTTAAAAAAGAATTATTAAAAATTAATAAGATAGGAATGGGAGCAGTGGTAAGCTCAAGAGCCAGCTTACTGGAAAAAAACAAACTTGATTTATAGTGTCTGATTATTTCCCAGGTGTACATACTCCCACCATGGCCAATAGCAAGCTACCAACATGATGTTACAGAGTACAGAGTTAGAAAGAAATGGACACAGTTGGCTTTTGTGAGTCCACACCACTAAGTGAAAGGTGGAGGGAAAACAGAATATACAATGAAAAAGTAAACACCAAACTTCTTTCTTCTACAATACACTATCATGGAGAAAAGATCCAGTGGACATGCTTTCCCACACAGTTGTCATTGCAGTAAAAGAACAAAGTTCAGAAGCATGACTGCAGGGTTTGGCAGCTTACCAATAATAAACACCATAATAATAGATTCAACTGACAAACTTCTAGAGATTGTCCTAAAGAAGCAGATAACGTTATTTGCCTAAGATCAATGAAGGCTGAATGCAGAGATGTGATTCAAATCCTAGGCAGTGTACAGAGAATGTTCTTTCCACTATAAAATGCTTCCTCACTACCATATCCTATTGTAAGAACTAAATCAAGAGACTAGAATGTTTAACACCAGGAAAATCCTTATACACCCCCATTAGTATGGGACCAAATTTTTCAGAATCTTTGTAGTAAGATAAAAATATCCATTTGGTTTTGCAGTAATTTAAAAGCCAGTCTCTAACCTATCTATGTATGGTTAATTGATTTGTTACAAAGATGCTAATACCATTCAATGAGGAAAGAATAGACCCTTCAACAAAGGGTGCTGGGACAACTGGATGTCCACAATCAAAAGTACGAAATTGGACCCCTGCTTCATATCATATAAAAAATTAACTCAAAGTGAGTTAATGACCAAAATATAAGAACAAAAACCATAAAACTCTTACAGGAAAACACAAGGATAAACTGACAAGATCCTGGATTCAAGAATGGTTTCTCAGATTTGGCATCAAAAGTTTGAATAACAAAAGAAAATATAGATAAATTGGACTTTATCAAAATTAAAAACTTCTATGCATCAAAGAACAGTCTCAAAAAAGTGAAAAGAAAATCTACAGAATGGGAGAAAATATTTGCAAATCATATATGTAGTATCTAGACTATCAAGAACTCTCACAACTCAAGAACAAAAAAGACAAAAAATTTTTGATTTTAAAAATGCACAAAGGCCAATCAAGAAAATGGGCAGAGGACATGAACAGACATTTCTGCAAAGAAGACACCCAGATGGCCAACAGACACATGAAAAAGTGCCCCACATCATTTGGGATCAGGGAAATACAAATCAAAACCACAATGAGATACCGCCTCACTCCAGTCAGAATGGCTAAAATTAACAAGTCAGGAAATGCAGATGCTGGAGAGGATGCAGAGAAAGGGGAACCCTCCTACACTGTTAGTGGGAATGCAAGCTGGTGCAGCCACTCTGCAAAATAGCATGGAGGTTCCTCAAAAAGTTGAAAATAGAGCTACCCTACGACCCAGCAATCGCACTACTGGGTACTTACCCTAAAGATACAAATGTAGTGATCTGAAGGGGCATGTGCACCCAGATGTTTATAGCAGCAATGTCCACAATAGCCAAACTATGGAAAGAACCTAGATGTCCATCAACAGATGAATGGGTAAAGAAGATGTGGTATATATATACAACGGAATACTATGCAGCCATCAAAAGAAATGAAATCTTGCCATTTGCGACGACGTGGATGGAACTAGAGGGTATTATGCTGAGTGAAATAAGTCAAGAGAAAGACAATTATCATATGATCTCCCTGATATGAGGAATTCAAGAGGCAACGTGGGGGCTTGGGGGGTAGGGAAGGAAAAAAGGAAACAAGATGGTATTGGGAGGGAGACAGACCATAAGAGACTCTAAATCTCACAAAACCAACTGAGGGTTGGAGGGAGTAGGGAGAGTGTGGTCGGGTTATGGATATCGGGGAGGGTATGTGCTATGGTGAGTGCTGTGGAGTGTGTAAACCTGGAGATTCACAGACCTGTACCCCTGGGGCTAGTAATACATTATATGTTAATGAAAAATTAAAAAAAATTTTAAATGCATAAAGGACTTGATTACACATTTCTCTAGAGAAGATACACAGATAACCAACAAAAACATGAAAAAATCAACATCATTAACCACTAGGGAAACACAAATCAAAACCATAATAAAGTACCACTTCAGAGGCCCTAGGATATAGCTGTAATTTTAAAAAATAGTAACTAAGGGAAGCCTGGTAAGTGTCTGCCTTCAGCTCAGGTCATGATCCCAGGGTCATGGGATCAAGCCCCATGTCGGGCTCCCTGCTCGGTGGGGCATCTGCTTCTCCCTGTCCCTCTGCTGCTCCCCCTGCCTGTGCTCTCTCAGTCACTCTCTCTCTCTCATGAATAAAATCTTTTAAAAAGTTGTTTTTAAGTAGTTACTAAGTGTTGGTGAGTGTGTGGAGAAACAGGAACTTTAGTACATTGCTTTAGTACGTTGCTGATGGGAATGTAAAATAGTTCAGTATTATGGAAAATAGTTTAGTGATTCCTCAAAAATTTAAACATAGAATTGCCACACGACCAAGCAATTCTACTCCTAAATACATACCCAAAAGAACTGAAAACAGTTACTCAAATACATGTTCACATCAGCACTATTCACTTTAGCCAAAAGATGGAAACAGTTCAAATGCCCATCAGTAAATGACTAGATGAGCAAAGGATAGTATAAACAAACAATAAAATAGTAATTAAGCCATAAAAAGAAATGAGTACTTGGCACCTGGGTGGCTCAGTTGGTTTGGAGTCTGCCTTCGGTTCAGGTCATGATCCTGGGGTCCTGGGATCAAGTCCAGTGTCGGGTTCCCTGCTCCACAGGGAATCCGCTTCTCCCTCTGCCCCTCCTCCCACTCATTCTCTCAATCTCTCTTTCTTTCTCAAATAATAAATAAATAAAATCTTAAAAATTAAAAAAAATAAATAAATGAGTACAAACTATGGTGGAATGTAGGTGAACCTCAAAAACACTATTAAGTAAGAGAAGGTAGACACAAAAGGTCATATATTGTATGATTCCACTTATATGAAATATCCAGAATAGGTAAATCCATAAAGACAGGATGCACATTGGTGGTTGCCAGGAGCTGGACTGGGCTAAGTGGGGAGTAATAGCTTAATGAGTATGGTCTTTCCTTTTGAAGCGATGAATACGTTTTGGAACTAGATAGAGGTGGTAATTGCAAGACACTGTGAATGTACTAAATACCATGGAAATGTTCTCTTCTTACATGGTTAATTTTAACTTTCATCAATTTCAATTTAAAAACAAGAAAAGCTAGGTTCCAAATTTGGTTCTATAGTTGTAGTTCATATTAAGCAATCGAAAAGAATGTCTCTTAAGTTGTACTGATTTTCATTTTATGTTAAGATTGGGCAAATCCAATTTTGTGTTTTGGAAGTGTTCTGCTGAATTTGAAAACTAAACTAAATGTGGCTTTCACTTCTAAACAAAACAATAAGAAATAAAGTTACAAGATAGGTGGTTTGGTTGGGTTTTTTCCTCAAGGGTTTTAAAATATTTCTGATATTTTAATAGTAAAAGGAAATCATATTTAGTACAGCTGGATCATTTCTACATAATTGGCTTTTCATTCTTGATCTGGTTTTGAACTGTTTACTCCACTTTAGTAATTAACCATTATCAGCTTCATTAATGAAACAGAAACCACCTCCTATAATCATTTATAAAATACTTGTCAAACAAAATTTAAACAAAGAATAGAATCTGGGCAAAGTAACAGCTCTTTCAAATCTACTGCAACTAATTATAAAATATTCTAGTTATTTTGTTGTTGTTTTCCATTTATTATGAAAGAATCCTTCAGGACCTACAGCATTTCTCTTAGCATAGTTATCTGTGTTCTGTGTTCTTTTATACACAAGTGATTATTTTGACAATACTTTTTATCCACTGATGTGAAAAGCTGTGTTTTCAGCTGCTTATTTATATCTATAAATTATAAAAATTGAACTATTTAATCATGCTACCTTTAGAGACATTATTTTCTATTCTACTTAATTTTTAATTGACTGAGTAAAAAAGATCATAGGAGATAGTTTAAGACATATTTCTTAGTTTAAGATATATTTATGAGATTGCACAAGCAAAATTACAGCTTGTATATACAAAAACAAAATTAGATTTAAGTATTCTAAAAGATTGCTCTACTGGCATTTACTAAGAATACCACAAAGTTTTAAATGATTTATAGGAAAACATGCTCTATTTTGTAATCCTTTTCCCCCAAGACTTCATATTTTATAGATTTTAGAATATTATTAATTTAGAAAAATAGAGCAAAAAATTAAAATGTTAACTCAGAATATAAGGGATAATGATGAAATGCAAACGTTATATACATAAATGATGCTAGTGGCAGATCTTCAGTTGAGCATGTTCCTCAAGCTTCTTTTCTAGTTCACAATTGCATTTTGCTAGCTAAAAGTTAACAGTAACAATGGAGCAGCAAGGTTCAATAGGTGATTTAATCTGTGATCTCTTTTTCATTACTATTCCATTAGAATCTTGGTCTGTGGCTTTCTGTGTTCCCAGTGCCCATCACAGGACCTGGCTCATAATGGGTGTTCAATAAGTATTTCTTGTATGAATGAATAAATGAATAAATGAATGAAGGTTGAGTGACTGCTACGCTAACCAGCTTAGCTAACCATCCAGAAACTAAAAGTGAAGATGTAATAAAGTAATGCCTCTAGCATTCAAGAAAGTCGAATACTCAATTAAGGAGCTCATTATCTTCCACCTTCAGTTTTGAATTCAAGATTTCTTTATTCTTATTTTATAGAAGGAAAACTGAGCACTAGTAGTTGACACTTTGTTTATGCATCTGTTAGTGCTTTATCTTCCTGGCCTTTAGTTGTTTTCATTCATATTTATCCAACCAATTAATCATGGATGCCTTATAAGCAAATACCATGTTCATTTTTATTTCCCTGGTGCTTAATACAGTGAATTGCATGTAAGAGATACTAAATAAATGCTTGCTGAACTCAAAGTTGATACTTTTTCTAAAATATTTTCTTCATTTTTATGTCATTTCTATAATATTAATATAGTACAGACCTTTCAGAAGGTACAGACCTTTCAGAAATATGTAAATAATGACATGGGCATTTCTACTTATTTATGACAATATATTTTCAAAATCTTATTGATTATCTCTGGTTTATGAGGAAATGGTTCCAAATATTTATGTCTTCTAATTAGCATTAAATAATTTTATGAAGCTTCTTCATTTGGCTTTTGCAGAATATTATACATTTTTAAAAATCATATTAATACAACAACCAATGAAAAAATTAAATTTTATAACAACCCCAATTTCAAAAGCAGAAAATTTCTCTAATGTTCCAGTTACAATTCTCCTATTTGGGAATTTGGAAGATAAAACTACCCAGTATTTTTTCCATAATACCAGTGAAAAATCTATATGAAAAAATATTACTTCCTCTCCAAAGTGGCAAAGGTAAACAAGCACCTGTTAAGGGTCCTAATTCTGAGACAAAAAAAAAAAAAAAAAAAAAAAAATATATATATATATATATATACACACATACATACACACACACACACACACACACACTAGTTGGTTTAAATAGGCAGGTGAATCTCCTTTGTACAAATTAAAGAATTAGGTGATATCAGGAAGAATTTCAGTCACCATTTATGACACTAACACTTTTTACCTGGAAATTTCCCCATGGTTTTAGACTGTCAGATATTTTATATAAATGCACATTAAAATACAGAATTAAATGCCCTAAATGTTTCTATTATATTTCCTCTTTTCTTTAATCAATATTATGTTTGGCATAATATTATAGAAATGCACATGATTTGCTCAGACTTTTTTTTGGCATAGCCAGTCTGTTTTGTGTGATGTGCCACTGACAGATCAGCTCAGGCTCTAATTTTAAAGGCAAAAAATTATTCACATTTTTAATGTAGTGTTTATGATTACTTGGCACTTCTTGTTACTTTAATGCCAGAGTTAGAAGGGGTCTTTTTTTTTTTTTTAATTATGGAGGAAGATGGTTGCTCTTTCTTGTTACTTAACTAAATCAAGTAATTCTTAGTTAACGGCTCTTCTGAGTCCTGCCAGAATGAACTTGTCTCATTTTGACAAGATGCAGAAGGGGCACTAATAGTTATTAAAAGCATTAAAACATTAACCTTTAGCAACCTCATTTTTCACTAGTACCCACATTTCAGTATTTTATCAAACTGAAGTTAAACACTAAAAATTAGGAAGAACTGATCTTTTCTCTTCAACCTGAAAGAACAAATGTGATAGAAATAAAGGCACTAGAAGGAAGAGATAGTAGAAATATTTGTTTTAGTGTTAACGTAATTCTAGTCCTTATCAATGGTGGAATTAGTGTCAGAGAGGGGATTGTTCTAGAAATATCCACTACAATTATCTTCAGAATTTCAAGATTATAGAACTAACAGTATCAGGACTTGATTTGTTAAACATTATACAAGAATTCCAGATTGAAAAATTTTAAGATCAGAGTATTTTAGATACTGATAGTAGCCCCTGAAATCACAAATTTAATTCAGTTCAATTTTCAGTCATTCACAGCACACCTCAATAGTAGACTCACAACAAATACTATTGCTACCCCAAATCTCTTGCCACCTGACCATAACCAAAGCACTTTCTTGGCTACTAGAGGAATGCCAAGATAAATGCAACATAATTCCTTTTTAGTGGGGGACTAGGACATGTATAGAAGTAACATTACACAGAGTAGAATGTCATAAGTCCTATGCAAACAAAGAATTATGAGGACATAGCAAAGGAAGAAACAAATAATCAGCACAGGCCACAATAAGCATCTGTAGTTGACACTTATCACTCTTACTAGCCACCTGGTATCCGAAATTTTTCATTAATAAAATTCCCTCTCCTTATGATTCTCAGTAAGGCAGAGCCCAACTTCACTACGGAAACTAAAAATGTGACTCTTCTATCTTCCCTTGCACCTAGAATATGGGCCCATGCCTTAGGCTCGACTGATCAGACATTGCCCCCCACTAATTATGCCGATAGCAACAACAGAACAGAATTCCCTGTGGTAGTCACTGCAATTGTAAATGAAGTTCTTGGAGCAGCTGCAGCAAAGATATTCAAAACTGTATGTAGAACAAGTCCAGCCACCTACTGATGAGGACCGTGGTTTTAATGTCTCCACTAGACAAGTTCTGCAATATGATCTAGAACATTGTTACTGGTTGCACAACTGTGAACCTGATTTTCCAGTCTTCCTAGTGTTTCCACAGGCAATGCAATATCCTGAAAATAAATGATCCTCTATTCATACTAACCAGAATTTCTTCCTATAGTTCATAGCTAATAACCTTGGTGGACACAGAACTTAGAAAAAATGGTAGCTGGCTTTTCTTTAGTCATTGTAAGGACCCATTTAGCCAGAGCAATTCCATCTAGGTTAAACAGTGATTTTGTTGTTTATGCAGTAAAACTTAAACTGACCCTGCCGCCCCCCCACCCCCACCAGGGGAACTTACTTAAAAGCAAGTCCAGGAAACCAGTAAAATATGGTCAACCATTCCCTGATAACAGAGCCCAGAATACAAGGATGAGTCAGGCCAGGTGGAGACATCCAATCATTAAAGCTCACATACTATCTCCCTAACTACCAAAGAATGTGGGCCCCGCCTTTTGGGCACCAATTCTGACCAAGGTGATAGGCTAGTTCAAATAGCTACTATAGGTGAATTGTAATTCAATTGGCCACCCGTGTGTGACCTAGCATGACTATGCAACTTACTCTGTGTGTTACAATCTCATTGGCCACCTGTGTGTGGCCAGGCTCAACCACATGGCCTTTGCTCTATAGAAGTTAGTCTGTGAGGCTGGGAGGGGTTGCTCTCTCTGTAAGAGGCCGCCCCGACCGGTAAGTTTGATTCTCTGTGCTGGCGAGAAATAAAGCTTTGCTTGACCTTTGCTTTGTATCGGTCTCGCTCCTTTGATCACGGACCCTAACAGTCATATTTTCACCTGCTGACCAAGCCCAGGATATAAAGCCAGCCCTCTGTCACATACAATATAGAGCAACAGTCCCTAAGTCTAGCTAATTATCAGATTCAAAATGAGCAGCTTTCGAATTCAAGTAATGGAATTTGATCAGGAGAACCGAAGGGCATCATTCATCTATTCCCCAATATTTATTCAGTAGTTACTATTTTTTCAGGCATTCTGCAGTTGCTAGGGATCAATAGTGGCAAAACAAACATTCTCTCTATTCATAGAGGTGACTATCTTGTGAGGAAATAGAAAGTAATCTCATAATCATCCTGATGAATACATCATTATAAATGAAATAAATGCTCCGAGATGTAATAAAGGAATCTAACCAAAACTAAGATTTTACAAGGTTTCCTGATGAAAGATGTTTGAATTAAGATCTAAAAGATGAAAAACGTTTCTCTTGGGCCTTGAAGGATCTCAAGCAGAGATGAAAGTGTCAGGTGAGTACAAAAACATTAATTCAGGGGCACCTGGGTGGCTCAGTGGGTTAAGCCTCTGCCTTTGGCTCAGGCATGATCTCTGGGTCCTGGGATCAAACCCCGCATCAAGCTCTCTGCTCTGCAGGGAGCCTGTTTCCCTCTTTCTCTCTGCCTACCTCTCTGCCTTCTTGTGTTCTCTCTCTTTCTGTAAAATAAATAAATAAAATATTTTTTAAAAATTAATTCAAAAAGATACATGCACACCCCTATGTTTATTACAACATTATTTATAATAGCCAAGATATGGAAGCAACCTATGTGTCCATCAGTAGACAAATGGATAAGGAAGATGTGAGACACACACACAATGTGATATTGTACAGCAATGAAGAAGGTTGAGATTGTGCTATTTCAGACAACATGGATGGATCTGGCGGGTATTATGCTAAGTGAAATAAGATAGATTGAGAAAGACAAATACCATATAATTATAAGTTGAATCTAGGGGTGTCTGGCTGGCTCAGTCAGGAGAGTATGCAACTCTTGACCTTGGGGTCATGAGTTTGAGCCCCACACTGGGTGTAGAGATTACAAAGAAAAATGAACTTAAAAAAAAAAACTAGCATAAAAAAATTTTAAGAACAAAACAAAGGTAAATAAAATTTTAAAAACAAATGAATAAACAAAAAAAAAAAAGCAGAATCAGACCTATAAACACAGAGAACAAACTAATGCCAGGGTGAAGGGGAGTTGGGGGTTGGGCAAAATGGGTGAAGCGGGTTGGGAGATACAGGCTTCCTGTTGTGGAATGAATAAATAATGGAATGAAAGGTACAGCATAGGGAATATAGTCCACGATATTGCAATACTCTTGCAAATGACAGATGGTAGCTAACATGTGATAAACATAGCATAATGTATAAACTTGTCAAATCACTATGTTATACACCTGAAACTAATGTAACATTGTGTATCAACTATACTCAAAAGAAGTTTATTGAATACATCACAAGGGAGCAGCAGGCAGAACGTCTGAGGAGAGCTGTCTGCCCCTAGGTAGTTTGTGGGAGTGGTTTTTAAAGGGGGAAGTTGAGGAGGCATGGTGGCATATGGAATTCTCCCTTTTTCGGTAACTGTGCCTGGTTGCAAGTAGCCCATTGGTCAGTGCAGGCCTATGGATAGGTTGAAATGGGGCCCCTGACAGGCTGGTTTGTATCCAGCTAGGGGCTCTTTGTAGACCCTTTCCACACTCTATTGCTCAAGTCTGTTTGCCAAAAAGAGGACTCTATACTTTGCAGGATGTTTTTAAGAAGTCAATTTCTTTAAAAAAAAAAAAAAAGAAGTCAATTTCTAGATCCTCAAGAAGCCTTTTTTAAAATAATTGATATGTCTTAGAATGAGCATATGTTCATAATAATAATTCTATTCTACAAAAGAAATACATATCACTCATCCAACGCAGAACTTACCATGGTATTTTCCTTGGGTTATACTTCCAGAGCAGCAAACAAAAGCATAAGTGAAAATGCTAGTTTGGGGAAAATCTTCCTTAACAATGCATCAAAGCACAAAAACCCATAGGGACTCTTATCTTTCTTAGTATGGCCTGGCATTAGAGATTGGGTATTTTGGCCCACATTGGGGTATTCTGAATTTGGAACAAATGAAACAGTATAAAATTTAAGTGTTATTCTTTTAAATATAAATTGAATGTATATTTAATATCTATTTTACATATACTTATATATAATATATAGAGAATATTAGTGGTACATGCAAGGTTTTTTTTAGATACACTGGCTAAACCTAGGGATAAATACTGTATTTTATTCAATTAACTATTAAAGCCAAATTTATCAAATCATATGATTAAATATTTATTCCAGTCAATTCTTATCTTATAAAATGTTTACTATTTCCTACCTAACTTTCTGAAAAAATAAAAGTATTTATGTTTTTGGTGAAAAATCATAGAAGACAACTTGAAAATGATTAAGTAGGTCAACATTTTTTCAACTATCTTATAGAGAGCTCACACACACAAATGTGTAAGGAAAGAGTTGCATTCATCTTTGGGTGTGAACGGTGACCATATTTTTATTTGGCAAGCACTGTATTTTTTCAATGTTGTAACCTGAATGCCTTTAGGAGGTAGGGCTGCGGGGAGGAGGCAGACTCCCTTGAATTCACCTTTACCATAAGACCCTTCTCTCCCTACTATTAGCACCCAGCTCAATTAACTCATTCACAGTTCCCGTCTGGTCCCTCTTAGTCTTTAAGTTTACAACTCCTAAAATAGTATGTATTTGGAATAATACATAGAATTATTCCAAGTTGTTGTTGAGAGACAATTCCCCAGGGATGGCTTACATATCCACACATCTTGTAATCGATATACTTACTCGCTTTGTTCATACTATCTTTTCTAAGATGTTTGAATGGCAAACAGCCTTCAAAGAGAAGATAGTGCCTCCGTCCAGATCCAAAGGGGGGCATACTTACTACTCACATGCTTGCTACTCATTATAAAAGATACATTTCCCTAACTCCAGATTCTGCTCCTATCACCTCTCTCTAGAGGTGCAGGTGTCTTCTAGTCCTCTATGTCATCTTGGGAATTGAGGATTGGGGAAAAGCACAAAAGTGTTGATATTCTGGCTACTGTGACTGCAGAGTGAAAAACAGCCCTTCGTCTCTGACCCACGAGTTTCCAGCACAGTTCCCTCTAATCTTTTAGGTGGTTCTCTCTCAAGCCTCAGGCAATTTCCTCACAGTCTGTGCTGATCAGTCCTTGGCTGAAGAATTTAAGGGGATATTTTGCAGATCTAGGGACAGGACTAGAGTAAGGCAAGCAAGGTGCCCAGGATCAAAAATCTGAGAAGGTCCTAACTCTCAGGTTCAAACAGGAAGCTAGGAATGAGTACCTCCTTGAAGTCTGTGGTCTGGGCATCTCTCTCGCCTCACCCTAGTCCTGCCTCACCCTAGTCCCAGCTCTGTCCCCAGATCCAGAGTGCTCTCATTGCTCTTGTGTCCCTCTCTCTCCCTCCCTCACTTCTCTCCCCACCCCTCCTCCCTCCCTCGATTACCCACCCTCTCCTTCTTCCTCTGTCTCTGTTTCTCTGTCTCTCGAGGGTTTCTCCTCTCCCATACTCAGCCCATTTAACTCTGGGATGCCTTGACCTCCCTAGACTCCCTGCACTTTTTCTTCAGCTCAGGGTGCCTGGGTAGCTCCTCCCTGTGCTGTTTCTGGAATCTCTCTGCAGTTAGTTAAATGGGGGCAATCATAAGGCTCTCCTTGCTGATTTCCCTTCTCTCAGGATCACTCTCCTATGTTGGCTGATATCAAATGTCTTGAAAATCATTGTTGCATATATTTGGTGCAATTTTTTAGTTGGTTCAAAACAGGCAGGAGGGTGAACCTGGTCCTCATTACTACATATCAGCTGAAGGCCAAAGTCTTGAGTTCTGTTTTGATTGCTTGGCATTTTACTGTCCATGCTGTGCAACAAAACATGTTCAGTGGATTTTGGTACTTGGGCTGTCCGAAGCATCAGACACCAGCAGTCTTCGACTGATGAGCTGTCTTAAAGAGGCAGAATTGCTATGTGGCCCCTGAGGAAAGGAAATTTCCCAGGAATCTGGATAGATAACTGTTCAGGGTAAGCTGATATCTGCAGTAATGACTGAAGAGTATCATGACAGGACGTATGTTTCCAGCCCTATGGTCAGTTTTTCTACTTCTGCCTCATCTTAGAACTGTTTTCTTTATGAGTCATTTCTCCATAAGCTGACTAGTTCTACAGATCAATTTCCTGTGCTGTTGAACCTGGAAATCATCCCAGACGGGCACAGTCAGTCTACTTATGGGCCAGGCACTGTACTTGGTTCTTTGTATACATTGCCTCTTGAATTTCCACGACCATAATGTTACATAGGTACTAGTGTAATACTGATTCTACAGATGAGGGACATAAAGTTCTGAAAATTTAAATGACTTACTTTCTCAGGGTTACACAGCTGATAGGTGTTTATCCAAATAAAATCTTGGTATATTCAACTCCAAGGCCCATATAGTAGTTCAGGAAGGAATAGGTTAACACAGGAGATAAACTGGACTATCCTCCTCAAAACACTGATCACAGTAGGGTGCCTGGCTGGCTCAGTCAGTGGAGCATGCCACTCTTGCTCTCCAGGTTGTGAGTTCAAGCCCCATGTTAAATGTAGAGATTACTTAAAAATAAAAGCTTAAAATGCAAAAACAAAACAAAAAGCACTGATCACAGCATAGCATAACATAGATATGTTTAATCACTGTGTCGTGCACCAGAAACTAATGTAACATGTGCGTCAACTATACTCAAATTTTTAATTTAAAAAGGGGGGACACCTGGGTGGCTCAGTCATTAAGTGGCTGCCTTTGGCTCCAGTCATGATCCCAGGGTCCTGGAATTGAGCCCCCGCATTGGACTCCCTGCTCAGCAGGAAGCCTGCTTCTACCTCTCTCACTCCCCCTGCTTGTATTTCCTCTCTCACTCTCTCTCTCTCTTTCTCTGTCAAATAAATAAATAGATAAATAATCTTTAAAAAAAGAAAAAAACACTGACCACAATACGGATAGCCTTATGACCACAGAAAAGAAAGATGCCTGAGATAAAAACCATAATCCTCACTTCCTACGAGCAACCTGTTAGAACTTCTTGGCTTATTCTTGAACATGGCCTGTCTTATACAAGACCAACAAAAGAATAGACAGACTAAGCTGATTAATCCACCAGGGGAGTGTTATGGCATAAATGTAAGACTACTGTTTAGTTCTCATCTACAGGGACATACAACCATCCATCAGGGAGAAAATCATGGAAATGGGCAAAAGGGAGTAGCTAGAAATAGAAGTCCATGGGTATCTTGCAAACCCCAAATGGCCAAGGACACAGCCCTCTAATTTTTAGCTAGATCAATAAAGTCAAATACAATAAAGGCATTTAAGACTATGGAGAGAGTCACAGGGAGTTGAATCTAAAATGAATTCCTGTTCTATGAGATGACAGAGCTTCAGAGGAGACTCAATTATCCAAGATACATTGCAGGAATGTTTCTTCAATAACTGAAACATAGGATAATAAAATATCTTCAGGATAGTCTCTAAATGAGAGATTAGACTGAAGTCTCAGAAGGAAACTAACATAAGTATTTTAAGTGTTTACAGGCTCAATCATTTATTGGCAACCCAAATACACACTGTATTCTCTTTTTCCTAGATGATTAAGAATAACTGTTAAATAAGATTTGGAAAATAGAACTTCCCCTATGCTTCAATGGATAATATTTTATATTACTCCTTAAATCAATGTAAAATGCCTAAGAAAATAAGGGCACCTGGGTGATTCTGTCAGATAAGCATCAGACACTTGGTTTTTACTTAGGTCATGATCTCAGGGTTGTGAGATTGAGCTCTGCATGGGGCTCGGCACTCAGAGGGGAGTCTGCTTGAAATTCTTTCCTTCTCCCTCCCCTCCCCCACCCTACTCTTCCTCACCCTCTTGTCCCACATGCACTCTCTCTCTCACTAAAATAAAATAAATAAAATCTTTAAAAAATAAAATAAAGTAAAATGCCTCAGAAAAATCCACTTAAATATTTTCCTATCTAGCTCCCTGCCAGCCAAACAGTCACAAACCAGAATCAGCCCAGCCTGACCCAGACCACAAGCACTATCCTGCAGACTCAAGGACAAAAGAAATAGTTACCATTTTAAGCCATTGAGTTTGGGAGTAGTTTATTACGTAGCAATCGATAAACGATACACCTTCTGGTTCACTTCAGTACTTGATTCCAATCATTCAATGACCACCCCCACTACCATTCTCAGCAACTAAATTTACCTCCTTTTTCAAATGAGAAAAACAGATGTACTTAACTCCCCACCCTGAACGAATACCACGCTATAGCATAGTGGTGAAGAGTACTGATCCTGAAGCCAGACTTCCAATTCTTATCTTGGCTCTGGCACAGATAAGTTGTAAGGTTGAGAGAAAATTACATGTTCCTGGGGCACCTGTGTGGCTCAGTGGTTAAAGCCTCTGCCTTTGGCTCAGGTCATGATCTCAGGGTCCTGGGATCGAGTTCCGCATCGGGCTCTCTGCTCAGCAGGGAGCCTGCCTCCTCCTCCCGTCTCTCTCTGCCAGCCTCTCTGTCTACTTGTGATCTGTCAAATAAATTTAAAAAAAAATTTAAAAAAAAAGAAAATTACATGTTCCTTCTCTGTAAAAGTAAGGACGGTGATAATACCTACCTCATATAGTTGTGGTGAGAATTATGAACAGACCATTTAGTTGCCCATAGTTAGTACTATGGGCAAGCTCCTATTATTTTTATTGTGCACTGGCCAGTAATCCAGACCTTGATTTTTTAACAGCCTTATTCACATAACCTATTTATTACTCATATACCATAAAATACACACATTTGAAGTGTACATGTCAGTGGTTTTTAGTATGTTCACAGAGTTGGCCACCCAACACCACAATCTAATTTTAGAGCATTTTCATCACCCCAAAACAAAGCTGGATTCTGAGACTCGAAATACTAAAGTGGCTGTCAGCCACATCCTTGAGGAAAGGCCAAAAGTCCAACAGGGAATACCAAATACTGATGCCAGTCTAATGAGCAGAAGCAGAACTGTAAACAAGAACTGAAGCCAGGAATTAGAGTCAGATGGTGACAGAATTGGAGAGGAAATGAAGTTCAATACATAGCCACAAACAGTACTAGCCTGTCTACAGCTAACATTTTCACATTTGCCAGACAGGTTTAAAGGTGTAGCACCTGGGGAAGCTTCTCACTTCCCACCACGTTCAGACCTACCCTGCCAAGGCTTCGAAATCCAAGGCTTGCCCCAGACCCCTGACCTCTAAAAGGTTCTAACATATCCTGGTATGCCTTAGTCAAGGTTCTTTGGGTTATAAATACAACATTCAACTATCCTCCAAATTTCCCAGAACTGAGGGGATCACCTTTCTCTTTTATGTCTAGCTAACATAGCCTAAGCCTCCATTCTACGTTACTTCAGAGCATTTTGTCCACTCCCCAAGTATTTCTAAGATTTCTTAGGAAACACTTATGTGTTCTTACAAATATATTGTTAATGTTTCTTGCCATCTCTTCCTCCAGCCTACTACTCTGTTTCTCACAAGATCTCTTCCTACTATCTCAAAATCTTTTCTCCATCCTTTCCAGGCTATCCACTTAACACTTTGCACCAAGTGTAGACATACACACTTCCCTAAAATTCCAAAGCACAGCTAAGCCTATGTTTTTAGTGTTCATCAGTGTGACTGCCGACTTAAAGATAAAAGAAAGTACAACACAGAAAAAGGTGATTATTTAAACAAAATTTTAGTCATCATTGACCTAGTATCTCCTGGCAATACTTTACCACAGAGGTTCCCTGCCAGTGATCTCTAGTTAGCCAAAGTGTTGTAGAATGACAGCTCTCCTCCCAAAGTTAGGAGTCCTTTCAACAGTTTTTATCTTTTCCTTCCCAGACTGTGGGGTTTTCCTTTCTTCCCCAAACCAGCCAGAGAAAAAGTCTGGCCTTCTCTACTTAGGGTCCACATTTCCTCCCTGAGGATGACTGAAGGTGGGAATAAGCATGGTATTCAGGAATGATCTCCTGTTTCCCACCATCCAAAATATGATATGGACCCTGGCTGCAGGAAGCTAATCTATAATAGTTGACAGTAGAATTTCCAAAGTCTGACTTATCCAACCTTAACTAGGATCACATGTGGCTCACTGACTGTCCCACTCAGATGCCTCCATGTCAGATCCAGCCCAGTGCTTTTTCACACACTTTTCTCCAGGTTACAATGAAAAGTGTCAAATCTTCATGTTCCTATTATGGTCTGCTCTCCCAATTTCTTATAAACAAACATTTATATGATAGACACAGTCCTCCAAAAAAATAATGATTATATTCTGTCAGAAAGCAGCCCAATTCTGGAATTGGAAACAATTGGAAACAAGAAAACAATTGCAAGCAGCCAGTTCTATAAAAAATGTACACAATGTAGAAGATGCACAGAATTCATACTACTAAACCAAACTTTTATTATCTCAAAATTAAACATATTAATTTGTTTTGTTTCACTGGGTCAGGACCCTCCCTAACACAATAAGTAGAATTACTCATTACTCCATATCTCCAAGATTGAAAGGGATCACTAAAATGCTTACATAATAATTCCAAGCTTCATCACACAATACAGAGACTGGCTAATGTCCTAAAAATGACATTCTTTCCAGTTCAGGTGATTTGTCTTTGTCTAGTATGATCACCTCGGTCAGGGGGCAAGATCATAAGAGCCTCCATACCTTAAATATTCTTCCCAAATCCATAAATCTCTGAAATATGAAAGCTTGTTTTCATAATTCATTTGGCAGCAAACCTGGCTATCTCCCATAATATACAAATATTAACTCAAAATGGATAAAAGACCCATATGTAAGAACTTAAAATAAAATATAAAATATGTAAAAACTTAAAAAACAAAAGCCTTACCAAAGAAGTAAATTTTCACAACTTTGGATTATGCAATAGTTTCTTTTTTTAAATATTTTATTTATTTATTTATTTGTTTGACACACAGAGAGAGCGAGCACAAGGGGGCTGGGGGAGAGTGGCAGGCAGACAGAGAGGTAGAAGCAGACTCCCTGCTGAGCAGGGAGGCCCATGTGGGACTCAATCCCAGAACTCTGGGATCGTGACCCGAGCTGAAGGCAACCGCTTAACCGACTGAGCCACCCAGGCACCCCTATGCAATAGTTTCTTAGATATTACACCTACAACATAAGAAATCAAATTAAACATAGGTAATTTGGACTTCATCAAAATTAAAAACATTTGTGCCTCAAAATACCATAAAGAAAGTAAAAAGACAAACATAAAATAGAGTAAAATATTTCCAAATCATATATTTGACAAGGGACTTGAATCCAGAATAAAGAATTCTTACAACTTAGCAAAAAGATAAATAATCCAATTTAAAAACAATCAATATGTTTGTACAGACACTTCTCCAAAGATGATATACCATTGGCCATTAAGCATGAAAAGATGCTCAATGGCATTAGTCATTAGGGAAAAGCAAATGAAAAACACACTGAGATACCATTTCATATCCACTAGGATGGCTCTTAAAAAAAAAAAAGTGTAACAAGTTTTGGCAAGGATGAAAGGGAACTGGAACTCTCATCCATTGCTGTTGACAATGTAAAATGATGCAGCTGCTTTGGTAAACAGTTTGGCAGTACTTCAAAAAGTTAAACGTAGAGTTACCTCACGACCAAGCAATTCCACTCCAGGATATTTACCCATAAAAATCAAAAGCATACGTTCACACAAAACATATACACAAGTGTTCATAGCAGCATTATTCATAATAGCCAAGAAGAGGAAACAACCCAAATATCCATCAACTGATGAAGAGATCAATAAAATGTGGTACATCCATATAGTGGAACGTTATTTGGTCATAAAAAGGAAGGAGGTACTGATACAGGCTACAATTTGGATGGAACTTTGAAAACATTATGCTACTATGAAAGAAGCCAGACAGAAAAGGAACATATTCTACGATTCCATTTATATGAAATACTCAGAAGAGACACATCCTCAGGGACAGAAAGTTGATTAGAGGTTGCTAAGAACTAGGGTGAGAGAAAAATGGGGAGTGTCTGCTAATGGTTATGGAATTTCTTTTTGAGTAATGAATGTACTAGAATTAGATAGTGGAGATCAATACACAACTTTCAAAATATACTAAAAACCACTGAATCATATGCTTTTAGAAGGTAAAATTCATTGTATTGAGTAACTCACTAAAGCTAGTATTCAAAAATAACAAAACAAAAAACATGACTCGAGTTTTTCTGGCAGCCTAAATTGAGTGAGGTTATATTTAATTTTAATACCCATATTAAATGAATATGCATTTATTTGCTGCAGAAATCTGTGTTTAATTACAAGTACTTCCCCAGATCCTGCTGGAGGTGTTATATAATGTACAATACACAGAGCTTGGTGTCTTTCTGAAATCTTAAATTTTCTGTATCTCAGAACATGTGGTGCCCAAGGTTTTGAATAAGAAATTATGGCCTTGCAGCGCCTGGGTGGCTCAGTGAATTAAGCCTCTGCCTTCGGCTCAGGTCATGATCTCAGGGCTCTGGGATCAAGTCCTGCATCGGGCTCTCTGCTCAGCAGGGAGTCTGCTTCCCCCCCTCTCTCTGCCTGCCTCTCTGCCTACTTGTGATCTCTCACTGTGTGTCAAATAAACAAATAAAATCATTTAAAAAAAAAAGAAATTATGGTCTTGTTTAATAAAAAGCTGACTTAAGATATATGCAGTCTATCAGAAAAGAAAAGTTTGAGCTTGACAGAGAATACTAAAGTTCTCTAATGTATAAGGCATCACTTGGAGGAAATAAAAGAATCTGACATATAGGGTAATCATGAGGATTAAGTAAGTTAATTAATATAAAGTCCTTAGAACTGTGACTGACACATAGTAAGCACTTATTAAACATAATATTACTGTTATTTTTGTTGAACTGGGAATTTGGTTCCAGTGACAGCTCTTCTGTATCTAATCCTTTCCAGAGAACCAGGAGTTAGAGATGTTTATGGTTCCAGAAAACCAGTATTGTCTTCTACTGTAAACTTTGGCTTCCCGTAACAGGGAAGGCCTCCTGAAGCACAGCATAGAATGTTAGTAAGGGAAAATATCACAGAATAGCATAAGGAAGGGTCGAATTCAATGGAGTTGGTTACTTCTGTGGCTTTGAATGGACCCAAAAAGTCATCTTCCAGATTTTGATAGGAACAGACTGTACAAGCATAGCAAGAAGAGAATTATACAGGGAATTCCACTAGATTGCCCCACCTGTGGGCCACTGTTGGTTGTGCATACTTAGCACCTCTGCTTTGTGTAAGTAAGGTAGATGTCCTATAGGGTTATGGTTCAATGGTGTAGGAAATTGCAGGAGAGCACTCATTGCATAGAATTGTGGGTTTTAATAAAAGACATATTAAAATATTGTTTGCAAATTCTACAGTGGCGAAGTAGGTGGGTCAGCAATGTTATCTATAGGAGATATGGTAGCGGAAATTTTCTTCAAGAATTTTGTTGATATAATCTGTTTGGCAAATTGGTCTTTAAGTGATTGGCAATAGACGTCTGAACATACAAAAGGAATTTGACATGATTACCAGAGTCATAATAAGTCTGAGGGCCACAGGTAAGTTGTTAGGATACCTCTGGAGATAACTCTTTAGAAAACAGGGGAGATGACTACATTAATCAGGAATCTAGAATATGAATCTTTTGATAAGAGCCATTTCTACTATCAAATTCAGGGGGCAAACAAAAACAGTCTATTATATATTTCAGCTAGGGCTGAACAGCTACAGAGTTTTTAAAGAAGGTACTTTCTCAAGGAACCTGTGCTGCCCTTGTCAAAGCATATAGACAAATTTACATCTACCAATTCTGGCTACATTCATAGCATGAAAGTTGAAACTTTGATAAAATTGCCCATCGTATCTGGTACAGACCAAGCATTCTCATTTTTTTTCTGAGTTGATCCAAACCAAGATGGCTAGACTTCATCAACTTGAATGCCAGACTCTTTCAAAGTAGTATTGAAGGTGACTTGACTTTCGCATTCCCAACTTCACAGCTTATCTCAACCAAGACTTATCTTCCTTATGAAGGCATGAAAGCGACTTTGTAGACTTTTAACCTTCCTGAGTGATAAATCCTGAGACCTTTACGATATTTCAAATTTGAAAAGATGACTGTAGCATATACTTTTCCCCACAAAATTAATACAGAACCACACGGGCAACAATAAAATGCTGCCAGTGCAGATGTTAAGTTGTTGCTTAAGCCAACAGACTAGCTAAGCAAGATCCTACACACTAGCTTGGAGCAGAAAAATCACCATACTTCATGAACTGTCACAATCACTTGAGAATACACAAAGGTTATGAATGCTAAATATTCAAATTCCAAGAATCTACTGTAACATGGGTCTCCATATGATGGAAGGGGATCTATTACTGTTGGTTATATGTTTTCGTAATTTAGGGACACACTGAATCAGCCAGGATGATGGTAAAGGTGATGAATGTTTCGAATTAGAATATGGTGCCCACCCATTTAGGTGGGCCCATGTTACAAAATGAACCATTTACAATCTTACTCAAGTTTTATTAAGTATTCAGTAGACTTTGGAGCCAGCTCTGCCACTTAACTCAAGTTGATACTTTGGTCATAAAAAGGAAGGAGGAGTTCGTAGCTGTTTAGCTCCTAAACAGGAGTTCGTAGCTCCCTTAACCCAATGATTCTGCTGACAAATAACTCCATAACTTTATAATACACATCACATTTAGAAATATCTCCTTCTTATCAATCAACTGGCTTTTCTTTCCTTTCACTTTACAGTTCCAGAAAAGAAGGAAGAGAATACTTTGGGAGTGTCCAGTCCTGAGAGGAAAAAGAGAGCTTGCCCTTTCTGAGGGGGTGCCTTGTGGGAAAACTCAGGCAACTGTGGAAAGACACAGACACATACAGTCCTGGGTTAAAGTCCAAAATAAAAGAAAGTTTTGTCCTGTTTCCCATTTGAAATCCTATGCAGTGGATCCTATCCATTTCATACCTCACTGTTATTTCTTCTAGTAAAATTTGAACTTCTCAGGTTTGCTGTCTCTTATAGTGTTAACAAAGGAATTCTAGAACCTAGCCTTCTAAATGCAAGTTTTCTTTTTTTTTCCCAAGTTTTTATTTAAATTCCAGTTAGTTAACATACAGTGTAACATTAGTTTCAGGTGTAGAATTTTGTGATTCCTCACTTACATGGAACACCTGGTGCTCATCACAAGTACCCTCCTTAATACCCATCATCTATTTAACCATCCTCCCAACTTGGCTAGATTTCTTTTTAAACAAAGAGTTTGCTAATCTGTATCTCATTAATGAAAGAGAAAGACTGCTGGCTGCCCCCACAACAGTCACTGCTGATGCAGCCACATAAAAAGAGAAATAGTGATTACAGCATGGAAGTCACCCAGAAGTTCCCACTGGCCTCGGAGGAAACAAGAGTAGTAGCTGAGAATGTGGCTAGGAAACTTACCAGAGGAGTTGACTGCAAATTCAGGAGGGACCAAGGTGGTCTGTAACTCAGGACTCTAAGGATTACTGCCTCAGCCATGAACCTATTGGTAGGTATGCCTTAAGGAGATGTTAGATCTATAAACCCCTCTCTACCACCCACTGTGGTCAGGGAGGACTACCAGGCCCTAAGTCTAGAGAGGATAGACGAAGCTTGTGGAGGGATGGAACCAGACCAACCAACCACACCTCCGCAAGGCTGGGGTTTGGGGGTGGGGGGACACTCTTTGTCCTAAACACCCCAAACGTCCATATTCCATCATGGATCAAAGTGGGGAAGGGGGGAGGAAATCTGAAAAACTGCATCACACATAAGAATCTGATTTACCTAAAGAAACTGTTCAATTACTTAGACGAAGTTTATAGACTCAACTAAAAGCTAGAGTTATTCTTTTTTTCCCATTTCACCTAATGAGGTGGATAAGGGGTTCACAAGAAATGGCAGATTATAGAAAAATAAGCTCAAGTTTCTGTACACATCTGTGCAATGGAAGTAAATTTGTACCCACTGCATACAGTTTTACATATTGATCACAATTGGTCAGCATATTTGTGAAAAATGTGGAGCACATTAGATGATGACATTAAAGAAATATTTTAAAAAACAAATAGCCAGGGGCACCTGGGTGGCTCAGTGGGTTAAAGCCTCTGCCTTCGGCTCAGGTCATGATCCCAGGGTCCTGGGATCGAGCCCCACATCGGGCTCTCTGCTCAGTGGGGAGCCTGCTTCCTCCTCTCTCTCTCTCTGCCTGTCTCTCTGCCTACTTGTGATCTGTCAAATAAATAAATTAAAAAAAAAACCAAATAGCCAATTCCATTAAAATAAAAGTACAGTTACCCACCCTTTGGTCCCACGTGGACTCCACCATTGTTAATAGGACTTTGGGGCTGCATTGCCCAGTCCTCCCATTCTGCCAGACAAGCAGCTTCAGTAACCAGAGACTAATCCAATAAGAGGTAATTTGGGTTTCATAATGAGGACCATCCATCTTGCTCGTCCCCCAACATTCTGATAATACCCAAATGCCTGTTTTTTGGACTCCCTCATTAATTTGAATGAGAAGAGACTTTTTGTTTACTTAAGACAGATACCAGTCATAGCTTTTGTTTCTTTGTTTTTAATTTCCTTTGTTTTTAATTCTTCCATGCATGAAGGATAAGAGGTCAGTGCCAATGATGTTCTGATTTCATTAAAAACAAAACAAAAACAACAACAACAACAACAACAAAAACGATGTGTGTGTTATCAGTTTCCTAGGGCTATCCTAACAAATCACCACTGGGTGGCTTACTCAAAACAACAGAAATTTATTTTCTCATAGTTGTGGAAGCCAGAAGTCTGAAATCAAGGTGTTAACAGTGCAGATACCCTTTGGAGGCTCTGAGGGAATCCATTCTATGCCTCTCTCCTAACTTCTGGTGGCTGTAGGCAAACCTTGGCTTGTAAACACACCACTCCAATCTCTGCTTCCTTCATATGACATTCTCCCCTGTGTGACTCTGTGTGTCTTCTTCTTTTCTGCTACAGTTTTTAAAAAAGATTTTATTTTTAATCTCTAGGGGCGCCTGGGTGGCTCAGTTGGTTAAGTGGCTGCCTTCAGCTCAGGTCATGATCCCAGGGTCCTCAGATCGAGCACTGCATTCAGCTCCCTGCTTAGCAGGAAGCCTGCTTCTCCCTCTCCCACTCCCCCTGATTGTATTCCCTCTCCTGCTGTGTGTCTCTCTCTGTCAAAGAAATAAATAAAATCTTAAAAAAAAATGTAATCTCTACACCTAAAATGGGGCTGGAGCTGACATCAAGAGTCGCACACTCTACCAACTAAGCCAGCCAGGCACCCCCCTTTCTGTCACTTCTAAAGATAACTGTCTTTGGATTTGGGGTTCATCCTAATCCAGGATGATCTCATCTTGAGATCTTTTCCAATTACAAATGCAAAGATCCCTTTCCAAGTAAGGTTACATTCATAAGTAGAGGGAGTTAAAGCTTGGACTTATCTTTTGGGGAGACGCAATTCAACCTACTACAAAGCATTCTTAAACCTTTTAGGAAATAGGGATGTCAGTTTAAATATTAAGACCAGGACAATAAATTACTAAATAAAACAACCAATCAGAATTACAGACTTTTTAAATGTTAAAGGTTATTTTCAAAAGCCACAGCAACAATCTCTGAAGTCAGGGTGTCTCATAATTAGAATTAACATTTACAAGGAGTTTTGTGATACAAACTAGTATCTGCTTTTCTGGCTTTCTAGAAGACTAAACATTTTTCCTTATCTTATTGAGATTTCTTTTACCATAATGATGAGGGTCTGTGGGTTTTCAAGACCAAGTCCTAGAAAGCCATTAGTTAGCAGCAACAGGAAAAAATTAGGTATGAGAGCTCAAAACTTACCCTATGGAGGACAAAGGAGCAAAATAAAGCAGACACATTTTTCTAATCTTAAACACCAACAATTTCATTCCAAATGTCTCCTGAGAGGCATACACCATACATAGGAAACCATTTTCATGCTTCTTACTTTTGTACACTTCAGAAATTGGCATGGATATGCTCACCGTGCTGTATCCATTCTTTACCAGGAAGAAGGCTTGATTGACATTGAACTGTAAGAGTCTTCTAATTATTTGGATGAGTTCACTCATATTGACGTGACCAGGTGCAAGAAACTCAGCTTTATCCTGAGTTTTATTTCCTATCTCCTATTTTATCTCCTATCTCAGTATAGGAGACTGCTTCTCACCTTTGTATGGTTCTTCCCCCCACACACACACCCCACACTTGTATGGTACTGTTATCACTGGGATTTGGGTGGGAGTTGCTTTTGAGTACTTCTGGCGTCTTTTATTCTTTGTTCGAAGGTGCAGCACCACTTGAAGTTTTCTCCAAGGTCTTGGCATGGTAGGTTGAGGTGGTGTGGCAGCAGTGGTGACTCCGACTGTGGTAACATCAACTTCTGCAAAGACTTAGTAAATAGCTACTATGTCCCTTTCTTCTCCTGGTTTCTCCTCCTTCAAATGTCCTTCTACTCTCTTATAACTTTTCCTTTATTAGATCCTTCCCATATGAAGGCTACAAATGTACTTAAGACTTGTTCATAAAAATAAAAGCAAAAAACAGAAACAAAAACCCTCTTTTATTTCCGTATCTCCTTTTTTAGCCACTACTAGAATCATAGGATTGGTCAAGGGTTGGAGTTTCCTGCTTGCATTTGGCTTTTTAAAAAAGTGCACTGGAGCACCTGGGGGCACTGTTGGTTAAGTGTCCAACTCTTGATTTAGACTCAGGTCATGATCTCAGGGTAGTGGGATCGAACCCTCCACCCTCATTGAGCTCCAAGCTCAGCACCGAGTCGGTTTGTCTCTCTCTTGGCTACTCCACACCCACTGCTTCATGTGCGCATGCTCTCTCTCTTTCTCTCTCTTAAGTAAATAAATAAAATCTTCAAAAAAATGTGCATTGAAATTAGGGGTACTAGAGAGACTCTGGTCCAGATTGCCTATTGTAAGAGCCCTGTCTGGTCAGGGAAAGAAAATTAAATGACACAGAAATAATCTGTAGGTAGAAAGAATGTGGACATATTCAAAAATAGAAGAGCTGGATGAAGTCAAAGAGACAGTAATGGGAGAAAATGTTGCAAGAACTAGATAGATTGAAAGAAAGGTTGTAGTCAATTAGATGAAAGCTTAAAACTTCTGATGATGAACAATTCTTGGTGAATGATCGAGGGTATGACCAAATGATCAAGGGATGGCCAAAACAAATTCAATGTCTCTAGAAATGAGGAGGCCAAGGAAGACCATTAGCTAAATTGTCCATATAGACATGAATGCCATGGAAAACATAAAGTAATCAAAAAGACTGTAAGTCAGTTCCTCAAATCTAGGAATAAAGGAGAATACTCAAGGTAGAAGGTCAGCAATAAGGAAGAATAGAAGATTCTTCAGCTGGATGACACAAACTTCAAATAAAGTGGAGGTTTTACACAAGCAGGTATGAGTAATTACTTGTCGGTGTCATTGGGGAATTAGAACAACCAGTCTAGTTTTCAGCCCTAATGTGGGTGGGGCATAGAAGAATAATTACCACCATTGAAAGGGCAGCAGGCCTTGTGGTATCTTTGAGGAAGAGCTATTAGAGGAAAAGGCGACTTGAGGTAGGGAGAAGACCAGTTAGGAGACCCTTGCTTCATAGGGATGAGAAAGAATGATGGCCTAACCTATGATAGCAGTGAGAATACAAAGAGGGAACTATGGAAGGAACTATGTCCTAAAGATATAAAGGACATATATTGCTTTGATAACTAATTAAATGTGAAGAATAACTAGGAAGAATAAAGCACAAATTTCAGGATTCTGTTTTGGGCAAATGGGTATGAATGCACTCTCTACTGAAGCAGAGGGAGAAGCAGGTTTAAAAAAATAATAATGAGATCAGGTTTTGACCTCCTGTCCCTCTGGAAATACCCTATAAGTAACCCAAATATATATTCTAGGCTCATGAATGAGATCAGGCTACAGAGCTGTATTTGAGAACCATCATTCCTGAAGGAAGTCAAAGACAAATAAGGGAAAGAGATCACTTAGGGAGGGTGTTTTGTTTTGTTTTGTTTTAATGAATGAAGGAATGAAAACTCTTTATATCTGTGGCTCTGTGTTAATCTTTTTCCTGTTGGTCAGGAGTCCTGATTTGTTATTTTTGTTAAACTTGTTCCACATCTCCCTCTTACAATTATCAAATGTCTCCATTGTGCGATTTTGTATTGTGAATACAAAAGTAAAAAGCATTGCTCTTTTCCTGGTGCTTCTCTAACCTCTCACTACTGCTTTGAGGCTCTCGCCCTTTTACCAACCTCCTAATTCTGTCATTACCTTCAATTATTTATGACTATAAACTCCTTTTCCCACTAGAATACTCCCTAAGGGCAGAGACCCTGTGTTATTCTCTGCTGTATTCTAGACACTAAACAGTGCCTGAAACAGAGCAGACTCTCTGAAAATATTTATTAAGGTAATGAATGAAAAAGAACAAAGTTTGACATACAAGCTTGACAAAGTAAACTCTTATAAACCAATAAAACAACTAGTACAAAAGTCATTGCCATTCTGGTTAATTTATTTTTAATTTGTTACTTGAATTAATAAAGAAAAAATAGGCAAGCAGAAAATAATAGTTACTACATATCACACCCATTAAAATGGCTATCAACAACAGCAATGACAACAAAACAGAAAACACCAAGTGTGAGCACGGATGTGGAGAAATTGAGACCCTTATGCACTGTTGCTAAAATGTAAAATGGTGCAGCCACTGTGAAAAACAGTGTGATCTTTCCTCAAAAAAATCTAAGCTACAATTACTTCCTGACCCAGCAATTCCACTTCTGGGTACATAGCTAAAAGAATTGAAAGCTGGGACTCAAACAGATAAGTAATACCCCTATTCATGACAATATTATTCACAACAGCCAAAAAGGGGAAGCAACCCAAGTGTACATAATGGATGAATGAACAAACAAAATATGGCATATACAGACAATAGGATATAATTCAGCCTTAAACAGGAAGGAAATTCTGATGTGCATGAATAAAACTGGAGGACATGTTATGTGAAATAATCTAGTCACAAAACAAATATGAATTGCACTGATTCCATTCACTGTACATAAAGTATCTCAAGTAGTTAAATTTCTAAAGACAGAAAGTAGAATAGTGGTTGCCAGTAGCTGGGAGGACTGCGATGGGATAAGGAGTTAATATTTAATGGGTACAGAGATTCCATTTTGCAAGACGAAGAGTTCTGGCGATGGATGTGGTCATAGTTACACAACAAAGGGAATGCACTTAATATTACTGGAGTGTACTTTCTAATACGGTTAAGATGGTACATTTTATTGTATTTTACCACAATTTTTAAAAAATTAATTTCAGAGAGAAATTAAGAGAAATTAGTCAAAGAGACTAAGCGCCAAAAAAAAATAATAATAATAATAATTAAAATGCCGATGACTGAGTAACAACCGATATCAATCAAAACGCGTATAAGGAAAGAAGAAACTCGGTCCGCCCAGCCGCGAACCAGCTTGACCACCAAGCCCTGGGAGCCGGAGACCAAAGGCGGGGAAGGGCCATGCCTGGGGCTCCGCGCAGGTGAAGCTCCGGAAGGCCACTCCTTAAAGTAGGTCAACCGCGGCCTGGGCCGCCACGGCGCAGGCGCATAGGGCTGCTGCCGGGGCGCCTTTGAAACGTACCGGAAGTGACGTTTGTAACGCTGGGCCGGGTTCAGGGAAGATTCGGGTCGGTGATCAAGGCTAGGCCTCTGGTCCTGGGCCACTATGAGCTGCACCATCGAGAAGATCCTGACAGACGCCAAGACGCTGCTGGAGCGGTTGCGGGAGCACGACGCGGCCGCAGAGTCGCTGGTGGATCAGTCCGCCGCGCTGCACCGGCGGGTGGCCGCTATGCGGGAGGCGGGGACGGCGCTTCCGGACCAGGTCGGGCAAAGGGTAGGGGTCCGTGCCCAAAGGATCTGTGCACCCGAGGGGTGGAGGGCGAAGGAAGGTGGGAACTCGGGTTTAAGTCTATGCCTAGTCTCAGAGGGTGGCGGTGAGACCTTTCTGCGGGGTCGGGGTTGAGAATGCTGCCCTGGAGCTCCGATTCCTGCTTCTTCGGTTGCATCCGCGGCTGTTTCCCTGTTAACTGCGCGCTTAGTCTGTCTCTGTTTGTCCAGTATCAGGGAGATGCATCCGATATAAAGGACATGTCCAAATTCAAACCTCACATTCTGCTGTCCCAAGAGAATACACAGATTAGAGACTTGCAGCAGGAAAACAGAGGTTAGTCAGGCCTTTTTGCGTAGTTATGATTTTCTCATATCCAGTAATATTTCAGAAGTTTTTGCCTAACTATTCACATCCTGAATGTATCTTAAGATTAGAACCTTTAAAAGCGTTATTCTGTGATGATCCCTAACAATAAAGTGTTACGTTACCCTTTTTAAGCTCATCTGACTGATTTTGTATCTGTAGGCAGCTTTTCAAAGGGGTGCTTAGTTGAGTTGAATTATTGCATGGCTTAAGAGTTGAATTATTGCATGGCTTATTTATGTATCCCCTTATGGATATTTGCACAACAAGAGTGTTAATATACTCAAGGGCTTGAACTTTTTATGTTTAAATATTAATTGAAATACACACTGACGTTAAGATTGAAGAGATTTTTTAAAAAAGGTTCTTGTGCAAGGTGGAAGAACTGAATTTTAGCTTCAGGGTGTATTTTCTTAGGCTTGATGAGTACATTATTAATGATAGCAGTATGAAGTTATTTGTATATCACTTGACAGAACTTTCGCGTATATCATCCCATTATATTCTCATATCTTCATTTTGATGTAGATAAGTCTTAGGTACTTAATATGACAATGCAGTTAAGAAATAGGCTCAGAGAGGGTAATGATTTTCATAAAAATAGTAGTAAGCTTGTAACTCACTGAACTGAACTGAAACCCATGTTTTCTTATTGTACATCCCAGGTTGTTTCTACCAGACTATGCTGCCTCTGCCTAGAAAGTTATTTTTCTCATAGACCTTAATCGTTGAGTTTTGTGGACTTAAACACTGAGTATAACTTTGCATTCTCAATATCTCACGGAGTGTCATAAAATTCCAACTGTTAAGAGTTTTGGCTTTGGGAGCTCTCTCTCAGATGTCACTGCCAAGTGATTTTATTTTTTTGATAGAGCTATGGGTTTCCTTGGAGGAACACCAGGATGCTTTGGAACTCATCATGAGCAAGTACCGGAAACAGATGTTACAATTAATGGTTGCTAAAAAGGCCGTGGATGCTGAACCAGTCCTGAAAGCTCACCAGTCTCACTCTGCAGTAAGAAACTTTGATGAATAACTTCTGAATGAATGGGATTAAAGTCTTGAATTGTTTTAAATTGATTGCTTGTTTTTGAAGGAAAGTAAGCTTGTTTATCACATTCACTGTTGATTTTGCTGTAGCTTTGGAAGGATATGAATAGAAAGAAGGGAGTAAAGGGCAGCTCAGAAGCTTTTTTCTTTTAGTGGGACTATGGTTCCTCACTCCTGTCTGCCCCAAGATCTCTTTTCACAAGATGAATGGATGCTTATGCAAACATAAGGCAAGGTAGTGCTGATGGTTCTCAGTAAATACTTGGTTGGTTACAACTGTACTTCCACTAAACTGTAAGCTCCTTGATTAAGGAGCATGGATTCTTCTCTTATCCCTAGCACAGTACCTGGCACATAGCAGGCGGTCAGTAAACCTTTATTAAACTGAACTACATAGCATCATACTATGTTGTTAGAGAGAAATAATATTTAATATTTAAATAACATTAATAAAATATTAAAATAATAAATGATATAGAAAATATATAAAATCTAATGTATATAATATCTTAAATAATAAATAATAAAATATTAAATATTAAATAATATTTAAATAATATTTTTAAAAATACATGGCATAGTTTCTACACTTCGGTTGCTTACGTTGTAATTTGGGAGACCCAATAATTGTGCTTATGTTTTTAGAGTGTTTCACAGGTATCATTGTACATTCATATGTATTATATCATTGAAACCTGGAATGATAGATTGGCACCTCACTATTTGTTCCATGGAATTTATGAAAGATAAATTTCATCTTAGATTCCTTTGAAGGTATTTTGTGGACTTAACAAAAGTCTTAGTGAGCAGGAATATTTTAAATATGTGACTAGCTCTCAAAGTAAATAAATAAATAAATAGCTCTCATCTGGAAGAGAAAAATAAACTATTTTCCGTAATGTGGAGAAAAGAACTTAATAGACACAGTTTAGCTCACATGAGAAAGTTGGGAAGAGATATAACCAAAGATAAAGTAAGGTACCTTGGGATGTGGTAGGCTTCCTGCCAATTAAACTATTCAGTGGGTGGTTAGACTAGAATCAATCTTTAAAACAAATTGTGAATACCACAAGATAATTTTATTATGGCTTTGCCTCTAAGGACTCAGATTATGGTGAAACTCCTACGTAACTTCTATAGCATAGATTAAATGAACTTCTAACATTGTAATGCACATGTCCTCATGAACTTCATATCTGCAGAAAAGATAACTTTTTCACTTTTTTTTCTTAATATCTTCACAGGAAATTGAGAGTCAGATTGACAGAATCTGTGAAATGGGAGAAGTGATGAGGAAAGCAGTTCAGATGGATGATGACCAATTTTGTAAGATTCAGGAAAAACTGGCCCAATTAGAGGTAAGATTGTTGCTATTATAGGCTCGCAATACTTAGGACGTTTTCTCAGAGTCTGGAAGGTAGGCCATCACTATCCTAGGCAGTGTATTGATGTTTTCTTTGTGTTCATGATTTAAAATGAAAACTTCCTCCAGGGGTATCCAGGTGTCTCAGTTGCTTGAGTGTCTGACTCTTGAGTTCAGCTCAGGTCATGATCCCAGGGTTGTGAAATGATCCCCGTGTTGGGCTCACTCAACTTCTTT
Organism: Lontra canadensis; assembly: GCF_010015895.1. NCBI lineage: Eukaryota > Metazoa > Chordata > Mammalia > Carnivora > Mustelidae > Lontra > Lontra canadensis. Next base: position 5,285,330 of record NW_022631069.1, read on the forward strand.
CTGCTTGAGATCGTCTCCCTCTTCCTCTGCCCCTGCCGCTCCCCATTCTCTCTTTCTCTAAAAAATAACTAAAATAAATCTTAAAAGAAAGCAACTCCTTCTCCATAACATACATTTATGTTCCTGAATGTAATGTAATGTAATCAGCAGCAAACAATGAAAATGCCAACTATGTCTTGGCTAGAAATTGAAATAATTGTCATATTAAGAGGGTAGAGACAGTGGAAGAAACAAATTACATGTGAGCTAAAATCCCTCCAGGGAACGCCTGGGTGGGTCAGTTAAGCGTCTGCCTCCGGTTCAGGTCATGATCCCAGGGTCCTGGGAGCTGGTACTGCATTGGGCTCCTTGCTCAGCAGGGAACCTAGTACTCCCCCTGCTTGTGCATGCTCACTGTCTCCCCCTCTCTGTCTGACAAATTAATCTTCAAAAAATTAAAATACAAAAAAAAAATTTTAAAATTAAAAATAAATCCCTCCTGTCATAAAAGGAAGTCGAAATTGATGATCAAAAAATAGCAATACAGCCATATTAATAATTATTAATCATTCCCCTATGAATCATAGAAGTACCAAAAGAAAGAGATAAAAATATTAAAAGTGGTTACCTTTGGAGAACAAGGCCTGCCACTTATTTTATAAACCTTATGGTCTTGATTTTTTAAAAGTTATTTTCATGTAATTTTTTTCATTATAATAGCAGTATTTTACAAAAAAAAAAAAAGGCATGGGGGTATTAGTATGTTTATCAAATTTTTAAGAAAACACATTAAAATAGGTGGCTTGAATGTTGCTTAATTACCAGGTACGATCATGGACCCTTTGAGAAATACCAGAGGAAAAAAGATAGGATATGCCTGAGTCTCGTGAAAGGAATAAGACTGATATGATATGAAATGCTTCATACATGCTAGGAGAAATGCACAGTACTAAGGAAAGCACTTTATATGGTAGACGATTTAATGACCATGGGCCCAGACTCTTGGTGAAGTGTGAAGATGCTATAGTTTATCAGAATTTCCTACAGAGAATAAAGATGAAAAGTGCATGCTGCCCTAACTGGAAATCAAAGGCAGTGACAAAGGTCTCAAGTAGGAATTAGGAGTTAGTTAAAATGATAGGATGACCTTATCTGCACTATCCCTGATTTACTCAGATATAGAAACAGCCCTGAGGAAATATGGGACAAATTTTATTAAATATTTTAAGTGGAAAGGACACGGGCATCAGATTGAAACCCCAGGAATACCACATCCAAGTTGTCTGAGTTTGGACAAGTTTTTGGACTTTTGTGGGCCACAGTGTCCTCATCTTAAAGAGAACATGGATGTGAGCAATGGTACCTGCCCTATGGGTTGTTCTGAGGTGTACATATGTACATATGTACATCTTACATATGTAAGACACCCAGTGGTACCTGATATCCCCAGTGAGTAGTTTCTTTCCCCTTTCTTTCCTTTCTCCAAAACATCCAGGAGAGAAGACTGAGCAGAGTCAAGATATTTTTAGGAATTCAAAAGGCACAGGGCATATAGAAATTACTCAGGAAATGTATGTTAAATGATGAATTAGTGTTTTAGGAAATTCTCAATTACTTTCTTTCCATAAAACGTTTAAAATTAAAACACTTTCTGTTCCTGGTCTAAAACAGTGTGTTCTGGTGTAGTTTGACAGTCAAAATACTTGATATAAACAAACCTTTTTTTTTTTTCCAGCTTGAAAATAAAGAACTTCGAGAATTATTGTCCATCAGCAGTGAATCTCTTCAGGTCAGGAAGGAAAACTCAATGGACACTGCTTCCCAAGCCATCAAATAACTTCTGAATGACAGCTGGAGATTGTTTATCAAGGAAGGAAATTATCTTTCTATTTGAGTATTGTCCATTTAGTGTCTTGCCTCAGACTTGATTTAGTGTTGATTAAAGGTATCAGATGGCAGCTTAGAATTTGCAGTCAAATTGGCTGTCCACAAAACAGTTTTTGGGTGTGTTCGTGAAATACACACTGAGTTTCACCATTCCTTTCTCTAAGAGACCTATTTTTACTTTTCAGTTCTGGGACCTCAATTTATTATCGGTTCCTTTTTGTTTCTTCACATCTCTCAGACTTAGAGCCTTTTATTACAAGCCAGCAATCTTTATTTTGTATAAGATTATAAATTACAATTCTAAAAAATTTTTAAGAAATTAGCTTTTTAAATTATTTGGCACAAATCTAGATTTTTTTTTCCCCCATTTGTGAAAAGTAATACAGTTCCACACAACTAGATTGACAGATTGTCTGATTTGTGATGTCATTCACCTCCTGTTAAGTTTTAAGTCTCTCTGGTGCTAAGAGTTGGCACTTTATGACCTGGTGTCTTTACTCTTAATTTGAGAGAACCTACTGCTAGTTCCCAAGAAGCATACTTGAAAATAGGTAGCAGGAGAGTCATCATATTGTTCAAAGAACCCTGAGAAGTTTGTCCTTTGTGTGACATACACATGTACTCTTAGTTCAGATGCTGAAGGAGCTGTTATTTATTCTGTTATATATTAATAGTCAATTTTTCAATATTGTCCTCCTAGGTAATCTTCAACTTGGGTGGTTTACTCAGTTGAAGAGCATAAAATGGGTCTTTTCACATTGTAGTTTTTAGGTACTACATTCTATTTAATTTATATATAAATTTTGTTTCATAGTTAAGAACCATCACTTACTTAGATGTCTTTCATTACTAGTACTGATAGTTGGCTTTCTTTTTAGATCCATTTATCATGAGGAAGCAAAATTTTATCACCCAATGAGAGTTACTACATTTGTTGTGCTGTGAGGACAACAAAGTAGTGTTGAGATTCAAATGCTGAGCAGTCAACCAGACTCACTCATCAACTCACTCGCCTATCTCAGTTTAGTTACATGCCAAATTTACAAATTGCTTCATGTTACACTATCAACTCGGGTCTGCCCAAAAATAATTGAAATAATGAATCCCAAACCTGTCCATATTTTCCAGTAGCACTGAGCACCATACTGACAGGAGACACAGTATTTAAAAGAGTTTTTTGTTAGTGCTTTGCGTGATGTAAAATTTCTTTTGTACTTCCATAAAGAATTAACTCCAGTTAAAACAATAAAACCTCACGAAGATATCCTAAAAGCATCTGACCCCACTTAATACTGAAAGAACTTGGCCTATTGTGGTGGTCTTTAATGATTAGGTGTATGTCATTTTAGAAACTCAAATTTCTATTCAAAGTCCTGCATAGAATTTGAAAAATACTTCCACCCCCAATGTAGGCATTTTTATCTTATTTCCCAACAGGAAGTAAAACTTTAGTCCAGCCGTTCGGCTTGAAGTATATGCCCTAAGTGCCACTTTGTGTCCCATTGGTTCCACTCAGGAAGCAGGTACCCCTACGTGATATATCAGCTGCCATGGCCAGTTTTCAGTAAAAATGATAAAGTCATCAAATGGCCCATTAAAGTATGAGACGGTGTCTCTTTATCTGCCTTATGTTCCTTTAAAGTTGTTTACATCTTGAATATCAGGATAAATCTATGTTAACTTTTCCCCTGCCAAATCAAAAGCTTGAAGTTTGAGTGAAAGAGCTCTCAGTGCCCTACAAAATGTAAATTTTGGCTGGTGTTAACACAAATACAGCATTTCTAATAAACACATTTTAAGAATAATAGTAAAACTTTACTCAGTAATTAGTCTAATTATTGGGAAATACAAAGGTTTCTTTTTTACATATATAGCAACCTGTTAAACAGGGCTTTCATAAGTATTTTGTAATTAGCATAATGTAGTCAACAGTATAACGCTACAAATAGCTGTTTCTAAAATGGTTTTAGAGATTTCCTCATCATTAAAAATCCAAAATTATACAATTACAAATAATATAAAATTAAAACAGAGTTTGGAAGTACCTTGAAAAATGCTAAAGTAGTACCCATTTTTACCTTAATAATACCTTATTTTGGTGTGCCCCAAAATGGTTTGCTGACTACTGGAACAGAAATTTGGGAATGGGATCCAGGAATTTGTGCTTTAATAATTGTCCCTGATAACTTCTAAGGACACTATTTTGAAAATCTAGTCTACTATGTACCAGACACTTCATTTGGAATTATGAATGGAAAAAAGGTAGGGGAAAAACCTTGACACTTTCAGAAGAAAAATTTGGTAGAGAAGACCTATAATTACAGTGCAGTGATACATCTAATACGAGGGTGTATAGGACACGGAGGAGAAAGCTCGGTGCTTTCTAGTTATCATATAATCTCCATTTCAACTGTACCTCGTTTTACACATACTCGGGCACAAGGAGGTTATGCTACATATCTAAACAAGATTCCAACCCGGAGAGACTCTAAAACATATTCTTAACCACTAAGTTAAGATGCCTTTAAATGCCAAATACTGGTGGGAATTCAAGTGGTTCTTGATTAGCAAAAACTACTTTTAGCAATAGGGCAAAGGAAATACCATAGCCCATATATTGGGAAATAGGAATTCAATAAATGGAGTCATAATGAGACATATTTGTCATCTCTTTTCTAGAATGATGTAGCTGAGAGCTTGTATGCGTGCAACTGACACTATGTTTCAACAGTGGTCTTACCCATGTATGGAAAAGTGCAGTTCCGTCTTTCAAATCTGCTTCCTTAGCATGTATGGCTTTTCATCTTTCATGTTCTTGTGGTTGCAAGAAGGTTGGTGCTGTGCCAGGTGTCTTGGCCATATTGAAGGCAGAAAGAAAGAGGGAAATGGCCTATGTCAATGTGTGTATCCTCTTTTATGAAGAAAAGCAAAGCTTTCCCAGAAATTCTAGACAGATTTCCCTGTCTCACTTGCCTGCTTCTTTAAATGGTTACTTCTATCTGCAAAGACTGGGTACATAGTTGCCTCAAATAAAATCAGTATTCTATTATCAAGGAGGAAAGAGTATTGAGAAAGCAATTAACGATGTCTGACAAGTCCTTTTACATTGAATAGTTTTAACAAGTGAAAACATTAGCTGAAGGTGTTGGTGTTAGGTAGCCAAGAGAATGAGCTGTGGCAGACAACTGTCCTTTCTTTTTTGGCTGCCCAATATCCTTATTCCTATCCTGTTTGGAGAACCCTCACCTAATGAGGCAAAGCCTTCCTCCCTCCTAAGAAATTTGAAAGTGTCACATAAAGGTTTTCCCAGTCTCTTTTGCAGCTAAGGAAGATGCATCTATCTTAAACTCTAACGTTAGGCAAAAAAGCAGGAAACTACAGAATTCTTTGAGTAAAGGTCTACAACACTGGCTACCATATGCAGTTCCCCAGAGGAGCTGCAAAAGTGGCTTGAATAACATTCAGTAACCAGTGTCAGCGAAGTCAGGGGTATAAGCTGCCGTGTCCCTGCCACACAGTGGGATCTTCACTGAAGCAATTATCTGAAGTGATTAGAGGCTCTGTAGCCTCTAATTCTAGTTTTTCTGGCTGTCTTAGTGATCCTGCAGATTGCTTATTAGCGTTTCAATAAAATCACTTTTTGTTAAAGTTAACCTGAATTGCCTATAATTAAGAATGCTAATTGATAAAATAAGCATAGTTTTAAAAACAACCATGCCAGGGGCACCTGGGTGGCTCAGTTAAGTGCCCAACTCTTGATCTCAGCTCCTGTCTTGATTTCAGGGTTATGAGTTAATCCCTGTGTTTGGCTCCACACTGGGTGTGGAGACTACTTAAAAACAAAAAAAAGAAAACAACCATGCAAATATAAATTTTGCAACACTGTATACATAGTGTTGTACTTATATTTTAATGTTTGACACATAAAAGGATGTGTAACATGCAAATAGATTTTCAAACATAATCACTTGTTACCTAAGAATTAGAACATTACCCACAATTTGCATTTATCTATTTGAGCTCCTCTCCTGTCTCTCCCCACCCCGGTACTCCCTCTTTTTGATAGTTCTCTCACATGGGAAAAGACCTAAAATATGTACGTATCCCTAAAGTGCCATTTTTTAGTTTATTTCCTTTTTGAGCTTTACAAAAATGGTATCATATTTTACATAGACTATGGAGATCTGGTTTTTTTCACTCAACATTGTTTCTAAGATCCTTTTGTACATAGCTGTCATTTATTTGCACTGATGTACAATATTTCATTGTGTAACTATATAATAGATTGTGAAAATACATATATAATAGTACAATTATGCATTTTTAAATCCTAGTATCTGACTTCCTTATTTCTAATTCTCCATCTACCTCATTTAGATTAAATATATTTCACAATAAGTGGTCATATTGCACATTTTTCAGTAATTTCACTTGCAATTGTCTCAGCAACCTTCAGAGGGAATTAAGGACTATTATCTGCTAATATGATGGAAAGCAGATCATGTTTTTCTTTTGTTACAAAGAATCCTAAAGAGGAGGCAGAACCTTCAGAGCTTCTGAATGAACTACAATTCACTCAAAATTTGACCTAGCCTCCTAAAAATACACAAAAAATTGATAGAAGTGGTCTTCTGTATGTTATTGATCCTAAGATTCATTTTTATTTCCTATTTTAACATCTCTAAAATTGGGATAGGTCTAATACATGTAGGGGTTTGTAGTGTAATTGATTCTAAGCATAAGCAAAATTAGCCATGTTCCTGATGGCATGGACTGGCCAAAGGTAAGTTCTTGGTATTCTGATCAAGAAACCATTTTAAGGGGTGCCTGGGTGGCTCAGTCGGTTAAGCGTCTGCCTTTGACTCAAGTCATGATCCCAGGGTCCTGGAATGGAGCCCCACATCAGGCTCCTTGCTCAGCAGGGAGCCTGCTTCTCTTTTTCCCTCTGCTGCTCCCCCTGCTTGTACGCTCTCCCTCTCAATCTCTGTCAAATAAGTAAATAAAATCTTTTAAAAACTTTTTTTAAGCACTATTCGAAAAGGGAATAGGGGTTTCGCTGTTGTTTATGAACTTTGCATTCACGTGAACCTTTCTGTAGGATCAGGAGAGTGCCAGCACAATACTTGGGAGTATGGCTGTATTAATTCTCTATTATAGCCATATAACAGATTACCACAAATTTAGTACATTAAAGCAATGCTCATTTATTCTCTTACGATTCTGTAGGTTAGAAGTCCATGCAGGGTTTAACTAGGTTCCCATCTAATGATCTCACAAGGCTGAAATCAAGCTGTCAGCATAGGCTAGCATCTCATTTGAGGCTCTGGGCCCTCTCCCAAGTTCACATGGTTGTTGGCAAAATTCCTTTCTGTGCAGGTGTACAACTCCTAGGACTTCAAGGCCAATAGAAGTTCCGACTCCCTTTATAGACTCCACTTATAAATGCTTACCTGAGGAGTGCCTGGGTGGCTCAGTCCATTAAGCAACTGACTCTATTTTGGGTCAGGTCATGATCTCAGGGTCCTGAGATTGAACCCTATGTTGGGTTCCATGCTCAGCTCGGGCTGTTTGAGAGTCCCTCCCCCTCTGTCCCTCCCCTCACAACCTCTCACTCCTTTAAGAATAAATAAATAAAAATCTTGAAAATAAAGAAGTAAAAGCTCACCAGGCCTAACCAAAAGAATCTTCAGCTTGATTAACCAAACTAATTAGAGAGCTTAATTACAACTGCTGTAATCTCTTCTCCACAAAGGAGATATGACTATCTTCTAATATCCACAGGTTCAGCCCATGCTCAAGGGCAGGTGATTATACACAGCGTGTACATGAGGTGGTGGGATTCTTAGCAGCCATCTTAGAATTCTGCTGACCACAAGGCTTTCAGCAGCTTGGAATAAAATCCTAGACAACAACAATGACACACTCTTAAGAAATTCTGCATTACCAGTATTCTTGATGACCCAAGAATGATTCTGTGAGGAAAAACCTGCACATCTATGAGCCAAAAAGAGATTTAGCAAGATCTATCAACGTATGTCAAAATTAGTGAACCAAAGTTTAAGCAGAAAAAGGTATTTTCCTAGTCTCTTGTTAGTTTCCTAGAGTTACCATAACAGCTTAATACAAATGGATGGCTTAAAACAATAGAAATTTATTCTCTCACAGTTCTGATGGCTAAAAGTCTGAAATTAAGGTGTTGACAAGGTTGGTTCCTTCAGTTTCTGCCAATCCTTGGTATTCTTTGGCTTCTAGATATAGTATGGCAATTTCTGCTTCAGTCTTTCTGTGGTATTCTCCCTGTACGTTTGTGTCTATGTCCAAATTCCCCACTTTGAAGAATACCAGTCATTGGATTAGTGTTTACTGTAATTCATTATGACTTTATCTTAATTTGATTATATCTGCAAAGACCCTATTCCCAAAAAGGCCACATTCTGAGCTTCTGAATAGACTTCAGTTCTGAGAGGACAAATTAAGTATAGTCCAAAGCATCTTCCCCCGCCCCCCCACAAAAAAACATTTAGTAATTATAAAGGAAAAATTAAAATTTTACTATGAATAATCCTGGCCGACTCCTCTTTAACCAACTGATTAAGGTAAACACTAATAATAGATTTCAACATTTTATGCCCCCTGGTATGATGCAGTGAGAAGGGTACATAATCTAAACAATGTTTCAAGGAAAACATCAGATAAAAACAAGTAGGAGGATGTTTACAAAATAACTAATCAATGTTGTTCTAAAGTATCCAGGTCATGAAAGATAAGGAACTTTCATAGAATGGAGGAGAGTAAGGAGACATAACAGCTAAATGCAGGGTGGGATTCTGGATTTGATTCTGGAAAATAAAATGGATATTAGGGGAAAAACTGACAAAACCTGAATAAATTTTGTAGTTTAGTTAATATTGTGTCAAGGTTAATTTCCTAGTTCAGAAAATTGTTCTATGGTTAGGTAACCTTAACATAATGGGAAACTGGGTGAAGGGTTTGTGAGAACTTTCTACATAATTTTTCTAATTCTTTTGTAAGTCTAAAGTTAACTCAACAGAGACATCTGGGTGGCTCAGTTGGTTAAGTGTCTACCTTCGGCTCAGGTCATGATCTCAAGGTCCTGGGATTGAGCCCTAGGTTGGGCTCCCTGCTCAGTAGGGAGCCTCCTTCAGCCTCTGCCTACTGCTCCCCCTGCTTGTGCTTGCTCATGCTCTGACAAATAAATAAAATAAAATCTTTAAAGAATAAAATAAACTAATCTCAACAAATATTCCCCTGATTACTAATGAGGCTAAGCATAATTTCAAATGCTTATTTGCCTATACATTTTTAAAATATTTTAAAATTTTACTTTTTTAAAATAAAAAAAAATTTTTTTTTTATTTATTTGAGAGCGAGAGCACGAGGAGGGGACAGGGGCGGAAGGAGAGGGAGAAGTAAGCTCCCCACTGAGCAGGGAGCCCAATACGGGGCTCAATCCCAGGGCCCCAGGACCATGACCTGAGCCAAAGGCAAACGCTTAACAGCAAGCCACCCAGGCACCCCTATATAGTTTTTTTTTAATGAGGACATTCAAGTGATTCCCCCATTTCTTTTCCTTGATTTTTTCTTATTTATATGTATTAATATATACTCATGATACTAATACATGGTCAGTTTTACATGTTGCAAACATATATTCTCCTAATTTGTTGATTTTAAATTTTTTAATGTCTGTTGATCAATGACTATATAATCCAAATTTATTACTACAAAGAAAGAGACTCAAAAGAGTTAGGCTTTGTGAAGAAGTTTTAGGAATACCTTCACCAATTTACTTTGCTTATTTTTTTTTACTTTATATACACATAAGAGTGATATATGATAAAAACATTTTTAAACTTTTATCTGATTAGACCTAAAGTACATCTAAATAAGTTTTAAAGAGCTCCATTAATAAATATTAACATTCTAAGTAATAACAATGTTATGTCAGGGTGAAAATGGCAACATATTTTCTTCTTGCTGGTGTACAAATAATGATGTATCATACAATCAATACTGTCTTAGATTTAATGAAATATATAACTCATTCATTCGATGACTATTTACTTAAATATTAAGTACTTACTGTTATATTAGTCCCTGTCCTAGGGTTAGGGGATGCAATGATGAACCAGAGAACTGACGCTTGGACTATTGTTGAGGAAGAAGAGGAATAAACAAATTCATAAATGTGTTAATTTTGGATAACAACACGTTATGAAAATAATAAAACAAGTTAATGTTATAGAGAGTGATGGCAATAGTGCATACTTTTACTTTAGAGAAGATCTTTGTAAGGCCATAACATTTGAGCTAAAATCTGAATGATGAGAAACTGTCAAAAAGTGATGGTTGGTGTTGGTGGTGGGGCACCTGGTTGGTTCAGTTGGTTGAGCATTAATCAGGCTCTTGGTTTCTGCTCAGGTCATGATCTGGGCCTGAAATTGAGCTCCATGTTGGCCTCCATGCTCAGCAGGGCATCTGCTTCAGGATTCTCTCCCCTCCCTTGCCCCTCCCACCCTGAGTGTGCACATGTGTGCACACTCTCTCTCTCAAATGAATAAAATAAATCTTTAAAAAACGTGATGATTTGGGGAAAGAGAATTCCAGATGGAGGCAACAGTAAATGCAAGAGTTCTGAGTAGGAACAAATCTACAATGTTGGAAGAACCAAAACAGCAATGGAATTGAATCATGGTGAACTAGATGTTAGAGATTTAGTGAGAACTAGGTAATTTAGGGCTCTGTAGGCCATGGTAAAATAGTTTGGATTTTAGTTTAAGTGCAGTTGGTTTTCATTTGGGTCTAATTTAAGCTTGGTTCACAATCTGCTTTTGCTCCACCTTTCCCTTTGGTTAACTGATTCCCAAAGATAAAGTGTTATGGTGACTACCTTTATAGTGCAGCAGCTTAGCAAGTCCACATAATTCTTGCCTGCAGTGCAACATTGACACTTTAAAGGAAAGCATATAGTTTTTGCACTATTCTTATTTAGATTCTAACATTTTATTATATATTTCTTATTTTTATTTACATAATGCATTTGAACTGTTGGGGGCTTGTTAATGAAAAAAAAATTTGGAATGCAGGATTATAGGATTAAATCTTAATTGTTTCTTAATAATAAGAAATGATGAGGGGTGCCTGGGTGACTTAGTCGTTAAGTGTCTGCCTTCGGCTAGGGTCCTGATCCCAGAATCCTGGGATGGAGCCCTGCATTGGGCTTCCTGAAGCCTGCTTCTCCCTCTCCCACTCCCCCTGCTTGTGTTCCCTGTCTTGCTGTGTCTCTCTCTCTGTCCAATAAATAAATAAAACCTTGAAGAAGAAGAAGAAGGAGGAGGAGGAGGAGGAGGAGAAATGATTATTCTTTATGAAAGTTGCTGCTCTAAATGGTGTTTTCCTGTTCTGAAATCTTGAATATGGGTCCTCTTACTATCCACTATTACCAAAATTTTATAAAAGAAGTTCCCTTTACCTCCCCTAAATAGGAAGGACATAATGTCAGAATAGAGTCCAAATCTTGAATAAATTTAGCCTTATTTTTTTAAAAATCTCCACACTGACCTAATTTTTCTCATTTCATAGAGAACTTACAAAAGTCTCATCCTATACAGTTGCCATCACTGCTCAAGAAAACTTTACAAATGTGTAAAGGATGGTTACTTTTGTTTGTCAAATATACAAGAGATATGTGCTTATTGATATTCATAGAGAGATTAAGAAAAACAATCAATCTATTTCATTGCCTCTATGTTTCTCAGAGAAGAAAAACTAATATGATAAATACCAAAAACAATATATACTTTTTTTTTGCTTCATGTTATTCCTTAATACACTTGATCTTAGCCAAAAGGCCGAGAAGCGATCACATTACTCCTTAATAGACTAAATATCTCCTCAAAATCGAGGACTACCCCATTATATAGGAAAAGGTTTATCAAGTGACTTCACAAGTTTCTGCTTTAACTTCTGTTTAAAAAAATAAACCTAGGGGTGCCTAGGTGGCTCAGTGGGTTAAGCCTCTGCCTTTGGTCAGGTCATGATCCCAGGGTCCTGGGATGGAGGCCTGCATCCAGCTCTCTGCTCAGCAGAGAGCCTGCTTTCCCCTCTATCTCTGCCTGCTGCTCTGCCTACTTGTGATCTGTCTCTCTGTGTCAAATAAATAAATAAAATCTTTTATTAAAAAAAGTGATAACTATACATTTTTTCAGCTTTTTGACTTCAAAATTAACCTGAAAAAAAATTATTGCCGTAAAATGTAGTGATCTTCTAAAACTGAAATCAACCTCTAGTTATGGATAGTACTTGTAGAAAGAAGAAATCACTTAAACTGTGATTTAAATCAAATGACTCCATCTTTTGCTTTCTTGAATGCATTGGGGAGCTAAAATGTAAGCCTTGGATGTAAGCATATTTGAATTTTTGGTTAAATGTAAACTGATACTAATTATGGACTGAGGAGGAATTTAAAGGCAATTGAGAATCAGAATGATAAGGATGAAATGGTTATATGATTTAAGAAGGTATTTAGAAATTATGTGTAATGGTAGAAATCAAGACTCACTCATTCTTATTCTTTCTTATTAATTGGAATTGTATATATAGAATTTGAGACTATTACTCTTTACATTTCCCATTACTGTGATATTTGAGAATGTGCGCTCTTAAGACCTAATTCTACTTTTAGCCCAGCTTCACATGACCTTGTTTCTAGTGCAAGAGCCCAGGGCAGTTTCTCTGTAATATTAGATTGGATTATCCAGACTAGATCTATTGCTAAGAAAAGATCTCAATTTAAGAAATGGACAAAGGAAACAAAACAGCTGGTTTGATATATTAAATGATTTGTACTGCCCCAAAAGAACATTCTAATTTCTGCCAACTTCTTACACTGTTATTCAGTGCTATTCATTCAACAAGCCTTTGAGAGTTGTCTATGCCAAGCACTGTCAGGTATGTCAAGTAAGCAAAGATGAATGTCATAGGCTCTGTCCTAAAGTATCACTAGCTGGTATAAACTAATAATTACTTACAGTAAGCGATGAAAGTATTGAAAGCAAATGCATAGCAAATATCTTGTGCTTAGGAAAGCGTGGGAAGGCATCAAAGAGAACAAAGAGGCTGCTAGGAGGTGGAATGTAATTGGACCAATAGCAACAGAGGTAAGAGGAAAATCTTTTAAAAAATCTTAAGTAGGATACTGCCTCCTCTTGGAATTCGATAACTTGCTCAGTATTGGAGACTACTTACTCTCTTAACACTGCATCTTTCCTTCATTGCACTTATTTCACTGAGTACATTTAAATTTGTTTTTGTGATTACTGAACGATGCTAGACTGAAAGTTCCTTGAGGGCAGAACCCTATCCATTTGTCTTGAAAACGGTATACACCCCAACGGTGACACATAAGAGACGCAGGATAAGTATGTGTTGAAAGCGAAAATAAAGTGGCTATCAGAGTTTTCAGGAGCATGACTGGTCATTGTTTATCCAGTACTGTTGAGAGAGAGCGAGCGAGCTAGCGAAGGAGCGAGCGCGAGAGCGAGCGCGCGCGCGCGCGAGCGCTGCAAAATCTGGGAAAAGCATTCCTCTCACCGGAGGATACTGCTCTCTTGTTTGACAAGGGAAAAGTCATTGAACTTTTCTGTGGCCACAATTAACTGTTTTCCTCACTCCTCTTACCCTGTTGGTTTAATCATCCATTTGCCCTGATTTCAACATTTTAGTTACTGATTCAGCCTCTTTGATTACCGGATAAACCACGAATATCTTGTGGTAATTACAAAGGTCAGATGAAGGTTTTTGTGGGGGTTTTGGGCTGTTTTTTAATGATTATGCGCCTTGCTCACTCTTGTCCATCTGTTGCAAGCAATATAGTTTCTGGGAGACAGCGGTCTCACGTAAAACTTCCAAATTACCTTACTAAAAACCTACTCTATGCTAATGAAAATGTCAATATATTATAGCAAACAAGAGGGGAAAAAAACTTGCATTATGAGGAGAAACAAGGGTTTGGGGGTTCTGGATTATCTGAGAAAAAGCGAAATCCTTTATATGACATTACTGGAAATGCCCTCTAAATCGTTCGCCCTCAAAGTTTACCCTGGTCTCGAGGCTTAAGGTATATTCAGGTTTGCTAAGACCAGAGACGCCGAAAGTTACCCGCCACCCCTCCCCATGCGTCCCAGCGGAGTCAGTAAACACAGAGATTACTTCCCGCAGCTCACGGGGAAGGGAATGTAGGGTAACGCCAGCAACCATATTGGTTGTGGTTAAGCGCAGCGCTCTCCTTGGCGTCACTCAGCCCTCGCGCGCAGGCGTATTAGGAGCACCCTCCCACCCTACCCCGCGCTTCCCGTGCACGCGCTCGGAGCCCGCAACTCTCGCGAGAGAAGCGAGATTTATTCCTACGTACCGGGCCGTGCTGCTTATGGCGGCGCTGGAGAGGGGGCGCTGAGCTGTTGGGGTGAGTACGACCTCGGGGTCCAACTGGGGGTAGCAAGAAGCCAGGTTAGGGGCAGATGAGAAGACCAAGATTAACGGGAGAGACTTCTGAGCCAAGGTGGCCACTTCTAGGGCTCCGGGCAGGGAAGATCTCACCTTGAGTCTTTACCCCGGGCTTTCCCACCTGGGCCCCGTTTAACTGTCTAAGCCTCACATCAGGCCGCAGAGCTGAAACGAAGAGTCGAACCCAGGCAGCCGCGCGTGGTAGTGGTGGTAGTGACTACAGTGGGGGGAGGGAGCGAAAATGGAGGTTCCTACCGCAGCCAAGATGGAGGCAGGGGTGCGGGGCTCGGGCGCGGAGGCTGCTGGGAATTGTAGTCTAGTCACTTCCTCCGCTGCGGTTTGGCGGGGGAAACGGGAACTACAAGTCCCGGCGGGCGGGGCGAGGGGGTGGTGGCGCGGTCCTTTGTGTGAAGCTGGAGGAGCCGGAGGCAGAGGGAGAGGGGCCTACTCTCACTCCGGACTCTGTAGTTTACTGTCCGTCACCTGCTTGGGGGTCTGACTACGAGTGCCAGAGCGCAGTGCGGTAGAGGCGCCTCCTTTGTGTGTGGACTGACCCTGCTCCATCTAAATGCTTAGAGACTTCTCTACCCCGACCACGTCTGGCACAGTAGCTCAGCCGAAGTGTCATCTTTACTTCCATTCACCTGGAGCTGTCTGTCTTCAGTCTCTGCACCCAGCCTTCCTTTCTTGCTTCCTCTTCGGGTTTTTGAGAAAGGAAACCAGTCCCTAATCTTAGGCGCGTGGCTCTTACACCTTTATCCTGGGGTTAGGGCGTGCTGTTAGAGCCATCATCTCTGGCTCTTACGGTGCAAAAGCCCGGCCTACGTTGAGCAATGAACGGCGTGGCTTTGTCATACTGTGTAGGGTTAGTTTTTTAGAGCCCTGGTTGGAGACCCTTGTGGTTTTTAACCATCCGATATTTTATCAATATGAAATTTCAGTGCCACGGTTCTTTTGCTTTAAGGTTTTCCTTTAGAAACACCTAGATGGCTTCTTTCTTGCTTGACTCAAAAGTGAGGTGGGGAACGCTCCCTAAAAACAGCTTTCAATCTGCAAACACAGAAATCTGAACATTGTAGGAGGAGGTAATTGATTTGCACCTAAAATGAGTGAAAGAATTGGTCCTCTTTAAAGAGCTGGAGACAGGGTTGGAGAGGGAGGGGAAGACTCAAAGGCACTGTGGTGGTTAAATTTCCTTTGAGAGACTTAGGTTAAGAGGAAGATACATGAACTGACAGCTCTTGGCCAGAGCAACTGGTTTATAAAATGTAGATACCAAGTTGTAGCTTATAAGTTATTCTGTATCAAAATGCTGAGTAATTTGCATTTTGAGTTTCTAGAAGATGAGAATTCTCAATACTGCATGGAGGGGCAGTATAATACGTTGGTTCTTTTGGGGTACTAATGAATAATAGGTGTTCTGGGTGTGGATAGAAGGGTTTATATGCCTGAATGGGCATATGCCTGAGTCATAATATCTAGATAAAAATCCAGTCTTGTTTCTTTTTTTTCCTTTTAACCTTAGGCCTGAAATAAGAGAGATGGTAGTGGTTTGAGTGATTTTGCAGCTGCTCTGGATGTTTACCATTGAGATGAGTATTTATAGCAGCTGAGTTGAAAAGTAAAGTATTTGAGGCGCAGAAGATAGGTTTTCTTTTTTTGTAATTAAGTTCTGACTTACAAAGTATGACCTTTAGAGTGTGGTTGAAAATTCTAGTAAATTCCTGCAAATCAAAAAGGAGAACATGAAAGCTGACATACAGTCTTGCTTTTTCCCTCTCCTATTTTCCCCTGCCATCCATGTAAAGACCCACTCCGCAGGGCCATCCAACATTTTTAAAAAATTAGTTTCTTTTAAAATGTGGTAAAATATACTAACATAAAATTTATCAGTTTTAATCTTTTTTTTTTTTTAAGTGTATGGTTCAGAGTTACTAAGTTCATTCATGTTGTGAGGGCCGTATTTTTGACAAAGTAGTTGAAACATGATAATGCTGTTTGGAAAGATTATTTTTTTTAAGGAGCTGAACTTTAGGATGGTATCATGAAATAGGACAAAAATCCTGATTTTGTTAAATAAACACACGATTGATGTGCCTTCTTAGCTTTGTCTTTTAAAAAACCAAAAGGGAACCTTCTTTGAGATCTTTAACTCAAACTTTCTCATGGAGAGGTGTCTGTGAATCTTGTAGGATTTTTCATAATAGAGAATTACAGCCACAAAAATTATAACTTTCTTTTTCTCTCTTTTTTTTTTAAAGACTTCATGGATAGAATGTCTCCAGGGGTGAAACTGCTTTAGTAGGAGTGACTTTTTTTCTTGAATTCCATCATTTCTTGATGTTAAATTCTTTTTGCCAAGTCAGGATTTAAGAATTCCTTTGTCTATAGATAATGGAATGTTTTCCACTTCCATGTATGAGTACCAAGTTAAAAATAATGGAGAACTTTTTTTTTTTTTTTTTTTTTTTTTTCTTCAGTTCATACTGCCAAGCTCGAGGAATTGTGCTACATTTTTCATTAGGGTTATTAAACTGGAATATGATACTCTAGGCAGTATTCTGTTCAGAAGTATTGAATAGTAATTTTATTTTTGGAGTGTTTTTATAATTTAGTATGTCCTTTAATGCTGAGGCAAAACTGTGTAGTTGAAAATAAATTGATAAGCAGTTTCTTCATAGTTAACATGTAGGCTATCCATTGGTTTGTATCTATAGCCAGTAGATAACCAGCTAGTTATTTGCATTTCTGCTTCTCAAATGTAGTAGGTACCAAGCTCCGGCTATGGTTTGCTAAATAACTGCCTCCTTTTAACTCTGAAAATCTTCTTCCAGGAGTTTTTTGTTTACTATTTATTGGGTATGCCAGTGCCTTTTGCCCTCATGAGCCATGCTTACTGTGACCAGTATTGTAGCCAGTAGCCATGTGTGGCTGTTGGGCATTTAAACTGTGTACGTTCTGAATTGAACTGTGTTGTAATTGTAAAATAGACATTGGATTTCAAAGAAAACTTTTTTAAGATTGATTATATATGGAAAATAACATTTTGGATATATTTGATTAAACAGATGTAATTAAAATTAGTTTCACCTGTTTCGGCTTTTTTTTTTTTTTTTTAAGATTTTATGTATTTGATAGCATGTGCATGCACAATCAGGGATAGCAGTAGGGAGAGGGAGAAGCGGAGCCTGATGCGATGTGGGACTTGATCTCAGCACCCTGAGATCATGACCTGAGCTGAAGGCAGACACAACCGGCTGAGCCAGCCACCCAGGTGCCCTGTTTCTCTCAATTTTAATATGATTACCGGAAAATTTTAAATTACATATATGGGTTGCACTGTGTTTCTTTTGGGACACTGCTGGTCTGCACTATTTTCTGATTTTATGTCCGGAACATTTAGCTTCCTATACTGGCATCTGTCCTATTTCAAAGTGTCAGTATATTATAAAAACAGTTAAGTGATAAATGAATACATAACTTTAAATGTCTTAACAGTTGTTCAGGTAACAACTCATCATAATTGCTATTACTAAACATACACAAAAAAATAATTGTAACAATTTGATTTTCTCTATTTTCTGCCTGACATGCTATTGACTTAAATTGGTTAATTATCTGAACTCTGTCATTTTCCATAGATTCTAAAGTGAAAGTGAATTAAAACCTGTTAAGCTCTTCAGTTTTACAGGTTATTGCAAAATCTGACATACTTAAACTTGTCTTGAGTTATAATCAAGAAATATGAAGGAGGAAGTTAGGGTAAGAATATTATTCATATAAAGCAACAATAGAGAGCCTTCTCAGTCCCATGCTGTGTAATTGGATCTTCACTCCTCTCAAAAAAGGGTGGGGGGAGCACCTGGGTGGCTCAATGGTTAAAGTGTCTGCCTTTGGCTCCCGTCGTGATCCCAGGATCCTGGGATCGAGCCCTTCGTCAGGCTCTCTGCTCAGCAGGAAGCCTGCTTCTGCCTCTCTCTCTCTCTGCCTGCCTCTTGGCCTACTTGTGAGATCTGTCAAGTAAATAAATCTTTTTTTTTTTTTAAAGTTACTTAAAGTGGGTTGGGGGGGAGACTTTTAGACTGGTTTAGCCTTTCATTAACATTCTCCCCAAGTGAGCGCTGTACAAACTCTTGAGAATAATGTCAAAATGATGAAGTGAGTTATGGATAGATTTTAGGTGGGTTGCTGGCCACATAAGTTTATTAATTCAGCGTGTATTTAGTACTTTGTGCCTGGTTTCTAGTAGTCCTTTTGAGCTAAAGCAGTGAACTGGAGAAGACTGTAAATAAAACAGGTGATGATAATTTTAAGACAGGTGAAATAGGGAATAACTATTTGGGTTATCAGTTTAAGTAAAGGAATTAGCTTTAACTCCTAACTAAAACGACATAATAGTTAGGGTTGCTTCTGTTTCCAAACTGAGCAGAAAGAAAGGAAGTAGATTACTTAACAATCAGGGAGACTTTCAGATCAACTATCAATTAGTATTACAATTGTTACTCTGTGTTTCATGTGACTTAAATATCTAGCCTTTGAGGGATAGAGAGTGTGCACTGTGTTCAGAGGTTTAAGGCAGAAGAGTTATCAGTACCACCAATGAATATTAATAATCTTGGCATGAGTGCATAACTAATTTTATTAAAATGCCCAGTGGGTACTTTTTAAGTGTTTCGTTAAGTGTTAATTTGACTGGAAAGTGTTTAGTTAGCCATAGAAATCTCTTAGCTATGAAGATAATAATGAAGTGAAATTCCACCACTTTGGGTTTTTCATGGTAGATGGTGGGTTTGTTTGAGCTTTGATGGATCCTGATAGGCTTCATTAGTGCCCAAGGCTGGGTCTGCAGTGCTCTAAATTTTAGATTCTGGAAGTCTCATTTCTCTGTCACTATGTGTCAAATTAGGCAGTTCTTAACATAATACAACACCCTAGACTGGGTTAATCCAATTCAAGTTTTTCAAGGTAGGTTGTTTTTCTTAATCCCCCCCCCCCACCATGAGATACACAAGCTTGTCCTTAGCAGTTTGATGAAATTCTTATCTGTTTTATGATATAGCAATTTTGAGGTCTTTGGGTTCATAAATAGATGTAAAATATTAAGGTTAAACCAGTGTGTTGAGTCTGTATTTTTTTTTAAGATTTTATTTATTTATTTGACAGAGAGAGATCACAAGTAGGCAGAGAGGCAGGCGTGGGGGTGGGGGGAGCAGGCTCCCTGCTGAGCAGACAGCCTGACACAGACACGGGGCTTTGGGGACCTTGAGATCATGACATGAGCAGAAGGCAGAGGCTTAACCCACTGAGCCACCCAGGCACCCCTCAAGTCTGTATTTTTAAAAGAAGACATTATTTCTTGGTGGTATAAGTAAGACTATACAGTTAACCAAAACAAAAATTTTTAGAAGTTGGTAGAACTGTCTGCCCTTAAATTGTGGTGTTGTTTCCCATTATGGATTAACTACCTCTTTGCTATTGTAGTTTTGCTGTGGTTAAGTTTGGCAGTGATGCATGCTGCATTAGATGCTGAAGGGGACTGTGGTAAATATACTTGAGTTTGTTTCCTAATTGGAGGAACAAGATACATAAAAATGTGAATTAAAGCAAAGTGTGGAAACGATTTGGTATCAGAAAGAATGATGCCGACAATGGGAGTTAGTGCCTCACATAGTGGAAATTAACATAAATCTACTGGAATGGTCAAGAAAAACTTCTTTGTTCCTTTGAAGATGGCAAAAATTACTTTCTTTGTGAGAAGACCCATATATATGCATGAAGAAGACTAGAATTCAGGCATCTCCCAGGGATTATACTTAAGGATTAGGCAGGAAAATACACCTATCTAGAAGATCTGGAGAGAGGCAAAAGGTAAAAATGGAAAGGCAGAATAGAGAACATCGTAAATGGTGATTCTTAAATCCTGGCTGCAAGTCAGAAACACAGGGGCAGGGGTAGAGGGAGGATAAAATGTACCAACTCCCAGGACCTAACCCTAGTGAAATTAAATTAGAATCTCAAGGTAGGACCCAGGCTTTGTTTATTTATAAGTTACCCAGGTGGTTGGGTTGGATGTATGGCCAGGATTAAGAACTTCCCATCTAGAATGCTGGAAAAATCACTGAAGATTTTTGACAATGAAATTAGTGAAATTGGAGTTTTAGATCCATCAGTCTGGCAGTGTTAAGTGATAGAAAATGGAAAAGGTTGACAAAAGTTAGCAGATGTGTTAGATATTTGGACTAAAATGTGATGTCATTTAGGACAAAAGATCTCAGTAAGGAGGTATTGATAAGACTTGGCAACATTTGGTGTGAAGGTGGAGTGGGAAGAATCAAAGATCATAACAGAAGTGGCCCTACTTAAGGCCGCTTAAATTATTCATTGAGTGGGGACTGGGCGTAAGTATTTTTTAAAACTTACCAAGTGATTTGCAACGATTGCTCTAAGAGGTATCTAGTGTGGGAAATAGAGTGATCCAAATAAAATCTGAAAGATGGGACAAGTGTAATATTTGAAGTGATAATATAAAGTCAGAAACTGTTAGGTATAGCCCCCTCCCCCCAGAAACACAGCCATACATCAGCAGTTGATAGGTTTTCATTTTGCATATGTGAAACTGAAATTTGGGGAGATGAAGTGACTTGTTCATGGCATTTTTGGGAAGTGTCAGTGAATGAACTTGAGCTCTCCTAGGCTAAACTATTTCACAATCTCTGGCCTCTCACCATATAGTCATTCTTATTTCTGATGTTTTTAAAATAAATACAACATGGGTGCCTGGGTGGCTCAGTGGGTTAAGCCTCTGTCTTTGGCTTAGGTCATGATCTCAGGGTCCTGGGATCAAGCCCTGCATGGCATCGGACTCTGCTCAGTGGGGAGCCTGCTTCTCCCTCTCTCTCCACCTGCCTCTCTGCCTACTTGTGATCTCTCTGTCAGATAAATAAATAAAATCTTTTAATAAATAAGTAAATATACCATTCATTTTTCAGCATTTCTAAAACCAAATCTACTTTTTTCTTCTCCCCATATAAATCATTTAGCTAACAGCACTATTTTAGTAGATATCCCAGTCAGTGCAAAAGAATCATTTTTATGGCCAATATAAAGCACAATTCTGTGGCTTTACTTATAAATATATTTCTCTTCCCATCTCCTCTCATCTGAATTGTTTCTTTTTTATAGGCATTTCTCATCTATTTCTGGCAACAGCTCAAATGAGATTTCTGTTTCCTTCACTAAGTCATCTCTCATAGGATTTCAAGACCTAATACCCTTTCATCAAGAGCTAAGGCTTTCTATTTCCTGTTATATCAAGTTGAAATACTTCATAATCTGGCTCCACTACACCTGTCACACCACATATCCCATTTCACTTTAAGCTAGCCCTCTGTTCTGGCTGGACTAGCCTATTGATTTCTCTGAAACAAGCCACACTGTTGCCATGGTCCTTCATGTCATAAACCTCTCTTGATGTCAGGCATAGAAAATCATATATGTGGTCCCTGCTTTCAGGGAACTTAGAAGTTAGTGGCACACCCTCGCTTGGCTTGCTTGACGTGCCTAGAATACTTGGCTGTTTTATTTCCCTTAAAATTTTCCTGATTTCTCCAAATTAAGTCTCCAACTCTGATTAAAAGCCTGCTGTGACTGCACACCATGTTGCTTCAATGTACATGCAGTGGTGAATAAACAATAAGTAGTAGTTCTAATATATAGTGTATGACAGCCAGTACTCAGATATTAGTTGACCAAATTTTTGGCATTTTGTTCTATATTTGGTTCTATATCCGGTTTTTCTCCACATATAATTCTTGTCTTTTCAGAAAGAGTGTAAATTACCTGATGGCAGGAACTTCTTTTATATTTTCCACGATACCTGCCACAGTGCTAGATACCTATAAAACACTTGAGTTAAATTGAATATTATGCTCTGTAACTTAGAACTTACAGTGTGGGGGTATCACCAGGGAGTGTGAAATAATTTCCCATTTTGAGTGTGACGTCAAAGGAGGTGGTATCCATTAGTACTTGAGAGGTTGCTCAGATAACATCAAATGAGTGTGCTTCCCGGTTTCCCGCATTACTTGTTAACCAGTGGTTCTTAGTTTATGAAATGAGTCCTGGTTCTTGTCTGTAAATTAAACTTACTGTCTTCATTTTTTATCTCTAGTATGAAGTGTAACAGAACAGACTTTACCACCTGAAACTGCTGCTTCAAGTTCAGATCAGGCAAGGAACAAACCTCGAAACAACCAACAAGACCAAAGAAGAGTACACTTAAGTTGAAGACACAACACTTGATCTGAAACAAGAAGTTTGTGCCTACTCAACAGCTTTGAAAGAGCACTTCCCAACGCTGCTAGTAGTCTTTGTTTTCTTCAGTGCTGCACTGTGAGATTGCCCGGTGCAGCAGCAGTTGTATTCTTTATTAGCTTGATAGATCATTTTCTCTCGCTCTTTTTTTTAATACTAGCAACTTTCATCCTTTGAAACGTGTGCTGAAAAAGAAGAATCAGCAAATACTACTGAAAGTGCAATATTTGATTATCACTGCGAGGTAGGTTTGTAGTTTTGGCAAGAATCAGTTTATAATTTCCTAGTTATTTTGGTCAAACAGCAAATCTTAATCTGTTCTAAAGATACTTTGAAAACAATTTATAGACTCAACTAGTATGAAAATAGCAACACTGGATTGTTTTATTGAATTTATTGTCTCTTATTAAACGAGGACAATATTTATGGCCACACTATGGGATTTTTTTCACACAGGATTACATTTGTTAATACATGTGGATCTCTCTTAACTTACTGGTCTCTTAGAAAGAAAAACTCCCATCTGTACTGTTTAAAAGTTAAAGGTTCAGTTATGGATGCCCTTTGCAATCTATGTTCAGAGGTCTCTCTAAATGGGTAAAGAAAGAGAGAAGGGACATTGAAGGTGAGTAGTGCTTTGAGAGAGAGAAGAGTCTTCTGGTAGCAGCAACAGAATGAGCAGATTCAGGGACATCTGAAAGCAATGGTATAATATGGTAAGTTCATTATGAACGAACTAGAAAATACAGCTTTGTGGGTAGAGAGAATAATTAGAGTAGGAAATACAGTTTTGTGGGTTAAGAGAGTAATTAGAAAGGGACCCTTGCTGAAGGCAGGTTTTGAAGGCCCACTGTATTTGACTTTGTTCTGTAGAGAAGTCATTAGGTGTTTATAAGCAAGGGCTTAATGGGTTTTTTATTTCAAAACTGAGATAGTTTTATTGCTTCAAATTTTAAAGAAGCACTAAAAGTTATATATTCAGAAGTGTATCTTACAAAAAAATGGTGTGACTTTAAGAGATGGGCTGAAGATGGGAGCACCTGTAAAGAGCAATGGATAGAATATAAGGAAGATAAAAGCCAGGGTATAGGCAGAGAAGGAGGCAGTAGGTGTTTTAGTGGTAGAAGTCATAGGACGTGATAACCAATTGAATGTGAAGATGAGCCTGCAGGGATTTGACCCAATCTATCCAGTTTTAGAAGTTTTGAAACCTTTGTTGTTCATAGGAATAGGGAAGTTTATGTGGGGACTTGCTGAAAGCAAAATATACTGTGGAAATCTATTGCATTCATTAGATAGTAATGTGAAAATTGAGAAAGTATGCTAGCATGGAATGTTGAACAGTGGTTTTTTGGGGGATGGAGGATGAGAAAAGGTGGTTTTCCTTTTTAATCTTCAGTTTTGGTTTTCTAAATTGGATAGAAATAAAAGCTTGAAATTCAGAAAGGAGTCCTCACTTTATACATAATAAATGAAGAAGTGCCAAACAAGGGAGTGTTCAGAGAAATGAGGTAGCCAGGAAGGAATAACAAGGAAGATAATTTCAAGGAGGGTTTACTTTGTGGTAAACCTTTTTAAAAATGCTGCAACAATCAAATAGAATGAGGAATGAAAATTCCTTGTCATTCCTAGGTTGTTGTCTTATAAAAGCTTCATCGCCATTTCAGGAGGCACTCTGGCCTTTAATCTGCAGTTTCTTTAAAGGTTGATGAGCCTACTATGGTAATGACCTTACTGTGGACCAAAATTACTCCTTAACTGAAAACTACCAATAGTACCAATTAATTTAAATTATCTCTGTTCTATCAACAGACAGTTACTCAATTTTAAGGCTGTTGTACCATTTGCTTTTTCTGTTTGTTTCTTCATAACTCCTCATCTGATTAAAAAATAATTTTAAGCTGTAATAAATTGTGCTGGGTTAGTTAAGATAGTACAGATTGAAACTGTACAGTTTTATCTTGACTGTTGAAAGGGTAAAAGACTAGAACTAAAGCTTCCATTTTGTTTTATTGAAATGAATTGTAGAAATGGATTTAAAGTAGCAGTGCTTTTTTTAGCCTAATGTTTGTATTCTGAATATTAGTTTAGTACATGAACATTTTTACAAATTTTGTTTTATTTTTTAAAGATTTTATTTATTTGAGAGAGAGCACAAGCTAAGAGGCATAGGGAGAGGGAGAAGTGGACTCCAAGCTGAGCAGGGAGCCCAACGTGGGGCTGGATCCCAGGACCCCAGGATCATGACCTGAGCCAAAGGCAAACGTTTAAGCAGCTGAACCACCCAGATGCCCTTAAATTTTATTTTCCTCTACCCCCAACATTGGGCTCAAACTCAAGAGTTTCATGCTCCATCCACTGAGCCAGCCAGGCACCCCAATGTGAACATTTTTAATATGTAAATATATGTATTCATAGCTCTCAAAATTTAAGTTCACAAATTTTACAAAAGATAAAAAACAATTGGGGTTTTTTGATTATGGAATTGTAAAGTATTCCACTTAAAAGGGGTATAGCAAAGGAAATACATCTGATAATGCAATAGAACCCTAGATTTTAAAAGGGACTTTTTTGTAACATGGTAAAGGTATTGCATAATTAAGAAGGAATAAATACGGAAGACATTGGCCTGAAAAAATGTCAAGGAAGAATAAAGCTTCTGAGAAATTTGTTTTATATATAAAATGGATTGATGTGTTTGCTCAAGGCAGTCTAAAGGTGACAAAAGGAAAACAAAGGTGGGAACATTAAAAGAAAACTAAAGCCCCAGATTGAATGAGAATATAACCCTGTTAACTTGCTAGTAGTGTGGTAGTAGTTAATGGAGACCTGTGACCAGGATCTGTATAGATCTTGACTGATTTTTTAAAGTCAGGTGTGGGAACTTTGAAGCTTGCTCTCCATCCCTGGCAAAATCCAAGAGCAAATGAATTTTTTTTTAAAAAAAGTTTTCAATGAGGATATTTGATAGGGTATCTCCTGATATTCTGATGTGGTCACTCTGGAGAAATGTAGGTTGGATGATAATACATTAAAAGGTATTAACTAATGGACTGATTTTCAGAGAGGTTTCCAAGTGTGTTGCCAGATTATCTCCTTGCCCTGCTTTTGAAAAGGACCTGATTATAAGTAGTTATGTGAGCACTTATGTGCTAAGTACTACTATAGGCTTTTTAGTAGAGCAGCTCATCTAACCCTCCCAGCAACCCTGTGAGGTAGGCATTAAGGAATGGCATAGAAGAATGCTTATAAAATTGATTACAAAGCCTAATTTAAAATTACCTCTAAACTGGAATTGGAATTCCGGGTTAACCAACAAAGGAAATGTAGCGTTCAGTTAGCTTTTTCTTTAGGAACAAGAGCAGTTACAGAAGCACTAAATGGAGAAAACCTGATTTTACTGATTTGTTAAGAAATGATGTGGAGAATATTTTTACTGTACAGAGTTACTGAAACTTAGGGCTCTAGAATCAAACATAATCACTCCGCGCTCTCTAATTGTTTGTCAGGGTACAACAAGAGTAGTAGTAAACTGCATATTAACGAGTAATTACTTGGAACAGCTCCAAAACGTTCAATCTTTCAGAAAAACAGTTGCATTCAGAAAACTGAAAGGAGCAGCGGGAGTGAAGGGTAGATATGTTTAGATAAAGAATACCAAGTCATTTTCTAAAACTGTCTTCAAGTGAAATAGGCTACCTCTTCTAAACTAACTCCTTGTCAGTTAGCAGCCAAGCAGACTAGGTTAGGAAAAAGGCAGAAGAAACAACTCAGGTTTTGGATGAAGAAATTTCAGAACACAGAATTTTGATTCCTCGCCGCAGGAGAATTTGGAGACCCTTTAGGCTTCCACTTTACATTTGAGGAAGCAATCCTGGAGAAGTTCACGTGTGGGAAGCAGGACTAAAAGCCGGTCTTTTGATTCTAGTTCTGTTTCTTGGATCAAGTTTAAATTTGACCTCTGATTCTAATTCTTTTTTTAAAGGGTTGGGTTAACACTGTTAATGACTTGACTTTCCAATTTTAAAAATTAATAAGTAGAAAAGAGTAGAAAGTTTAAACTTTGTGAAGTTGGGGATTTTTGTCTGTTGTGCTCTCTATGTGAGCACAGCCTAGAACAGTGTTGATGTATTATAGGTACTAAGTGGTTACGAATGTGAAACACAGACGGGTATCTGGGAGACTCAGTCAAGGGGCTAACTCTTGATTTTGGCTCAGGTCATGATCTCAGGGTCCTGGAATCCAGGCCTGCATTGGGCTCTGAGCTCCGCGTGGAGTGTGTCCTTGTCCTTGCCTCCCTGCTTCCCCCCCACGCTCGCTCTTGTGCTTGCTCTCACTCTCTCAAGTCTTAAAAAGACTGTGAGTCATGGAATGAGTACTGGATTCTATCCGCATTTATCATTTTAAGACACCTTCCAAGTGTTTTCTTGAGAAGTCTGAGCATTAAATTAGATTTTTTCTGGTCTTTCTTTAAGTACATTTGAAATTACACTTGTATAGGTATCTCTCTCTCTCGTTTTCATATTATAGCATAAGCTTATTCATGCATCCTTTCTAATGACTGCAGAGCATTTACATAAATTACTGTGACTTCTTGAACTAGCTTTAGACGAGATTCTTTGAAGGCATTTGTTACTAAAACATTTCTGTGAATGCGTTTGTGCAAAGTGTTCACATTTCAGACTGCTCCAGGATAGGTTTCCTGCTTTGAAATTATTAAGGAAAACAACTCCACGTCTTGATAACATGTTGCTAAACTGCATTTCAGAAAGGTTATAACCAGTTTACCACCATAAAAATATTTGAGCATATTATTCTTAACCTACCTTCTCACGATTTTTAAATCTTTTATCTCTGGTAGTTTGATAATGACTAATTTGCTTTATTGAAATTTTTTATTGACAGAGCTGAAGTTCTTGTGTTTTGTGTCTAATGTTTAATTATGGTCTTTAAGACTAACTTATTTGTCTTAATACTTTTAGTGTTAAGACAAATGAGTGCCTAATATGGGCCAGCAACTGTTTTCTAGACTCTCAGAATTTAGCTTTGAACAAAAAGTCCTTGCCCATATAGACAATGTTTTTCCTATACTTACATACCTGTGATTGAGTTTAACTTCTAAATTAGGTGCAGTAAGATACTAATATATAGCAGTAATAATAGTATGTGAACGTGTCTCTGGAAATAATTTTTTTTTTTTTTGAAATTTTATTTATTTATTTGACAGAGACATAGTGAAAGAGGAAACACAAGCAGAGGGGGAGTGGGAGAGGGAGAAAGCAGGCTTCCTGCCGAGCAGGGAGCCTGATGTGGAGCTCTATCCCAGGACCCTGGGATAGACCCGAACCAAAGGCAGACACTTAACAACTGAGCCACCCAGGCGCCCCTGGAAATATTGTACAGTACTTGGCCTTGTTTTAATGATGTGAGGTGATAAAATGCTTACATGACGGGATGAAGTGATGAATGACATATGGATAGTGATGCAGTGTGACGCTACTGTTGACCTTCTGAGGATATGTCAGGAGACAGCACCTGCTTCCAGACTGCTGTTGCGGGGAGGTGGGGGGTAACATTGCAGAAGGCAAAATGCGGAAAAGGGGTGACTGTTACAGATCTTACGGATTTAAATTTCCTTAATAGTACACTGAGATATTTGCATTTGTTTTCCTTAAGTTTGAGTATAAAACTTGTCCTTTTCATTTAATCAAATATTGATCCTTTCCTTTGCAGTTTTTTTCTATTTCAAATCTAGAAAGTTTTCCTTCCAAAAAATTTTTTAATAGTATGTTTTTATTTGATGTTTGTTAGAGTATTTAACTCAATCTGTCTTCAGTATATTTTTGTATGCTATAAGGTGAGCAAATAAATTGAATTTTCCCACTGTTTAAAAAAAGCCAAGTAACATTTATACATTGGTCCTTTCCTTCCACCTTTTGGTGGGGGGGTCTTTATCTTAATTTATTATTAGGTTCCTGTTCTTGAGCCATGAACTTTTTTCATTGGACTTACACTTATGTAATTGGTGGTGTTTTTTTAATGAACTTTTATTTTGTTTAATGGTAAAGTATAGTGCTGGTTAAGAAAATTTTACAGTGCAATAGAATTGTAGTTTAATCTGAATTGTGAGGATTCTTTGAAGGGAAGGGTGTTAACCTATTGTTTTATCTAAAATTGAGCAATATGTTTTTCCTTAGAAAAAGAAGAAACACCCCCCCACACCCACCCATGGATGAAAGCTAGAGAAGGAAACTTCAGTCAGGAAGGATTCTAGGAGAAAGGAAAGGCCTTTTTCAGTTGTGTTTTGATGTTCATTTAGAGGTGAGGTGAGACTTAAAGAGCAATACAGCTTAAATTCCAGAACCTTCCTTGTAATCCTGTTTCATTTTCCCTTAGAAAAACAAGTGTTTTACCTTGTTCCTACAGGAATATGTGGTAGGATTGGAGACTTGAGGTTTCTGTGATTTCATGGCCTGTGTGTTACAAATGCCAGTGTAGTGTTCTTACCTATATGGTAATAAGAACTATCATCCAAATATGAGAGAAGCTCAGCTTGAAACTCATGATCCAAGATATATCTTGGGCTTAGAGTAGTCTTCTTCAGATTAATTTGATCAAATGGTTAGTGTAATAGCATGTACAGTCAATGTGTACGTGTGTATATACTTAGAAATCATGTGAGTATGCTATATTTGTGTTGTAAAATCTAGTGCTACAAATAAAGATGAAATAAGCAATATTATAAAAATATTTTACCTGTTAACAGTGCAGAAACTTTCCACTCTTACTAAAAATACTATGTCTAACTGCTTAGTTTTTAGGTGTTTAAACTTTATACCATCATGAATTATTATGTGGGGAACAATGTACGTGTAGTGTGTCTTATTGCTCCTAGTATAAGTCTCTACATAGTCTTGAATTAATGTTTTGGCAGACTTGTCAAGATATTATTAAATGGTCATTTTATGCTCTGATTTGGAGGTCAAAGAACTAGTACTAGGATGAGAAGTGTTGGGTCCCATTTTCTTTGCTTATGTTTGCCTTGTTTAGCATGGTCTACCTAAGATTCTTCTGCAGCAATCTTTTTCAACTATTTGTCTGTTTTTGAAGGCAGTGTAGTTAATCTAGATAGCTGAGTTTGTCCACTTAATTGGGCAAATATAAACTAATATGCTGAAAGTAAATGAGTGGGGGTTTTACTTACCACCCTCTTATGTTCCTCACCCTTCCCTCAGAACACCTAATTAATGTGTATATATGTGATACGATCTAACATACCAACTCAGTCCTCTCCTGCAAGTACATGATAAATATTTACAAAACTTAGTTTTATCTTTGGACAAAATAAATATGTAGTCGTAATATTTTCTTCCCATATCCCCTTGGATTATCTTGTGTGTACTCTGGGGAGACAAGTTGATTGAGATTTTAGATTATTTGTAAAGTTGTGAGATGTTGAGAAGAAATTGGGCTGAACTGTGTCATTATAGCAACCACCAGAGAATCCTGATGTCATTTTAAAAATTGTAAATGTTGTGGATTAGGGATTGTAAAAATACGATTTTTAAAAATACATTTCAGCTTGACCTTTTAATATTAACCCCATAATTTCTTTCGTCAATAGAAATCTGATTGAATGAATTATATTTTGCTGAAGTAACCTGGTGAATCTGAAAAGATAAAGAAGTTGACTGTCATGTGTGTGTTAAATTGTTCTTGATCCATAGTTACAAACATTGTGCTATGTTATCACAGCTGTTTGAGATGGAGAATGCTTTTACTGTATCATCATCAGATCCTCATCCCCCTCCTGCAGCCCCTCCTTCACATTCTTTACCTTTATCTTCATCTTCTACCTCATCTGGGACTAAAAAACAAAAGAGGACCCCCACGTATCAGAGATCTGTAAGTCAGGAAAACTGTCATCTTAGCTTATTTTGCTTTGTGTTAAGAGCATGACTTAGGAGGGCCACCCACTTCTGTTGAAATAACCTGCAAACTCACTTTCTAACTTCCCTAGGCATTTCCTTTATCTTGTAGTTGAGTGTCTTGCTACTCAAAGTGAGTCCAGAAGTCTAAAGTGTTGCTGTCACCTTGGGAGCTTGGAGAATCTCAAACTCCTGCCCCCAATACCATCAGTATTTTGTATTTTAACCAGATTGCCAGGTAGTTGAAGTTTGAGAAGCCCTAGTTTAGAGCCAGATCATAGAGGTAGGCCTTCTTAGTTTGAATCCTCTACCATTTGACTTTGACAAGTCATTTAACCTTTCTGGGTCTGTTACCTCATTGGTAGGGTGGTGATAATACTACTTTCTAATGGGCTTTGTAAAAATTAAATAAGTTAATAAATGGTAAACACAGAGCAATGTCTAGCACGAAAGAACTAGAACTTAAGCACCTGCAGGTTGGGTGGCTTTGATTTGCATGATCTGGCCATCTTACGCACTGTTTCACTACTCATACTTGGGTTTAGTGTTCTACAATTTGTCATTCTTTTTTTTTTTTTTTTTCCTAATGAAAGATATTTTTATTAATAATGCCACATCACACTTAGGATGCTTATTAATAAGTCAAATTTTCAGTGAAAGGGTCTAAAACTAGTAAAGATGTGGATATGTTGCTGTTACAGTCCTGACCTTTGCTAGGGATTTTGTCCTCTTTAATTCATCACTTATATTAATAAAATAATTTGTTTTTATAGTGTCCCTCAGGGCAAAATGAAATATCCAGTGTGATAGACAGTATTTGATGATGTAAACAGGTTCCATTGCATTGTACTTAAATAGCTCTTTTCACTAAAGATGTTTTCTTTTGCTTTATATGATCATAGAAGCAAATGGCAGTATTTAGAGATTTCATCAGCATCTGAAATGGATGAAAAGATTTCTTTAAATATACCTGTGAAATGATTAAAAATTTTTAGATTTGAAGAGCTTTTGTTTTCTTGGAGTTTTGTCTTAGAAAAATCCTGTTTTCCAACTCACTGTTTTGGCTCGTTTTCCATTGGAAAATCTATGGATTTATTTTCTGATATTTTCTAGTTTGAAATAAGCATTTCATACCAAGTTTCTTTTGTTTTCATCTCTACTAATTTAAATAATTGCTTTTGGATGCATGGCTTAACAAATAGTATTCAGGTTTCTATTTTAAGTCTCAAAGTCCATTTGAGTTTGTGTTCTGGTAGTGTTCTGGTAGTTTGGGTTGCCATCCCTTGGATATCCATTACCCTTCTTCTGAAATTATTGTTTTAGTAATTTAAAGTTAACATAAAAGAAGCTTTTACTTATGTAGCTGCTCTGCCTTAACACTGAACTCCAGAAATCCTATTTGCTGGTAAGTGAAAATTCTACCATAAATTGGGGAAGTTCCCTAAAATAAATGAAATTAGTTCTTCTGAAATGTTTTATAGCTAAACTAATATTTCAGTAGTTCAGCTAAACTAATAAAAGTCCATAAATTTCCCTTTACCTACTTTATTTTCTTTACCTTTTTCCATTAAAAATTTAGTGGTTAGTCAGACTTAGTATGCTATGAAGATAATGTGCAGATCTGAGTATATTCTTTTTCTTTTTAAAACAGATGAGCTTTGATCCAAACCTTCTCCATAACAATGGACACAATGGGTACCCTAATGGTACTTCAGCAGCACTGCGTGAAACTGGGGTTATTGAAAAACTGCTAACCTCTTACGGATTTATTCAGTGTTCAGAACGTCAAGCTAGACTTTTCTTCCACTGTTCACAGTATAATGGCAACCTGCAGGACTTAAAAGTAGGAGGTAATCTGTCACTGATTATCCTTTTTAAAATAACTCATCACACATTTCTGTTGCATGTCAACTTGCTTATGACAGTATTACAGTTTTGGCCTTTTAATTGTCCCAATTACAGATGTGTGTCTCTGTAAACCAGCAGAATCTTGATATCTGTTGTGGTGTCTTTGGAGGGGATGAAAGACTCATTGACTTTAAAGATACCTTTGAATTTTTTTTTTTTAATAGATACTTGGAAGATCTAATTATTTTTCTCCATATTTATGACTGTAGTTATATATTGGATTTTAAGCCAATGGAAATATAAACTTACAATGTTAGTTTTAACTATTTTATTAGGTCGTATATTTGGTAGTACCTGAAAAAAAAAAAACTTAGAATGTTACCACTTGGACTGTTCATCTTGGTTTACACAATAAAAATCACTTTCACATATGAAAATATATGACTTAGTAGAAGACTGAAATTATAAGGTCTCGGTGTGTGTTTTTTAAAATATCTTTGGGGGAAAGTCAGAACAATAGTTAACATGAGTATTTGCATACTGAATACTTTAAACCCTACAAGAGCATTATTTTGGTTGATCCTTATTTTGTGGATGAGGAAACCTGAGGTATAGAGAAGCTTAAGAAAAAAGAAAACTTGCCAAAAGTCATGATTTGCAGTATACGTAAATACTGTGAAAATGAAGACTAAGATATTCCTATCTTAGTCTAAAGCAGTGGTTCTGAAGCATTCGTATGTATGAGAATAAACTGGAAGGCTTGTTTAAACATAAATTGCTGTACTTGGTGCCTAGAGTCTGTCTTTGAGTAGGTCTGGAGTGGGGCCCAGGAATTGGCATTTCTTCTAAGCTCCCAGGTAATGCTGCTGTTACTGGTCCAAGAAGCACACTTTGAGAAATCACCAGTGTACAGCAACTCAAAGGCAAAGTTTGGCTTGAAAGTGAGATACCATTTTGTCAAAGTTAGTCCAACAAATACAATACTTACTTTATTTTAGATGATGTTGAATTTGAAGTATCATCTGACCGGCGGACTGGGAAACCCATTGCTGTTAAACTGGTGAAGATAAAACCAGAAATCCTCCCTGAAGAACGAATGAATGGACAAGTTAGTGGCTTTGATGCTTTGTGTTTTCTTAGGGCCCTGCATTTGGATATCTTTCACATTAGAAAAGGAAGATTCTCCCCATCTCCTCAGTTTGCACGCAAGAGAGCTATAGTATATAAAGATTATTATTTTAAAATTCTATCAGAAGCACTGGCATTTCTTGACCTGAAATATAAAATATGGTCAAGATTCAATTTGGGTTTTTACATATAACCCTAAGTCTATACTTACAGTCAGTTTGTGTACTGTAAGTTTGAAACTTGGCAGCATGACATCCTCTTGTGGATCATATTAAATGCATCCCTATGTATAGTATAGAGGATATTAAAATTCAGTTAATATTGCACAGTGCTGCTCCTGAAATGATTAGCAATGGAAATTTTTTTTTTTTTGACTGGTAGGTTGTGTGCGCTGTTCCTCACAACTTAGAGAGTAAATCTCCAGCTGCCCCGGGTCAGAGTCCAACAGGGAGTGTATGCTACGAACGTAATGGGGTAAACTTGTGTATTTTTCTTAAACCTTTGCCTGATCCACCATGTGATCTATAAGCGTACTTTAAAATTCAAAATAGAAAACGTAAGCTGCAGTTGATAAATTCAGTTTTAAATTTGGTTTCTAAGAGACTTCGAGTGCAGCATAATCAAAAACTTTAAAAAGAAAAAATCCTTAGGGCTTCCAAGTGTCTTAGCTTGCCCAAGTGTGACCTTAGTTAGAATATTAAGGTAAAATATTCCTTTTACTTGCTTTTTGGGGGGTTGTGGGACGGGATCTTTTTTCTGGTTCTTTTTAAGCACTAACTCCATCTTTTTGTTTGGAATGCCTTATTACATAAAAATTGTTTTTTTTGAAATGTAACTACAGTCTCTGGGCAAATGCTTCCACGTGTGTAAGCTTTTTGAAGTTGGATTGCTGCTCAGCTGTGGACTCGCAGAAGTCATCAGCATCATGGAGGGGAAGTGTGTGTTTATATGACTAAAACGATGTACTTGTTATAAAGCATTTTTAAGAAATTTGGCTTAAAATGCCAGTTTAAGAGGTATTTAATGAAGTAAATCACAGTATACAGAAAAGATGCATCCTGCCAATATAGTAATAATAACTTATTAATTCACAGGAAGTGTTTTATCTGACTTACACCCCCGAAGATGTTGAAGGGAATGTTCAGCTGGAAACTGGAGATAAAATAAACTTTGTAATTGATAACAATAAACAGTAAGTTCTTTTATTCCACCTAAGTTGGGGTTTTTTGTTTTGTTTCTTTTGTCTAACCCCTCCAATAAGAAGAAGAAATCTGAAATGAGTTAAAAACCTAACATGTAAATGTGGATAATTTTAATGATTTTCATGATCTTTTAAACTTGATTAAGCATTTCAGGGTCTGTTCTATGATGGGCGCTATGTGGATGTCAAAAATAGGAATATAATTAAAATATGGTCAGAGTTTTTAAGGAGCTGTTCGAGAAGTCAGTGAAAGTTTTGCAAAAGCAATAGTGCGGGAGAGAAGTTTTAAGGGAAGGGTGAGGGTGTAAAAGTCACTAGGGGGTGGGGGAGCATTCTGAGTAGAAGTATAATTTTGAGGAAATGGCCAAAAATTTGAGTTAATTGAACTGACTGGATCATGGTAAGATGAAGTTTGAGCTTTATCCTGTAGTCCTAGGACTTTTTGAAGGATTTTAAGTTGGATGGTGGGAGCTGGGATGGAGGTGTGATCAGTTTAGGTCATTGTAAGTCATGGAGAGTAGTGGTACTCTAGAGGCAGTGACATAAGAGTTAATATGCAAGAAGAGATCTAATACACTAACATGCATAGGCCAGCGGTGATCAGGTGGAGAAGTCAAGCCACACTGAGAAGATAAAACCATGTTTTGTGATTGATCAGGTAGAGGTGTATATGGGAATTACTGAGAGGGGAATCCCAAATGCCACTTTTCTGGCTACTGGGCAGATGATGATGATGATATTAACCAGACTAAGAATATACAAAAAAAAAAACTATTAAGTGTGGGAGAAGAATTCTGCTTATTTTGGCATTTCGAATTTGAGATGTTTGGGTGTAGTTGTATGTGTAAGTCTAAAACAAGCTAGTACTAGGATATACAGCTGTGAAATTCATCAGCGTAAGCAGTTTAAGGGAAGTGTAGTTAAGAAAGCCTAGGGATAATTATTTTTAAAAGAGTACAGAAGGAAGTTAAAAAAAAGTAGGAAGTTGAAAAAAATGCTAGGAATGTACTTTTCAACAGCACAGAGAAAGCAAAGACCCAAGAGCATGTGCAGAATTACTAGCCCTGAACCTTATTTCTTATAAAACTTTAGTCTTCATTTTAAGGAATCAGATTGAGGGGCTTCTGGGTGGCTCAGTTGGTTAAGTGTTGGACTCTTGATTTCCACTCAGGTCATGATCTCCGGGTCATGGGGTATGAGCCCACATTGGGCTCTGTGTCAGACTTTGTACTCAGCGGGAGCCTGCTCCCCTTTCTCTCCTCTTCCCCCATCTTGCATGTGCTCTTCTGCGCTCTCTCTCTAAAATAAATAAATCTTTAAAAAATAGAAGGAATCAGATTGAGTTGGTGTTATATTAATAGTTCTAGTCTAAGGGCCTCAATTTGATCTCAGGAAGTATGGGGATAGGGCTTGAGTTTAAAGGTGGAGCCAGGGAAAGGGTTTTATTTAACCTTTATTAAATTTCTGTGTGCCAAGCACTTGCACTGAATACTTTAAGTATAGTTGTTAATCCTGAACACAGCTTCACCTGATGTCTTCCATCTGTAAAATTGAGGTATGTTCTCACTTGCTTGAAGTCATAACAGCCTTGAAATAGCAGATATCTGAACCCCAGTCTGGTTCTAAAGCCTTTTACTGTAGAAAGTTGCAAATTTTTCCAGTGCCTTCATTATTCTGTTAATTTTTGAAATAAAAAGCAGAGTTGGGTTATAGTTTGTCCATGAAAAGTTAAGGGAAGTAACTACTTAGTCTGCAGCTTTTCTTAAAACAACTCTACCAACAGTTTGTACCATCTTTGAGATGAAGTCAGATTCATATTGCTGCTGCTCGAAGATGGGGACAGAATAATATGTGGTGCTTAATGTGTTTTCAGTGAAGGTGAATGTCATTTTTAAAAGTGTAGCAAATTTCTTCTTTAATCACTGCATTTACTCAACTTTCTTGTATGGCTTTTAATCAGAAATAATTGATGGGATAGCTACTAAATTCAGCACTTGTTGAAAACAGGGACCATCTCTTACTCATCTCTGTATCCCCAGTACCTTTGTTTGTAGCATATAATACTTACTCAAATGTTTATCCAAGAAATGATCTTCCTAAAACTTCAGATTCTCCATCTTTTGTTGCATTCAACTTGTGACTTCATTTCTTTTGTTGGAATAGGAAAGCATTGAGTGTCCATGATATTCTTTTAAGAATCTAAGAGAAAAATGATTCATATGTGTGTGTGTGTCTAATTTGGAAGGATAAGGAGTTAAAGCAAAAATCCTTTTGCATATGAAGCCAAATGAAAAGGACCATGTGCTGTAAACTACATTTGCTCTTCATGTTGACATAAAATTCTTGAGACCTCAGAAAACTAGTTTGTGGGGCGCCTGGGTGGCTCAGTGGGTTAAAGCCTCTGCCTTCGGCTCAGGTCGTGGTCCCAGGGTCCTGGGATCGAGCCCCGCATCTGGCTCTCTGCTTAGCAGGGAGCCTGCTTCCTCCTCTCTCTCTCTGCCTGCTTCTCTGCCTACTTGTGATCTCTGTCAAATAAATAAATAAAATATTAAAAATAAAAAAAATTTTAAAAAAACTAGTTTGTTTCTCTCAACTTACCATGTCTAACCAAACCAATGCATTTTTCACCCCCTCTTTGACCCCCCCCAACCCCACCCAATTACTCCCTTTCTAGTACTGGTGCTGTAAGTGCTCGGAACATTATGCTGTTGAAAAAGAAACAAGCCCGCTGTCAGGGAGTAGTTTGTGCCATGAAGGTAAGTGTCATCAAATACAAGAAACTTGAGGTTTTTTCTTTTACTACTTTCAGTCTGTACTTCATACCCAAGCAAGCCTTTTGTTTTTGTTTTTTCTCTTAATCTTCCCTTTAAAAATATTTTCACTGTTAACATCAGAAGTAATCTCTTAAAATTCCTTGGTTACTAATTCATTATGTTCTTTAAAATTGATATTGTTAATAGTAGACCTAACCAAATATATTGTTTCTGATACAGTATAATTTTATGAAAAGATTGCTTATTGAATGCAAATTGTAATCATAAATACGTGCACTTAATAGTACCTAATGTTCCTATTATTTTTTGGGTTTTGCTTGTTTGTCTTTAGGAGGCGTTTGGCTTTATTGAAAGAGGTGATATTGTAAAAGAGATATTCTTTCACTATAGTGAATTTAAGGGTGACTTAGAAACCTTGCAGCCTGGAGATGACGTGGAATTCACAATCAAGGACAGAAATGTAAGATAGTTGACTGGCTTGATCTTTGGCCTTTTAAGATAAAAAATGAATTACATTTTTAGGAAACATTTAAAATTATGAGATCCCCCCCTACTTTTGTGATTTAGGGTAAAGAAGTTGCAACAGATGTCAGACTATTGCCTCAAGGAACAGTCATTTTTGAAGATATCAGCATTGAACATTTTGAAGGAACTGTAACCAAAGTAATCCCAAAAGTACCCAGTAAAAACCAGGTAAGGAGTCTTTTTCAGGAGAGTTTTCTTTTGTTTCATCAGTAGTAGAATAATTTGGTATACAGAAACTTTAATTAATGTAATTTTATGATGTTGAACAATTGACTTTCTTGATATATATAATTAAACTAAATGAGAAACCAGTGATATGTTTTATAACCATGGATATGTTTTAGTTTTTACTGGTTTATAAGGAGAAAGGGACAAAACTGCTGGTTAAATTGGGGGAAAACCAGTTTGGGTGTGCATTTATTGGGGTTCTCTCCGAGGTCCCACCCCCTTCCCCTGTTTGTTTCATTTGTGTGGGAGGTAAGGTGAGGAGAGGACACTGGTGGTGTCATTGCTGAAGAAATGTGAAACATAAAAGACTTGAAATTCTTTTCCTTAAATAGCTCTGTGTCATAGTGGAGGTTCTTAACCTCCACATTTTATGATTGTGTGACCATAGAACACAGAGCTTTCAAATTGGACTTGTTATCAACATCTTTTTTCCCTGTAGGGAACTGTTTATTATAAATAACATGGGTTTGCTGTGTGTTCTTCTTGTTTGACTTAGAACTAGGAAGGATGAGAAATCTCCAGCTAAAATAGTTTTTCCTTCTCATCAGAATGACCCATTGCCAGGACGCATCAAAGTTGATTTTGTGATTCCTAAAGAACTTCCCTTTGGAGACAAAGATACAAAATCCAAGGTGACCCTGCTGGAAGGCGACCATGTTAGGTTTAATATTTCAACAGACCGACGTGACAAATTAGAACGAGCAACCAACATAGAAGTTCTATCAAACACATTTCAGTTCACTAATGAAGCCAGAGAGATGGTACGTGTTGGATATTGTTCGATACTTGTATTCAGTATGGGGCCAATATTATATTTGAATTCATAATGCTATATTGAGAAGTTTTTAAGATAATGATAACATTGGGCAGTTACCTTAGTGATTAAGAACACAGATCTTTGAGTCAGTCTAGGTTTGATATCTAACCCTGCCAGTTATCTTGGAATAGATGTGAAGAAGTTTTAGAAAGTGTGTACAGGATGATTTCTGAGATCTTTAGAGAGTCACTGATTCTCTGGACCTTAAACAGAAAGATTGAGAAAAATCAGGTCTGTTGTAGAAAGTAAATTTTCCCAAACTGTTCCATAAAATGTTTAGTAAACACTAAATAAAGTTAAATGGGTTTTGGGTTTTTTTGGGCTTTGCAGATTCTTTTTAGTGGATGTAAATCCAGGAATGACATGTACCAGAATTGTTTCCCAAACATATTTTATGGGCTTGCTTTTCATAAATTAACTTTCTCAGATGTAATACATTGTTTTGTTGAGGGTCATAATGTGTGGTATATCTCATGCTGTTAGTAGAACTGGGTACATTTCACTGGGAATTTAAATTCCTTGGGACTTCTAACCTTTACCTTTAGAGATCTGATCTTATTTGACACTTGCAGTGTGCTTTTAACTTTAAAAATTTTGAGAACCAAAGGAATGTGTTTTTAAGAACTTCTCAGGTAGCATCTATTTTGCTTGACAGTGTGGACTGCATTGTAGAGTCCCTTGGCTGCCATTAAGATGTAGCAAGGATTAAATGTCAGAATATTGTTTATGCTATATTCAGAACTGGTTATAGAATAATCATCAGTAATAATGTAAATAAACATGCAATATATAAGTCATTGGTAGGTTGATAATAATTGTTTCAGTAAACATTTGAATACCTGCCATGTGCCAGTTAACTCTGGATATAATGCTACCACAGAGCTGATAATTTAGTAAGATGGGGGAATAAAATAAGGAAAGGATTTCCTGTATTTTATTTATTCTTCAGACCTAAATTTTAAGCCTTTCTTGTACCTAAACTCAAATAAAATTTTTTAAGGTAGAGACTAAAAAGTTGCCTTTAGTTGACTTTGGAAGTTTTTGAAATATTAGTGTATAGATTTTTGTAAGTTCCCAGATGTCATCATAAAGCTTGGGCCTCATTTGGAGTCTTCGATTCTACCACTTAATTAGCTGAGTGCTTTGGACAAACTGCTTAACCTCCCTCAGCCTCAATTTCCTCATCTTGCAAAATGGGGTAATAATACCAAGTTCACAGATTTGAGAATTAAAAGGAATACATTGTGTGAATGTTGTTCACATTCAAATGTTGATCATTTTTCCTATGCATACTGGCCAAGGAGTAGCATCTCACACATTGCTTAAAGGTTAATTTACTAAAAGACTGAAAAGCAGTGAGTTTGTATTTAAATGGAGAAATTAAAATGTAGATACAGAATTTGAGTCATTAATACAGAGAATTCCTATTGAATTCAACTTGATGCTTCCAGAGTTGAATGTTGTTTTCCTGGCAAGCTTCACAGCCAGTGAAAATATTATTGTTTGGATTTCAGGGTGTAATTGCTGCCGTGAGAGACGGTTTTGGTTTCATCAAGTGTGTGGATCGTGATGCTCGTATGTTCTTCCACTTCAGTGAAATTCTGGATGGGAACCAGCTCCATATTGCAGATGAAGTAGAGTTTACTGTGGTTCCTGTGAGTAGTTTTTGAGGAAAGAATAGAATGGTTCCTTGGTGCTTCATTTTTCAGTTTAAAGTTACTTTTGTTTTTCACTTGTAGGATATGCTCTCTGCCCAAAGAAATCATGCTATTAGGATTAAAAAGCTTCCCAAGGGCACGGTTTCATTCCACTCCCATTCAGATCATCGTTTTCTGGGCACTGTAGAAAAAGAAGCCACTTTCTCCAACCCTAAAACCACTAGCCCAAATAAAGGCAAAGAAAAGGTAAGTTTTACATGATCAAAATGATTTGTGTAGCTTTTTTTTTTTTTTAAAGATTTATTTATTTTAGAGAGAGGTGCACA
This sequence comes from Lontra canadensis, assembly GCF_010015895.1. NCBI lineage: Eukaryota > Metazoa > Chordata > Mammalia > Carnivora > Mustelidae > Lontra > Lontra canadensis. The sequence continues at coordinate 5,326,467 of NW_022631069.1, forward strand.
GTGGGGTGAAAGGGGCTGAGGGAGAGGGAAAAAGCAGACTCTAAGTTGAGCGTGGAACCTGATTCGGGGCTTGATCTCACGACCCTGAGATCATGACCTGAGCTGAAATAGGTGTCAGATCCTTGACTGACTGGGCCACCCCGGCGCCTCTGATATATGTAGCTCTGTATTAGTCTTCTGCTTCAAGGAAACCACTGTCCACACAATAATGGAGTTAAGTATTATCTCTTTTGGAATTCTCTAATATTAATGGTGGGGAACTAATCTACAAGTTTTCTGATCTCAGCACTATTGACTTTTGTGTGGGAGTGGGTTGCTCTTGAGTACATTGTTGGATGTTTTGCAGCTTCCCTGGCCTTTTCCCAGTAGAGACCAGTATCTTTCCTCTCCCCCTCTCTGACAGCCAAAAGTGTTTCCAGATACTGTCAGACATCCCAGAATCACCCCTGGTTGAGAAACACTCATCTAAAATGACAGTACTTGTCTTCCAAAGCAGTTTAAAACTTCCACATTTGAGTAGACTCAGTTCACACATTTGAACTCCCATTTATTGACTAGTTCACTGAATAGAAATATAAAGCTGTCTAGTCTAACATGGCTTTTGCTCTTAAGTAATAAATTGAGAGTGTACAGAAGCAGGTAATCCATGCAAAATATAAAATGTTGCCCCAAAATGTCAGTAAGAGTGCTGTGGTGAAAATGAATTCTAAACTGGGGGTGGAGGGGGCTGGGATGGTTTCACTAAGGCACTGGCATTTAATAGGTATAGATAACTGAGGAAAGGACATTCCTTACAGAATAGAGGCCAGATGAGAAAAATTCGGTTTCTTTAGAAAGCACTACGTATTAAATAGGAAGACAGGGTTTTTCTTTGATGGGGCCAAATAGGGGAAATAAGAGTGAAAAATCAGAATACAGAAAGATTGAGAAGGTTTGATTGCTACTCTGAAGAATTTAGACATTGTTCTGTACTCAATAGATTTCTTTTGGAAAGTGTGATCAGATACGCATTTCAGGAAGAAATGGCAATAGTATGAACCCTAGATGGGGGTGTGGAGAAAGACAAAAGATGAAGAGGCCTGATAGGAAATTTAGATAGTTTTTGAACCAGGGGACAGAGATCATGGATGTAGACAAGAGAGAAGGAACATGAAAGAGAAGGTGATACAATTTTTAAAAATAACTAAAAGCCTATAAGAGTATAATAGCTTTTTTTTTTTTTTTTTTGAGAGAAAGAGCACAGGGGAGGAGTAGGGAGAAGGAGTAGTAGACTCCCTGCTCAGCAGGGAGCCCAGTGTTCTGCTTGATCCAAGGGCTCCGGGATCTTGACCTGAGCTGAAGGCAGACGCTTAACTGACTTAGCCATCCAGGCACCCCAAGAACAGATTAGCATCTTGTTTTACCATTTTTTTTGTAGCTTAGGAAATCACTTCATCTCTGAGCTTAAGTTTTTAAACAAAAAAAATCAGTCTCATATTTTGTTGAAAAAGCTCTCACAGGGCCTAGCCCATAGTAGGAATTTCACAAGTGCTCCTGTTAAAAATAATAAAAGCAAAAGAAAACCAGTGGGGCTTATTTTTAATGGTTTTGGGGTCTTAGAATGCCCAGCTTCACAGATGACTCTGCCAAAGCTGACTTGATCAAGAGAGCCTTTGTATGAGACTTTTCCTGCCCTTCTATTTTTCTTTCTTGGCCGATGCTGGACCCTAGTGAGTCCTTCTGTCATTGGGCTTATTTATAACAGTGTATTACACTTGTTTATGAATCTGTGTTCTCTACTAAACTGGGCTCTTCGAGAGCAGGGATTGTCTTTTATCTCTATTTCCTATACTTGCTGTGGAGTATGGTGTCAGGTGATGGCTAGATATCGAGGTTAATGGATTATAGTTGAGAGCAAAATCAAATGCTGAGATTTTGAGTGTGGTTGACTTGGAGAAGAATCAGTGTAAGACCTGAATTCTCTGACCACCTCCTTCATTTAACCAAAGTCAGATACTTAGCATCATTTTGTGCTGGCTGTATAACCTTGGTCGAGTTTATTTTAACTTCCTAAAACTTTCCTAATAGAGATCAGAGTAACTTTTTTTTTTTTTAAGATTTTATTTATTCATTTGACAGACAGAGATCACAAGTAGGCAGAGAGAGAGGGAGGAAGCAGGCTCCCTGCCAGGCAGAGAGCCCGATGGGGAGCTCGATCCCAGGACCCTGAGATCATGACCTGAGCTGAAGGCAGAGGCTTTAACCCACTGAGCCACCCAGGTGCCCCCAGAGTAACTTTTGAAGATGGTTTTATCATAACATTAAATTTGGTAATATAAAGTGCCTAACATAATGTCTGATACAATTTAAATGTTCAGTATGATTACATAGTAGTTGCACAAGGAATATGAATGGTAAAAGAGTAGAAATTAATTGGTTTTGAATATTAATAGTTGGTAATGTATTCTGGAGCTTAGGAAAGGAGAGATGTGGGCAGTAATCCCCATAGGAATGATATTTGAAACCGTAGGAGCAGTATAACTTATGTAGTTGCTCTACAGTGTTGTTTACATGTGATTCTATGTGGCATATCCGAAATTTCTTAAGACTTTTGAAGAGCTAATTTTTCTAGTATTCATTTAAGTGTTACTGTGGAAACATGGGTGTAATTGCCTGAATATCACATGCTCTGAACTGTGCTAGATCCTATACCAAATTAAATTCTTGTTCATAAGTTAAATTAATTTCATACAAAACACTACAGGGTACTATGGGAGATTAAAAGTAGGTGATAGACAAGCTTCTTACCCTACAGAATTTCCACTTTGCTAAAAATTCATGCTTAGTTTAATTTCTGACGGTCTATGAGAAGTATGGAGTAAGTATGTAGTAAATTTTCAATAAACTTTCCCTCCTCAACAAAAAATTCGGGTTCTTGAGACTAAAAAGACAGCAGATTGAGTTGGTCTTAGGTTAAGGCAAGACCCCCTTTTATTCATTAGAAAAATCTATTACTGTTAGGGAACCCTAGCATAGGATACTTCTATAGCTGTGCCAATTCTGTAGTTCAGAGGTCTGTAAAAACTGTAGCTGCTTATTGCCTTTTTGTTCTTGATACTTTTCATTGTATTGTTTTTTGTTGTTGTTGTTTTTTGTTGTTTTTTTGTTTTGTTTTGTTTTTTAGGAGGCTGAGGATGGTGTTATTGCTTATGATGATTGTGGGGTGAAATTGACTATTGCTTTTCAAGCCAAGGATGTGGAAGGATCTACTTCTCCTCAAATAGGAGATAAGGCAAGATAATTCTGCTGATTTGAGAGCAGGGTTAAAGATTGTCATCCTAATCATAAGTCTTTTACAATGGTTTCTTTTGAATTGTATCAAGTTTTGCTAAAACTGCTTTGTGCTTATGAGGTTAATATAGGAACATCTTCCCATTTAAAAGTGGCTTACTCATTAGAACAGGGTCTAGAAAGCCCTTGTTAAAGCTTTTTGAGGAGTATTTAAAACACTAGCTAAGATATGCCTAAATCAATTAACTTAGATAAAAGTAATATTACAAGCTAAAACAGCCACCAAAATATTAGCAAAGTAAAATCACACTGAAGATTTTATATTGCTTTGCATTTTTCTCATACTTATAATGTCTGGTTTTCTGATAGCCCTGCTTTCGAGAAATTGAGACTCTATAAAGAATAAATATACACTGGAGAACAAAACTTGATCCCTTATGAAAAATGGAATGAGACATAGAAGTGTTAGTTTTGGTGAAAATGTATTTAACACAAAGGTTATTTAGAGTGGAAAGCATGGTCTAGGGGAAGTTACAGTTCCTGAGGTAAAGAGCTTGATGTGGAAAAGACATGGTATTAATGAGTGTCCTTATTTTTCACAGGTTGAATTTAGTATTAGTGACAAACAGAGACCTGGACAACAGATTGCAACTTGTGTGCGACTTTTAGGTCGTAATTCCAACTCCAAGAGGCTCTTGGGTTATGTGGCAACTCTGAAGGATAATTTTGGATTTATTGAAACAGCCAATCATGATAAGGAAATCTTTTTCCATTATAGGTGAGGAATGCCTTATAGAACTTAGAGCTTACTATCCATTCTTTGGGAGTCCAAAATATTTAGTATTGGGTGGTTATATATTTTTTTAATTCCAAATCTCATATTGGTAAAATTATGGCAATATATAAACAAAAGTTACATATTGTATAGAGAATATGTGGCCAAAAGATAAAGGCCTGTACCTGCTTTGAACATTGGATAGGAACTTTCCTGCATCGGTGAAAGAATACTGTTTCTTATGTTGTCACCAGATAATTATACATTTGATTTGGTGTTCTAATACAGCATAGTGTTAGTTAAGGGTGTGGACTCTTAGCCGGTTCAGGTTTAAACCCAGACTCTGCCACCTAATTAACCTCCTGGTATCTTAGTTTCATTTTCTTAAAACTGGGGATAATGGTGACCTCTTAATGGGTTGTTTCTGAGGATTAAATGAGTCAGTGCCTATAATGCGCTTAATACAGTATCCAGCATAAGTAAGCACACCATGAATGTTGTTATATAAAAAATAAAATTTATTTGCTACTGTTGATATTTGTGGTGATTGTTTATTCACGTTTCCTTTCTTCCCAGTGAGTTCTCTGGTGATGTTGATAGCTTGGAACTGGGGGACATGGTCGAATACAGCTTGTCCAAAGGCAAAGGCAACAAAGTCAGTGCAGAAAAAGTGAACAAAACACACTCAGGTAATGAACTGTGATTTCTACTTGTTCAGTCTGCTTTTGGTGTGAAATAAGGGGTAGGTAGGATACGAGAGGGAGCAAAAACCCAATCATTCTAGATTAGTGGTGTCCCAGGTATGATCCAGCAGTACCACCTGGCTACTTACTAGAAATAATAAGTTCTCCGATGCTACCCCATATGTACTATAAAGTCAGGATGGGCAATCTGTTCTAACAAATCCTTTAGATAATTCCGATGTACACTTGAATTTGAGAACCACTAGATAGATGGTTTAGGTTATTTGCTTTATGCTTATTTTCAATTTAATATCTGTTTCTTAAAAAATAATTCTAAGATAAAATATTCATAGGGATGGGGAGAGGCCTTCCTCTAGGAGACTGTTTTGGAAAAGAATGAGTCAATTAGGTAAAATAATGGGAACTTAAGAAAATGGTTGCTATTTGGATCTCTAACTTTTAAAAAACCTATACTTTTTGGCTTTCTTCTCAGTTTCCCAAGTAACACTTTACTTAGTGAGACCTAGAGAAAGGACAGCCGTGAATGTTCATTTCAATTCAGTAAATATCGAAGTGCATGCTGTGTTTTAGGTAGTAGAGATATAGCAGTGAAGAAATCAGACAAATCCCTGCCTTTGTTGAGTTTAATTTTTAATTTGTCTGTAGTCACAGGCAAACAAGATGAGTATTATATGTAGTATGTTTAGAAATATAGTAATATATGTTATTAAGATTAAAGAGGGGGCGGGCCTGGGTGGCTCAGTTGGTTAAGCCTCTGCCTTCAGCTCAGGTCATTATTCCAGGGTCCTGGGATTGAGTCCTGCACCAGGCTCCCTGTGGGTCAGAGCCTGTTTCTCCCTCTGCCCACCCTCTTCTCTCTCTCTCATTAAAAAATAATAATAGTAAATAAAGATTAAAATAAAGGGAAGTGTATAAGTGTTGGGGTTGCCATTTTAGAGACGGGGGAAGGCACCCCCTAAAAGTAATACTTGGTCACCTAGAAAAGATGAAGAGAATAAGACATGTTTTAAATATAAGTACTTGTTAATTCCTTAAATTAACTTTCTCTGTTTTATGGTAGTTTAGAAATATTTCAAGAATAGCAGACAAGCAGTCAACCCACTGTTAACATTTGTTGCAATGATTTTGGCTTCTTTTCATCTAGAATGAGTTGAAATTGTTGAGTAAGAAGTAGAACATGCTTTTGTTTTGTAGTGAATGGCATTACTGAGGAAGCTGATCCCACCATCTACTCTGGTAAAGTCATCCGCCCCTTGAGGAGTGTTGATCCAACACAGACTGAGTACCAAGGAATGATTGAGATTGTGGAGGAAGGTAAGAGCATCCCTATCAGATATGTTGGTGGTGTTGCAGTTCTTTCTGGATTCCTTAAAAACTGAAACTAAGAAAAAGGGATTCTTTCCTACCCCCACCTACTTCCATCTCTTGGCTTTCATTTCTGTATTCTTTGGAAATTAGATCAGCCTGGATTTATATCGTGAACAAATGATAAGTGAGCAACTGAGTTATTGAAATAGACTGAGAATAAAATCTCACACCAACAATAGTCCTTCAATGTGTGATATCAGATATTCACACTGATTATGTTTAATACAACTTCATAGTTTTCTTGTATTATTTTCTACTTATTTATGTCAGTATTGGCACATTTTCCTAGTAGCATTCACTTCTATGAACATTTTTGCTTTCTGTTAAAGTACTATATTCCTCAATATCTAGGTTTCCATGTGGATCCTACTACTTGTCTCTGGGCCAAAGCTCTCTGCATTTTTCATCTTTGGCTTTTTTTTCCCACATCTTCAGTAATTCTCTGAGTTCTGGTACCCTTCCTTATCCCTAGGAATTAGCACCAAAAAGACAATGTTGGGGGTACCTAGGTGGCTCTGGTCATGAGTTCGAACCCCGAGTCAGGCTCCACTCTCAGTGTGGAGTCTGCTTGAGCTTCTCTCTCCTTCTCCCAATCCCACTCAAGTGCATGTGCACACACATGCGTGCTCAAATACATCTTTAAAAAAAAAAAAAAAAAGACTACTTTGTACATAAAATAAGTTTGCAATAGGGGTGGTAGTAGGAACCAGTGGATGATTAGTATAGCTAAATTACATAATGATGGGGTTGGTGAGAGGGTTTGAATTTCCAACCAAAGATAATAGCTTGGCTCACAAAGAGAATAAATACTGTGTCATGTAAGTGTCAAAGAGCATGAAGTGGGGAAGAACAGGTCATTTGAGAGAAAGAAATGAACCTTGATAACATGTTCCTTTTACCATATGAGGTCCTTAGGAGTTTGTTTTACACAGAACCTCAGTACACCCCATCTCCCACCTACCCATCTCAAAACCCCTCCAAATAGGAATAGATTTTATAGAAAATCACTCTTTATCACTCCTTTTGTTAATTTGGGTCTAATTCATATTAATTTAAAATAAACTTATTTTGTTCTGCTTTCCCACCTTTACTTGTGGTTAAATACACTGTTTTAAAAAAAAAAAATCACTCAGTATAGATCTTGCCTTTTACAAATCAGTATTTTAAACCAATGCCATGATTACACCATACTCCTAAAAGGGCTGTGGGGGCTAGGCAACTTACTAAATTGTCCTTCTTCCTCCTCTGTAAATGCCACTTACTTTGTGTTTCCAATCCCCAATCCATTTATTCTTCACCACTGGCTCTAGGATACAGTCCAAAGCAAGGATTTTATGGAAAAGGAAACTTTCCTGAAATTTATAAGCCTAGAGGTTTCTGAGACTAGACTGGTCACATTTTCCCACTTGTTGATGGGAACAGCTCTTTTATTCAGGAATACAACAACTTTATATAAGACCATGGACTTTGAAGTAGGGCAAGCCTGGATCTGAAAACCAGCTCTTCCACTTCCTAGCTATAGAATCTTAGACAAATTACTTAAATCTTTCCTAGCTCAGTTTCTTCATCTTTGAAATGAAGATAACTTCAAGCTAAGGTTCTGGAAATACTAAATATGAATCTATAAATGTTTGATAAATGGTAGTTAGTATTAACACAACTACATCACACCAGCTATCTCTAATCCTTCTACATGACTTCATCTGTTGGAAGTATATCCAGAAGTTTGTGGTTCCTGTATTTTTTTTTTAATTATTTTATAACCTTTTTTTTAAAGATTTTATTTATTTATTTGACAGAGATCACAAGTAGGCAGAGAGGCAGGCAGAGAAGGGGGGGAAAGCAGGATTCCTGCTGAGCAGAGAGCCCAGTGCAGGGCTTGATCCCAAGACCCCAGGATCATGACCCGAGCTAAAGGCAGAGGCTTTAACCCACTGAGCCACGCAGGCGCCCCAGGGTTCCTGTATGTTTGAGAAGAAGACCTTCACTTACCCTGTAATCATCAAGAGAATTATTAAAAACATTTCCAATTCTGAAGCTTCCTCTTCCATCTGATGGTTTTCTCCTCTTCATTTTTGTTGATTCACTGGCTTTACCATCCTGGCGAACTGATAAGCAGCTGAACCTTTGGCATGGTTTTTATTCCCAGCCTGCACTGACCTACAGCCGTTTTTTATTTACTCTTTTAATTTTTATTATTTATTTATTTGTTCGTTTATTTTTAAGTAGGCTCCGTAACTACCATGGAGCACATTGCAGGGCTTGAACTCAAGTCGCTGAGATCAAGAGTCAAACGTTTAACCAACTTAGCCCCCAGGGCACCCCAGCCAACTTTTTTCTCTAGGGAAGAGCTCTACAAAACTGGTGGCTTGTTTCTGTAAAGAAAGGTGTCTTGAAACAGCCATAGCCATTCGTTTATATATTGTCTTTGGTTGCTTTCTCACTGCAACAGCAAAGTTGTGTAGTTGTGACAGGCGCAGGACGGCCTGCGACCCTAAAATGTTTACTGTTTTTTAAGAAAAAGTGTGCTGAGCTCTGAACTAGGAGAAAAGTACCGATTGGTTTGAGGGAGCCACAGTCAGAACAAAGAAAAGATGTAGAATGCCAAAGAAATTTATCCACATTGTTTTTGCCTGTTCCTGACTTGTTTAATGCCCTGTTAGGTGTGGGCCAGAAGTATTTTCGACTGGTTGGCTAATAATTGTGAACTGGGGAAGAAGATAATCCAGTGGATCATGTTAGCAACCCATTGTGCTTAAAACACTCAGATATTTAGGTAACGAGATTGTGAGTGATAGTGTTATTTTTTAATTTTGTAAGTGTAGTTTAAAACTGTTTATTAGGGGTACTTGGCTAGCTCAGTTTAAAGAGCATGCAACTCTTGAACTCAGGGTAGTGAATTCAAGCCCCACATTGGATGTAGAGATTACTAAAAAAAATAAACTTTAAACTTCATGAAGTACTGGTGAAGTACTGCAAGTTCTCACTTTTTTCATGATAGTATTTCATTGAAGCTTTATGGTAAAATTTCTCCGGTATGAAAATCTTATTAGGAACATAATGCATTTTTAGCAATTTACTTATTAATTTTATTAGGAACATCGGCATAGGACTGTTGTGAAATACTAGTTTTTAGACTTTGTACCCATTTCTCCTTACAGGGGATATGAAAGGTGAGGTCTATCCATTTGGCATAGTTGGGATGGCCAACAAAGGGGATTGCCTGCAGAAAGGGGAGAGTGTCAAGTTCCAGTTGTGTGTCTTGGGCCAAAATGCACAGACTATGGCCTACAACATCACACCCCTGCGTAGGGCCACAGTGGAGTGTGTGAAGGATCAGGTAAGTGGTAGTATCTCTGGGTCTGAACTTGATCCGTTTATTACTTGGTAAACAGTAACCAAAACCTTGAAATTTTTTCAGCCAAGGGAAAACGGCCAATATTCCCTTGGTGTTTATTTCTGTTCCACCCCTCTTTCAATGATTTGAGGTAGCTTTTAAAAAATATGAAGAAAACCACATGAAGAAAATGGCGATACGAGCAAAAAGAAAGTTAAGAGTATTATTAACATTACATGACAGGAAAAATAAATTTGGAGTGAGCTATTTCAGAATAGAACAAGATTTTGTGTACTTTAGCTCAGAGCCGCTTTTGCAGACCACACAAGAAAGAAAGCTGTGTAAAAATGTTCATAAAATACACTTAGGGCAAACAAAACTGTTCCTAATACTAAGATCTCAGTATGATGATTTTTTTTTTTTTGCCTAATTCAAAAACTCCGTATACTATATGAAGACACAAGCCAACATTTGTCTCAGTCAGGCTGTGATAGATTGAATGGCAGTGATTTCAAAGATTTCTTCCCTGACCAGTTTTTTGGGCCCATATCTTATATTCTAGCACAGGCAAGTCAACATTAATATACCATGTTTTATAAATCCCACTCTAGTTAGGTTCAGGCAGCATACTTCATCCAGAGTGAGGTACTTTTCCCCCTTGTAATATGTCTCCCCCTTTTTTTTAAAGCTATCATTGTCTTTCCTTTTTTTTCTTTTTTTTTTTTTTTTAAGCTTTTTTTTTTCCCCCCTCTTCCCCCAGTTTGGCTTCATTAACTATGAAGTAGGAGATAGCAAGAAGCTCTTTTTCCATGTGAAAGAAGTTCAAGATGGCATTGAGCTACAGGCTGGAGATGAGGTGGAATTCTCAGTGATTCTTAATCAGCGCACTGGCAAGTGCAGCGCTTGTAATGTTTGGCGAGTCTGGTGAGTTTGTTGTTGTTGGGCTGATAAGTTCCCTGGACTGCCATTAAACTTTCGTAAACTCTGGTTTATCACGCTTCCTCACCTTTCACCACAGCTTTTTTTTATCCTGCCACTTTCTGGTTATTTCTCGATCTTTCCTGTGTCTTTTTTTTTAACCTCTAGTCTTCATTGTCTAAATTTTATAGTCTTACACATCTGGCCCAATGAAACATTAATTGGGTACATCCTGTGTATTAGAACTTAGATACAGTAAGATTATGTAGTCCTTGTTCTTAAAGGTTCTGTTTAGCTTTTTCTTTCATTAAGCCATTTATATGCTGCTTAAAATTCTAACTTTATAGTCTCTATTTCTTTAAGTGTTTTAAATCCATAACGTTACCGTGAGAGGAACTGGGAGTCTCTTGAAATATTTCTTCATATTTAACTTTTCTAAGGCTTTTCACATCCACTACCTCATTTTGTGGAACTGGTTTTTCTAGTTGTAGATTAGATGGGATGAGGGATGACCCTCACCCAAATGATTCTCCCAGTTCCTCTGTAGTAATAAACCTTGAGTTCAGAATAAAAACAAACAAACTTGTCTGTCCTGTCTTGCTAGCTAGCTGGCTAGGTGAGGCAAGAGTCCCTTATTAAAACTGAGTCATTTGGGGGTAGTTAGATAGAAAACATACTCCTCTGCAAGTGCTTGCTTTCTTCCACCAAGAGTTGTTTCTTCTCACCTCTTGACTTCATTGCAGTGAGGGCCCCAAGGCTGTTGCAGCTCCACGACCTGATAGGTTGGTCAATCGCTTGAAGAACATCACCCTGGATGATGCCAGTGCTCCTCGCCTAATGGTTCTTCGTCAGCCTAGGGGACCAGATAACTCAATGGTATGAGGGTGTACAAGGTTTTCCGGTGGGTAGGGGCAGCTGACCTGTATGCTACTCAGGGTCTTGTTTTGGCATAGCACAGAGCTTAATGAAGCAGGAAAACTTCAGGATTCTCTTTCACTATTCAGTATGCTTTTAACTAGTTAAAACTCCCTACTCATTTGTTCAGCCCCTAACAATAACGGTTTGCTCACAGTAAGCATATTTCTTGATCTTTCGAACAGATTTTAGGTAATAGATAAGGAGGGCTTACTGTGGATTTCCTCCTCTGGGAAAGAAATGGTGGTGGTTACAATGATTAAAAGTAATGCTTTTATAGTAATTAACTGCAATTTTACTTTTTCACAGGGATTTGGTGCAGAAAGAAAGATCCGTCAAGCTGGTGTCATTGACTAACCACATCCACAAAGCACATCATTAATCCACTATGATCAAGTTGGAGGGATTCTGGTGAAGGGTTCTGAATATCTCCCTCTTCATCCCTCCCAAAATCTGGAATACTTATTCTATTGAGCTATTACACCAGTTTTAACACCTTCCTCGTGTTATGTTTAAAAAAATAAATAAATTTAAGAAAACCATTTTAAAATTATGCACAGTTGCAGCCTGGAAAACTTAAGGTGGCGCCTTATAGTATCAATTTTAGGAGCTTTATTTGGTGCATTTAACGCAACTGGTAATTGCAAAATCCACTTCGCCTGTGTAAGTGAAAAATATAGACTGTTATCTCGTTGGCCCTATGAAATTCTGCACTTGGTATTTAGCATATACTCTACCTTCATTACTATCTGGCAAGATGTTCTGCCTTAGCACTCAGTTGCATTCTTTTCCTTTTCTTTCCTGTTCATTATGCTTTAATCCTGAGGACCATATGAAGGTAGAATATATTAAAAATTACAAAAATTATAAAAATTTGTATAGGCAAACCATTTCCTTAAGTTGATGGCCAAATGTTAAAATGTTATTTTTCATATCATTTATAATCTTGTCACAGTCCACTTAACGAAGTTTGGTTAGATTTCAGTGAAAATTATCTTCCAGAGTAGTTTCTTTTTTCCTGGGATTGGGGAGGGGGGTAATTTTACTACAATTAGTATGTATGGTGCAGAATTTCATGCAAATGAGGTGTGCCAGCAGTGTGGTAATTTAATCGTATTTAAACAAAAACAAAACAACAACAAAAAAAAGACGAATGCACAAACTTGCTGCTGCTTAGATCACTGCAGCTTCTAGGACCCAGTTTCTTTTACTGATTTAAAAACAAAACAAAAAAAAAATAAAAAAGTTGTGCCTGAAATGAATCTTGTTTTTTTTATAAGTAGCCGCCTGGTTCCTGTGTCCTGTGAAATACAGGCACTTGACCCCTGGTGTAGCTTCTGTTCGACTTTATATCACGGGAACGGATTGATCTGATTTCTTGGCCCTCATCTTGAATTGGCCACATCCAGGGTCTCTGGCCAGTGGACTGAAGGCTTTGTCTAAGATGACAAGGGCAGCTCAGGGGATGTGGGGGAGGGCGCTTTTATCTTCCCCGTTGTCGTTTGAGGTTTTGATCTCTGGGTAAAGAGGCCGTTTATCTTTGTAAACACAAAACATTTTTGCTTTCTCCAGTTTTCTGTTAATGGCGAAAGAATGGAAGCGAATAAAGTTTTACTGATTTTTGAGACTAGCACCTAGCGCTTTCATTTTTGAAACGTCCTGTGTGGGAGGGGCGGGTCTGGGTGCGGCCCGCCGCGTGACTCCTGGGTCGGTGGCCCACGTGGCCGGGGCGGGGACTCTGGCGCCCGGGGCGCCGTCTGATTACGTAGCGGGCGGGGCCGGAAGTGCCGCTCCCTTCTGGGGGCTGTTCATGGCGGTTCCGGGGTCTCCAACATTTTTCCCAGTTGTGGTCCTAAATCCGTCGGAAGCGGAGGCAACGAAGCTTGAGGTAAGGTTGTGTGGTGTGTAGCGCTCGTCTTTGGAGCATACAGGCGCCTCGTTGTTGCCAGGAATCCGACGGAGTCTGCAGGCTGGAGACAAAGGCCCTTGGGCGGGGGTCCTTAGTTTTGAGCCCTCCGGGGGAGATCTTTGGAGACCGGCGGGGTATAAGACTAGGGGACGGCCTGGAGGCTGCCCCGCCGTAGCTGAGAAGACGTGCTGGAGGAGTAGGAAGAGGGTATTCCTTTACCTTAGGCTGAGGGCGGGGCCCGCGGACTTGAAAAATAGAGCTAGGTGGGGGTAGCTCGGCGACTCACCGGAATTCTGAGGCCTGCAGTAACCTGCGACTGTTTTTGCACTCCTGAATCACTTTGCGAACTAAGTGGAGGGTCACGTGTCTGGAACCGATAGATTTCAAACTCGGGCTTTAGTTAGTATTGATTATGGAAGGCTTTGAAGTACTGTAGTTGTGGCTCGCCCATTAAACCTAATTGCTGCTTTCCCACAGGTTCTTGCTGGTGTGAAATGACTGAGTACAAACTGGTGGTGGTTGGAGCAGGTGGTGTCGGGAAAAGCGCACTGACAATCCAGCTAATCCAGAACCACTTTGTAGATGAATATGATCCCACCATAGAGGTGAGGCCCAGTGGTAGTGCGCTGACCCTACCTCTGACTTTTGGTTCACCCGCACACCCACCTTTAGCTGTTCCTTAGCTAAAGGAATAATCAAGAGAGAAAGTAAAAGTTATTTGGAGTAGTGCGTTCAGTAATACAATAAGGAAGCTTTCCATGTTTGTGGAGAAGAGTTCAGGAGTTCAAGAGTTCTTCATAGCTGCTGAAGATTTTCTAAAAAAAACCTGATAATGTAATAGTTTAGTAAACTCCTATACTCATTGTTGAACTCATGGCAGCTCTATTAAACACAGGCCGTAGGAATAATAGGATGGAGATAAAAGTTTCAAGGATCAGGTGGATCCTTCACTAACTAAAATTCTTCAATTTTAGTTAGCTGGCTGAAGCAGCTGAGACTGGGCTGGAGTAGAAGGAGTAAGAGATTTTGAGTCACTGCCTAGATTTCTTTTGGTCCCTGTTTGCAGTTTATTTAGTTACGTTATATTGAGCAAATCACTGAAACTCTCTGAGCCTCATTTTCTCATCTACTAAATTACCATAAACATGTCCTACCTGTCACACACAGGGATGTTCAGTAAAATCAGTATGTTTTTCGTGTGAGTGCATGTTAGAGATTGACTTGAATAATGGCATCTAAGTTCCTTTAAGTAAAAGGTTTTGTTTATTCAGTTTAGAAATGTCTGATTAGAGATTATTTTATTTTAACCACACCCTGGTCTTCCTAACCCCCAGCCACTTAATGTTTAATGGAAGCTAACTAACATAGCCATTATTAAAAATCAGTCTTCAGTCTTTGAAAGAAATTTCATTTTAAGTGTAAGTGCTCCTTTAAGCTTTAGTGTTAATAGTTAGAACCTTTTTATATTTTTCTAGGTTTTATTTATTGAAGGGGAATGTACATACAGTAAAATACACAAATAGTAAAATACACACAGTGACTTAAAAATTTGTATATACTTACATAAGCACCACTCAGGAATATAGACAGTTTCCAGTGCCCCAGAGAGTTCTCCCATGCCACTTTCCAGTCAATAAACCCCCACCCTGCCAGGAAATAACCACTTCTCTGACTTCTGTTACTGTAAATTAGTTTGACTAAAACCTATCTTAAATTGTGCTCATTTCTTCGGCATATTCGTACATTTAGCCGTATTTCATGCTTTGAGCAAGTTTCGTCAATGCAAATACTGTGTTAATTTCAAAGTACATTACAGCCCCACAGTGAAGATGCGTTACAGAGGCACTGATCAATGAACTGGGAAACTAGGTCACATTCTGTTTCTGGAGCCAGATCTATATCAAGAGTGATGGGTTATTTTCTTTGAACTGAATTCCCAAAACATAAGTATTAAGATACAAGTAAAATTTTGGCCTCAGAACCAAATTGAGAACTTTTAAAATGTAAATATATGTGATCTATGCATGTTTTTCCTTCTTAGGAAATATAGCTGTAAATCTTGTTTGGCACATTTAGGAACTTGATTCAGGAATATTTCCCAAAGGTAAAAATTCACCATGATGAGAAAAATATTTTTATGTTATAATCTTGTTTGAAATAAAAAGTATTTATGTGTTTAGTCATAAACACAAATGACACCGTGTCTAATTGGTGGAGGTATATTAGAACTTTGAATAGACAGTAAATAAGTAAGAAAAGTCCACTTCGTACCTTAATGGAACAGTGTGAAACCGAATCTCTAGTCTAACTGCAATAGAGCTGTCTTTTGAATTACCACGCTTTTCCATCTTTTCCAGGAACAGAATGACTACATTTTTTTTTTTTATAGGCATATAGGATTTGGGGCTTTTTTTCCTAGGGTGACATTAAGTACTTTCTGATTGTGATTATATATGAGGAGTTTGAGGGATAAACCAGGGAGATGGAAATAAACTTAGGTAGGAGCTTATCTTACATTGGCAATAGCACTGCGTTCCCTATGGTTTCTAATAAAAATGAAATCTTCCTCTCTCCCTGCCGTCTCCCACCCTCCACACCCCTAGGATTCTTACCGAAAACAGGTGGTTATAGATGGTGAAACCTGTCTGTTGGACATACTGGATACAGCTGGTCAAGAGGAGTACAGTGCCATGAGAGACCAATACATGAGGACAGGCGAAGGCTTCCTCTGTGTATTTGCCATCAATAATAGCAAATCATTTGCAGATATTAACCTCTACAGGTACTAGGAACATTATTTTTTCTGAAAGGATGATCTGTAAGTGTATTCTGAAGCTTTGTGGGGTGGGGGTGGGGCGATGAGGATACCACACTAGGTAAGATAGCGTTTTTTAATTATGAGAGGAGTTGGTTTCAGTTTGTCTAACATTGAGGTTCTGGGTTATAACTGAAAGTTAATATTGGAGTTTATTTTATATAATACACCATGGCTAGAATGTGTGATAACACTTAAATGAAGTGCTAATTGGATTATTCGGATTATTTGGATTATTGGATTATCCAATTGCTAATTGGATGATTCGGAACCAGAGGTGGTAGTATGAAGATCACACAGGAATTTCAGAAAGGAAAACATGTCTGAGAGTCCTCAGTCATGGAATAGAGAAGATGATAGGAAGAAATGAGTGGGAAGTAAAGAGGAAAGATGGTCTTTCTCAGTAAAACCATTTCAGAGATCAGTCAGACCACAAACAATTCTAGTACAACATCCTTGTTTTACGGAATCAGAAGTAGAGTTGCAGGAAATGGTTTGTTAGGTTTTTGGAGTCATGGTTGTTACTAGTAGCAGAGCCAGGACTCCTTTCTTTTAGCTCCGTATTCTTTGAGCAGAGTAATATAACAGGTAGAAACTTGGCTCCGTCATCTATTACCCATGGGACTTTGGGGCAAACTACCAAATGTCTGTGCCTCAGTTTCCTTATCAATAGTATGGAGAGAATAGTACCTACCAAGAGTTGTTTTAAAAATTAAACAAGTAATAAACATGTTAATCACCCAGAAAAGCGTGAAGCACATAGTCAATTCTATGCAAGTGTTCTTCCTGTGGCCTGCAGTGCTGGCTTGTGCTCGATCCATATGATGTCTGCTCAGAGAAACAGGCTAGCCCAAAACTGACTTCAGTGGGGTTTTTTTCCACCTAAACTGTTCTACTTTCCATCTGGTCTCTGGAAGTAATAGCAGTATATAGTAAGATTTCCAACACTTGTCAAGCATCTAATAGTTGTTGAATTTCTAGAAGTCATTTTTCCTCTTTGACTGTCTTGACTTATATTATGCTTTAAACACTGCTATTACAGGAAAGGTCAGTTTTAGAGCTCGTCAGTGTGACGCCAGTTCAGCACATGATCGTGTCTGTAATCCAGGGCTAGGATCTGGAGCGGTACCGTGCTGTATGGTGGCCACAACCTTATGTGCTTATTTCATTTAATTAAAGTTAAAGAAATTGAAAAATCAGTTCCTTGGCCACATAGCAACCTCAGGTGTCCAACAGCTACATGTGACTAGTGGATGTAGTTGGACAGCATAGATAGAGAACCTTCCCATCATCGTGAGAAGTTTGTTAGACGGTATGGGTCAGGAGAATCTAGAGCAGTTGTTTCCAGACTGCTGTGTGCTATGTCTTCTGTGTCATTGAAGGGAATGCTGTAAGTTGGGAGTTGCAGATCCTTCAGTCCCCTTTTGGTAAGAACAGTTCTGGTGTTTTCTATTTTGTATCTTGGACTTCCAGCTAATATTGTTTGAAGAAAATGTCTGAATACTACCCAACTAGAGAAGTGGATAGACAGTCTTTCATTAAATACTGTTACTTTGAAGAAAACCTCAAAGTTATTTTGAGACAGTAAGCTTTACTTTCTATACTTGAGATCTTAATCTAGAGTGTGATTTCAAGTTGCCAGTTAAATCCAGAGCCAAGTTCTTTGGAAAATGAAGGGGCCTAACAAGGGTATGTGTCAAAAGGTAGAATTGCCATCCATTTCCACTAGAAGGTGAACCAGTATTTGGCTTCCCTCTCGCTACATCAAGTCTAAACCAGTCAACGTAGTATGCTTGGTCTTTTATAATTAGTGGAGGCGGAGGGAGTAAAAAGTAAAACTCCATACTAGAAGCTAATAGGGCTAGATAAAATTCATTAGAACCTTTGTTGTTCTAGCTGCTCATTCCTTCCTAAAAACCTACCATTAGGTTAGGATAACATATTCTTTTTTTTTTTTTTTTTTTTTTTTTAAGGGAGCAGATTAAACGAGTAAAAGATTCAGATGATGTACCTATGGTGCTAGTAGGAAATAAGTGTGATTTGCCAACAAGGACAGTGGACACAAAACAAGCCCACGAACTGGCCAAGAGTTATGGGATTCCATTCATTGAAACCTCAGCCAAGACCAGACAGGTATAGCAAAGCTTTGAGCATCTGGCAAGCATTTGTTGAATGCAGAAAAGTTTGACTGCTAGAGATAGGAGCCACGTTCTTTGTTGTTAATTTTCAGTATTCTGTTTTTTTAATCCTCAGTTTAACCCAAAATGAACTGATGAATATTCTGGTGTGGTATTTTACTCCCACCTTAACATGCTAATATTACTTAACATTACTAAAATGAGGACCCTTGATTAAAGATAAGTACAAACATTAGACCTTTCTCCATCAATACCAGCCAGGTTTAGGGCTTTTGCTCTCCTGAATGGAATCTTTAGATCCGGTAGTTCTGTATGTCCCACATTACCCATTTTCCTGTGCTTGAATGTTATTTTTGCGAAATACTGCCATTTGTATATCAGGCTGTTGATGTGATTCGGTAAGAATGCTAAGTTTGCTGTCCTCTTCCTACATCATCCTATTTCATCAGCTAATTGGACTTTTAAATCCACTAAAGAAGTACAAATGAGAGAGCTTACAACTTGGATTGTGTCTATTAAGCCATCCTTACCATGTTCTTTTATAGGGTGTCGAAGATGCCTTTTACACACTGGTAAGAGAAATACGTCAGTACCGAATGAAGAAACTCAATAGCAGTGATGATGGGACTCAAGGTTGTATGGGGTTACCTTGTGTGGTGATGTAACAAGGTGAGCATGTGGTCTCCTGACATAATTATCAATTTTATTAATTTAGCATCGGGAAATTTGGAGGAGATTGCTATTATTTTTTTCCTGTGGTGCTATTTAACTGAGAGTTTCTGCTCACTTACAGTAACAAAACATTTTCCTTATGACACCTTTTCTGAGAGTACTGAAGTCTAAACTGTTTTTAAAGCATTTAAGTAGGCTACACCTAGGTGGCTCAGTTGGTTAAGTGTCTGCCTTCAACTCAGGTCATGATCCCCAGGTCCTGGGATCAAGTCCCACATTGGGCTCCCTGCTCAGCGGGAAGCCTGCTTCTCCCTCTGCCTGCTGCTCCCCCTGCTTGTGTATGTTCTCTCCCTCTCCCTGACAAATAAATACATAAAACCTTTTAAAAAAATAATAAAGCATTTAAATAATTTTATAGACATTATTATACTTTCAATAATATTAGAAACTAGAAGGCATTATTATGAAAAGTAGACACTGTACCATATTCTTGGCACTGATTAGGAGTTTGAAGAACCACTACATGAAACCTGATTATAATGACCTGGTGTGTGTGCTTTTCTTATAGATACTTTTAAAGTTCTAGCATCAGAAAAGAGCCACTGTCAAGGTAGGACAAGTTTGGAAACGAGTATGTTATCGTTCGTGTTAATTTCTTAAGCTTGTTTTTCTTACTTTCTTTATATGTCACTTACACAGATTCTGTCTTTATTTTAGCTGCACTGACACCCTGGTCCTGACTTCCCTGGAGGAGAAGTATTCCTATTGCTATCTTCAGTCTCACAGAGAAGCGCCTGTTACTTCCCCAACTCTCAGTAGATCAGTACAATATTCTCTATTTGAGAAGTTCTCTGAATAACTACCTCCTCACTTGGTTGTCTGACCAGAGAAATGAACCTCTTGTTACTCCCCACTGTTTTCCACCCTGGGTTCTCCCCCAACATAAACAAACCTCTGCCATCCCAGGTTTTTCATCTGAAAAGTAATTCATGCTCTGAAACAGAGAACCAAACTGTAGACATGAAATTCTGTAGAAAACAATGTCTTGAGCTCTAAAGTAGCAACTGCTGGTAACTTTTTTTTTTTTTCCTTTTTACTGTTGAACTTGGAACTATGTTGGTTTTTGGAGAAATGTCATAAATTACTGTTTTACTGAGAATATAGTTAAGTTGCCATTTGGTTTGTGATGTCATTGGCTATAGTCTATAACTTGGCATCTGCTTTGCATTCAGAAATAGGCAAGTGAATACTGACTTTTGAGTCTATCCTAGTGTTCTCGACTTTCACATAATTAAATCTTAACTCTTGCAGCAAAGTGCCTTTTTTCTTAGGAGTGGTTTGTAGACTTGCTTTATAATATTTCAGTGGATAGATGTCTCAAAAATCGTTATACATGGAAATGAATGTCTGAGATACATCTATGACCTATATTTGAGGGAAAGACCTACCAATGTGATAGCAGATGCCATTTCTTACGTGTATGAGCTTGGATTTCCAGAGACCTGATTTGGGTCTCTTCCAAGAGAAAGGTGAAACTGGAAACAATTATAAATAATTTCACTTAATTTTTACCTAATTTCTACTTTTTTGGGGGGGGCAGGGCAGGGGTTGGTTACCACTTACAAAATGTATGCAATTTGTTTCTTCCAGCTTACTGATAATGAACTTCCATTCATATTTAAATTTAGGTCATATCTGAAAGCACCACATTTGCAGGTGTTCTAAATTATAATAGTTTAATGCAGTTTTAATAGCTATGATTAATGATTTTCAAGCCTCAGATGTATTAACAGACATTTTCACTTTATGTCATGGTATTTTAATGATGTATATAATTGCCCTCATTCCCCTTCTCACTCCCCCCGTCTCCCTCATCCCACCACAATGGCAGCATGGTTATTTCAGTTGAGTAAAGCATGTTGCTGACAGACCAGGGTCACAGTTTCCAAACTTGAGCAAGCCACTTAGCATCACAGAGAGAGAAATTCTTCCATGTTTGCTCATTGCACCAGTAACTTCAGCTAGTAGTTTTGCCAGATGCATACTGTTAGTCCTGCAAGGAAGGAAGAGGTCAGTTAGCACAAATCCTTCACCGTGGCTGGAAAAATTTGCCATCTTGTGGATGGTCAGCCTAGAGGTTTTTATAAATAAAATAGTTAGACCTTTTTTAGCCATGTGGGAAGTCTGAATTAAACCCTTTTTTTTTTTCATTATTTTGAGAATGAGGATGCCTCAGATCAAATTTTTAAAAGTTTTCTCTATTGATAGTGTTCTTTGAAGGATGCAAAACAGTATGTTAATGAATTAGTCTTTGCATACCAGATATATAAGCTGATGAGTTCGTTCAGAACAAGAAGTCGCCTTTCTGTTCAAATCGTCGTTTGAGAAAGGAATCGAAAATAGAATGAATTGTTCGTTATGAGGATTTGGAGGTAGGACTTTTCCATTTGCAGATAATTTCATGGTAATTCTAATGAAAAATAGACTCGATAACTTCTGATAAATGACTAGTTCCAAAATGGCCACTTTCTGTTCTGGTCTTAGATGTGTAAATACTTACTGAGGTCCTCCATCTTCTAAAATAAATTTTCCTTTAAGTAAACTCCACATTACCTTGAAATGAATTCCAAAGATGGGAAGAAACATCAACTGTGCCCAGAGTGGAATAAACCCAGAGAGTTGTGTTCCTTTGCGTTAATTTTGAGACCTTTCACATACTGTCAACATCTGTAAACAGAAACTGCTGCTGTGTTTCTGCTCCTTGGGGAACACTGCTGTGTAATTTTCTCAAGGCTGGATTGAGGCTTGTCGCCTCCATCCTTGTCATTGTCTTCCACCTCTTCCTCCTTGTCCTCTGCTCTGCTCTGTGTGACTCACAGCAGGACTCTTTTTTTTTAAATATCAAATTTAGGGGAAAAGATACTCATTTTAGCCCTTATATGGATGTACCTTATAGTTTCTTCAAGTATGTTCTAAGCACAGATGTATCAAAATGGGGCCAAAATTCAGACTTCAAAATGTTCTTTTAATAGCTTCTTAGGAAGTTACATGTAGGTGTGAATTTTGGCACAATAGAGTGACAAACTTAGGGTTAAATGCTGAATAACTTCAGTTGGTGTGAAGTAAAGTGTGGTTTTTAGAATATGTTTGTAATTGCTGAAAACAGTTCTAGTTTACCTCAAAGTCTGAAAGTCTCTTTCCCCAAGTTAAGTGCCTGGCCAGCTGTTATGAATTACATACTACTTTATGTGTGTTTGTGTTTTAAAGGTTGCACCTTCAAGAGTGTGAAAATGTTCTGTCTAAAGGCTACCATGCCTAATCTGTAAATGAAACTGTTAAGTGCTGTATTCGCTCCAGCAGCATACTCTAGAATGTTACTTGGTAATATAATATCTTACTTATTACAGTTTTCACTTTAGTGTAATAGGTAAAATTATCCTCAGTATGTATTTTAGTTGGCCCATGTTTAGTCTTTCATCAACCTTTAAACTGCTGTGAATTTTTTGTCTGACTTGAATTGAAAGCAAGGATAGAGAAACACTTTTAAAGAGATATTTTGTTTTTTCCCCATTCCAGAATTTGTGAGCATAATCATTGCTTTACATTTACAGTCATGAACTCTCAAGCTGGCAGCTACAACCGAGAACCAAAAAATGGTGCATTCTGCTTCTTGTAATTCATCTCTGCTAATAAATTATAAGAAGTGAGGATAATTAGGGAAAATATTTTATTTAGGTGGTTTCTATAAGCAGGGGACTATAATTCTTGTACATTATTTTTCATCTTTGCTGTTTCTTTAAGCAGTCCAATGTGCCACAAAATTATTTTTAAGTTTTTTTCCTGTAAGAATTGTTTTAAAAGTGTTCTCATTATCAGAGTAGTTGTAGATATGTTTCAGAATGTAACTGGTGATTCTTAAACGCCCAAGAACTGACCTAAGAAGCGACTGTATGAATTCTACTCTGGAGGGAATGGAGGATCTCAATGGAAATTGTATGACTTTCATATTTCTGTGCCATCGAGTATAGGTAAAAATACCAGTTGTGCAATTCTGCTGTTTAAACAGGAATTATTGGCCTCCTCGGCCCTAAATAAAAAGGGCTGATATTTTAAGTTGACTATTTTATTGTAAATTAATCCATCCTAATTTTTAAAAATTTGGTTGAATGTTTTTCTTGTTAAATGTTTAAAAAATAAAAACTGGAAGTTCTTTGCTTAGTCATAATTCTTTTTTCCACGTTAAGTGCCATTATTGAAAGTTAATACCAATTTTAGACATTTGGATGTGACATTTGGACAATTTTGGAAGATGAAAATTCCTTATTTTATACCAATATAAAATATGTCAAAGCCTGCTTTTAAACTCTTGCGTTGGGCGTGATTCATAGCCCTGAACCACAGCTTCATGTCAGATTCTAACATTAACATGAAGTGCTTGAAACTATCTTTGGAAATCTTTTGTCCTATTTTTGCATTACTGCACAGTCTACCAGTCTCGGTTATCATTAGAAGAACATCTTTGTAGGAGCCAAAGAACATGGGTTCCAACTATAATTCTACTACTCTGAACTATAGTTCACTCATTTGCAAAATAGGAAAGTTGAATTGATGTATCTCAGATTCCCAACCCTAATCAAGGAAATGTAGTTACTAAGAAATAAACACAAAACAAACTTTACACCTAGGACTTTCCACCTAACGCTGGCATACTGTGATTATGAGGACCTTGATTTGTTCTACCACAGATAGCATTTTTACTTTCACTTTAATTTCAAAAGAGGATGAGGATAGATAGCATTAATATTTGGCTGAAATTAAGCTTGAGGAAAACCAAGGTAAATTACAAAATACTGTTTCCAGATAGGACTATTAGAAATATAAACATTTTAAATTACAAAATGTAAATGTAAAACAGAATTGCGAGCTTTGTATATTTAAGACATTTTCCCCCAAGTCGATCACCTGTGCCTACTGTCATTTATGTATTTGATACCATAGTAACAGAACGAGGAGAGGAGAAAAGGATGTTTTCTGACTTCTGCTGATAGGTGCTATTCTGTTTGGCAAAGTGAAGCTATAAAGAGACAAATGATGAAAAAGTAGCCTAGGAAGCTTGTTTATTTGGAATATGGGGGACCTCCCATGCATCTCTATGCTATTAAGATTTCTGTTCTCAGAACAAGCAATCCTCAAGGTCGTTAAAGGGTCAACGTAGTTAGATTAATTATTTGATAATCCATAAATACGGATCAAGGGCCAAGAGGCCATGCTAGTGATCATTTTGCAAAACTGCTTAAGAGATGTTTCAGACAGTGTCCATCTTCATGACTTCAGAGCACAGGATCAATGTCCAGTATCCAAATGGGAAAATGTGCTTTGTATTGCTTTAAAAACAACTTGGCAATGAAATGTGGTCAATAAACGCAAACAGAACTCTAGGAACATATAAAACACAGGACGCGAGTATCCTTTGCAGCATCAAAAGGAGCAATAAAAGGTTCAGATTCATGAACTGGAAGTAAACTTCATGAATCGATCATTCTTATCTGGAGATTTTGTATTCCTGATTTACTTCACACTGGGCACCAAAACAGTTTATTTAACCTACTGCATGTTTTTTTTTTTTTTTAAGATTTTATTTATTTGACAGATCACAAGTAGGCAGAGAGGCAGGCAGAGAGAAGGGGAAGCAGGCTCCCCGCTGACCAGAGAGCCTGATGTGGGACTCGATCCAGGACCCCAAGATCATGACCTGAACTGAAGGCAGAGGCTTAACCCACTGAGCCACCCACGTGCCCCTGCATGTTATTTTTCAACTTAAAAGAATGAACTTGGTCTCTTAAAATAGTATAAATACTCTAGTATAAACCTACAACCAACTTGTAGGAGTGTAAAAAGAGGTAGCACTCACCCAATGTTGGGAGTTAAAGTGATATTAAATGTTTCTGAAATGTTTGTAAAGATAGAGGCAACTTCCAGCCAAACTGCTACAGGGGGAGGACTGGGGAGGACGTGGTTGGAAGGGAGCCTTGCCTCCTAGAGCTTTTTAAGCACAGGAGCCTGAAACATCCAAGTTAGGAGAAGTCTAGAATGGCTGCTGTGAAATGATACAAATGGCACTATTGACCCTTTCTCTAGGAGCTATGAATATGCAAGGTACATACAAGATTAAAGTCTGACAGAAAACTTGCACATTATTTTAAAACATCTTACCGTAAATTGTCCACATTTACAACTGAGACCCAACATCCCTGATATTTTTTTAAATCAATGGAATTAAGTTTAAAGACCTCTTCGAAGTTAGATCAAGAACTCTAATAAATTTATGCTTGTTTTGCTTGTGAATTTGAGGAGTTTGACATTTAATAATTAAAGTCCAAAATGAAACTCTAGCATACGAACTAAAATTACCAAGGCCTGTGCCTGTGTCACCCCATCATTCTGTATGTGGTGTTGACATTTCCTCTTAGAGAACCACATTTGGAGCCTGCTGTGAGGCAGAGCCACATGCCCTAACAAAATGTATTTGGTCCATTGGCTCACTAAATTTTCCTTATGACTTACCTTCCTAATCCATTCAGCAAGTTTTTATTGAATACCTACTATGTACTTGTGCGCCATGCTCTGGACATTGAGTAGGGAACCAGAGAGACTTTGGTTCCTTATTGATCTTTTATATTCTGTTGATGAGAGATCACTAAAATAAAATTTATTAGTTGGAATTTGATGATTGTCTCCAAGACTCTACCCAGTTTTCCTGATTCCTCTCACTCCCCTGTCTTTCTGAGAATGCTCAAGTCTACCCAAGATGCTCCAGAAACTGCCTTGTGCCTCATTGCCACTTGGGTCTCTCCTTTTCAAGTTGAGCCTCTGTAGAAACGGAGACTTTATATTGCTTCACAAGTTCAAAGTGCTCTTACGAACCTCATCTTATGTAATCCTCAACAACAAGGTAATACATGAATGGCCTCCATTTTACTGGAGAAAAAACTGAATCTCTTAAAAATGGATTTTGGACAGCTGGGTGGCTTAGTTGGTTAAGTGTCTGCCTTCAGCTCAGGTCATGATACCAGGGTCCTAGGATCAAGTCCCGCATCAGGCTCCTTGCTCATCAGGGAGCATCTTCTGTCTCTGCCTGCTGTTCTCCCTCCTTGTGTGCTCTTGCTCTCTCTCTCTCTGACAAATAAAGTCTTTAAAAAAAAAAAAAAAAAAAGGATGGATTTATTTAGATTTGAGCCCAGGTCTCCTGATTCCAGATCCTGTACTTTTTGTTTCACTTAGTAGTTTTGAAACCATGCTTCTCAAAGCTCTTCAAGTCTTCTAAAGAAGTCTTCTGAGAAAGCCTGAGTGGTTGGAGCCCTGCCCTTCCTTGTCCCCCTACTTCAGCCGAAGCAGTCCACTTTCATCCACTTTTCATTTTAGGCTTTCAGTCAAGATTTGGTTTGAAGATTCCTTAAGAAAAAGGTCAAAAACCACTCGACTTCACCAGTCTACTTCCACAACCATCTATCAGTGGGGAATCACTAGGTCACATCCTCATGACTAGTCCAGAACCCAGTACGCTCTAGGCACAGTCATGGTCATTGCACAACTAAGAAATAGTGAGGCAGGATATAACACAGTGGTTCAAAACCCCCACTCTGGAGCCAGAATCCCTGGGCTAGTAACTTACCACTAAGCTTTGGGCATGTCAACTTTTCTGTATCTAAATTTCTTCAACTGTAAAACGGAGGTAATAACAGTTCCTCAAAAGACTATTGTGAAGGGGCGCCTGGGTGGCTCAGTCAGTTAAGTGTCAAACTGTCGGTTTCAGCTAAAGTCATAATCTCAGGGTTGTGAGATTGAGCCCCACCCACAGTAGGCCCTGTACTGGGCGTGGAGCCTGCTTAAGATTCTCTCACCCCTCCCCCTCCTGCACATGCACACCCTTCCCCCCTTCACCCCCCCAAAAAAGGCTATTGTGAAAATTAAATGAATTAATACATTTTTGAGTTAATATATGTTTACAAAAACAACAACCAAAAAGCTTGGAACAGTCCTCAGCACAATTACCATTGCGTAGACCCCATAGCACACCTCCCTCTTACGTCCAACAAAATGCAGCACCCTGTTAAGTTTAGATTGTTTTGTTAAGAGCAAATTGCTGAATTTCAGTTCCATTCAAGAGACAGGAAATAAAGTCAGTTTGTCTCATGGAAAAGGATGAGTCTTATAAATCTGACTTCTTTATTTTTAGGCATGTATGGGAAATTATTACCCACAGGAAAATGAAGCTGAATCCGATAAAATTCCACAGGTTTTGTTATACTCCAAACAAAAACTGATTACTTAGGTATAAAGTAACTTTTCCATACCTGTCGCAGGGTGACAGAAACAGTGCATAGATGCTGCTGGCAAAAGGATTGTGTTCCCCAACCAGAAGTTGTAATCCACCCATTTGCTCCCACGAGGAAACAAGGCATGTAACAGAAGACGAAGCTGATCTGAAAGTGTACTTAGAGCCACCCTGAGCCCTATAGGTGGCTTTGGTATCTCTGGATGGTGTGCATGGTGGGTGTGGGAGGGTGTGGGATGAAAGGCAGGTTGGAAAGGGGTGGGACCTCCCAGTAGGTTTCACAGCAGAGAGGGAGACCTGCTATAGCAGAACAGAAGGGCTTTGTAGACCAAAAAAGGGCAGGCCGCAGTGAGCTGTGTACAGCTGATCCCCGACCGACCGTGGCTGTCATCCTCCCCTACAGTCTCAGGTTACAGATCTCTAACTCAATGAAATACAAGTGATCTTGCCCTTTTAAAAATACTTGTAGGGGCGCCTGGGTGGCTCATTTGGTTAAGCGTCTGCCTTCAGCTCACGTCATGATCTCAGAGTTCTCTGATCAGCCCCTGCATCAGGCTCCGTGCTCAGCCAGGAGTCAGCTTCTCCCTCTCCCTCTACCCCCTGCTCTTGCTTGCTCTCATTCTCTCTCTCTCTCACTCTCTCAAATAAATTTTTTTAAAAATTTAAATCTTAAAAAAAATACTTGTAAATTTGTTATTCGGAACTCTGGACATTTTCCATTGGAATAATGTTCTAAAGGATTTTTTCCTAGGTTAGCTCCAACCAATGTAGTCCTTAATATAGCTGAAATAGTCATGTTAATAGTTTTTAAAAGAAAACAAAATAATACTTTTTTTTTTTTTTTTTTCTAAAAAATAAAAGAAAAAAAAAAAAAAATAGAGTTGAATAAGACTAGTTTATCTTATATACTGATGCTCGAAGAAAAGCAAGCTTGGGGCCCCTGGGTGGCTCAGTTGTTCAGCAACCAACTCTTGATTTCAGTTCAGGTCCTAATCTCAGGGTGGTGAGATTGAGTCCCAACTGGGGGCTCCATGATGGGCATGCAGCCTACTTAAGATTCTCTCTCTTGGGGTGCCTGGGTGGCTGAGTGGGTTAAAGCCTCTGCCTTCGGCTCAGGTCATGATCCCAGGGTCCTGGGATCGAGCCCCACATCGGGCTCTCTGCTCGGTGGGGAGCCTGCTTCCTCCTCTCTCTGCCTCTGCCTACTTGTGATCTCTATTTGTCAAATAAATAAATAAAATCTTAAAAAAAAAAAGATTCTCTCTCTTCCTCTGCCCCTTGCCCCCCACCCCAGCTCTCTCTCCTTTTCTCTCTCAAAAAAAAAAAAAAAAATTAAAAAAAAGAAGAAAATGGAAATAAGCCAATAGAAAAAGTAAAAAATCATCATCATCCCACTCCCAGACAGAACACGCGTGTAAGTTCCCCAGGTTGCTTTTCAATGTCTATAGTGATACTTAAATTAAATGCCTTTCTCTCTTTTTTTTTTTTTTCACAGAAACAAGACTATACTATGTATACATCTTTGCACTATGTTTTCTCACTTTATCAACATCTTTGAATGATTCCTATGTTACTATATATTCATTCACATCATCATGTTAATAACTAAGTGGTATTTTATGTGATGGTTGTACCATACTTTAATCAATCTTCTTTTGCAGACAAATCCATTGTTCCCACATTTTTGGCTCTTATAACAGTTTTGCTATAATTAACATTTCTGAAATACATTTTTGAGTACTTGTATGACAATTTCCTTAAAATAAAGTCATAAAAATAAAGTTGTTTTATCAATAGATAAGCAAACTTTTTAAGGCTTTCTGATAAATGTCTATCAAATTCCCTTCCATAAAGACTAAAATCTTATACTTCCACACCAACCCCATATGAGAATCTGTTTTTCCCAATTATTAAACATTGAGTATTATCAAAGAACTGGTTCTTTTTTTTTTAAGATTTTATTTATTTATTTGACAGACAGAGATCACAAGTAGGCAGAGAGGCAGGCAGAGAGAGAGGAAGGGAAGCAGGCTCCCCGCTGAGCAGAGAGTCTGATTCGGGACTCGATCCCAGGACCCTGAGATGATGACCTGAGCTAAAGGCAGAGGCTTAACTCACTGAGCCACCCAGGTGCCCCAGAACTGGTTCTTTTTTTATATAAAATTCACTTCAAGTTGTATGGAATAATAGAAACAAATTATAAATTATTTTTTTAAAAAACAATAAATGTTAGGGAGTCCCTGGGCGGCCCAGTTGGTTAAGGGACAGACTCTAGATTTTAGCTGGGTTCATGATCTCAGGGTTGAGAGATTGAGCCCCACCCCCTCCCCCCTCCCCCCAATTTGGGCTCCACACCGGGTGTGGAGCCTGCTTAGGATTCTGTCTCTCCCTCTCCTCCTCTCCGACCCTGCTCATTCTCTCTCTCTCTTTCTCTCTCTCTCTCACAACAACAAAAACAAACAAACCCACTAAGGGGCGCCTGGGTGGCTCAGTTGTTAAGCATTTGCCTTCAGCTCAGGTCACAATCCTGGGGTCCTGGGATTGAGCCCGTATCAGGCTCCTTACTCAGTGGAGTCTGCTTCTCCCTCTCCCATTCCCCCTGTTTGTGTTCTCTCTCTCGCTGTGTCTCTTTCTGTAATAAATAAATAAAACCCTTAAAAAAAAAAACCCCACAAAGTATTAGAATACATGCAGTTTTAGAAATTCCTCATAGTATAATGAATCGTATTTTTCAAACTTGCATCAGGTGGAATTCTCCAAAAGATAAGTCTTTTGAGATATTTTCATTTAAAAATTTTTTTTTTATTTATTTGTGATGCCAGAGTGGCTCCGTTGGTTAAGCATCTGCCTTCGGCTCAGGTCACGATCCCAGAGCCCTGGGATCGAGCCCTGCATCGGGCTCCTTCCTCAGCAGGAAGCCTGTTTCTCCCTCTCCCCTCAGCTTGGGCTCTCTCTCTCCTCTCTCCGACAAATAAATAAAATTAAAGATTTTATTTTAAAAAATTTTTTTACTTATTTATTTTGAGAGAGAGAGTGCATGTACACACAAACATAGAAAATGGCAGAGAGGAAGGGAGAGGGAGAGAGACTCCACACCGAGCTTGTAGTCCATCGGGCTTGACCCCACAACCCCAAGATCTTGACCAGAGTTGAAATCAAGAGTCAGCCGCTCAACTGACTGAGCCACCGAGGCTCCCCAAAGTCTTTTCATTTTTTTTTTTTTAGGTTTTATTTATTCATTTAACAGAGAGGGAGAGTACAAGCAGGGAGAGCAGCAGGTGGAGTGGGAAGGAGAAGCAGGCTCCCTGCTAAGTCAGGAGCCGGGTGTGGGACTTGATCCCAAGACCCTGGGGTCACGACCTGAGCCAAAGGCAGCCGCTTAATGAACTGAGCCACCCAGGCGTCCCGATTTTTTTTTTTTATAATTTTTTTAAGATTTTATTTATTTATTTGACAGAGAGAGATCACAAGTAGGCAGAGAGGCAGGCAGAGAGAGAGAGGGTGAAGCAGGCTCCCTGCGGAGCAGAGAGCCCGATGCGGGGCTCGATCCCAGGACCCTGAGATCATGACCTGAGCCGAAGGCAGCGGCCCAACCCACTGAGCCACCCAGGCGCCCCTGGGCGTCCCGATTTTTAACTTGATGGTAAATACTTAAAATCTGTTCTTCTCTTTTCCCCATTACTTACACTTACCAACTTTGGACATCTCTATGTGCTAACAACTTTAGATTCACTAATTTATTTATCCAGTGAATTGGAAATATAAAAATAATACAGGGCTTAGTGCCCCTAATACTACCCCCATGTCTCAAAATGTCTCTCTCTGCATTCTTCTCCCTTCCTCTACTCCAGATTGAGAGGAAAAAGTCCTCTCCTCTTTCGAGGTTCTTCCTCCACCTGGGTCTTACTTCCACCTCCCCCCATGTCCTTCAAGACTGTAAACTTGTTCTGTCCTTTACTGTCCACTCTCTATTTGTGTTTCTATTCCTCCATCTATAAATATGCTCCCTTGACCCGAGTTCCCTCTCCCTATCATTCTGTGTTTTCTCCTTCTACTCTCTGACATGATTAGGAAAGAAAGGTCTCCACCTCTTTACCTCCCATCCACTCTCCAACTCACAACCATCAGGCCTCCTCTAAAACCTTCCTAACAGTGTGACAATTACAGAGCTGGGACAAGAAGCTCTTGAACTTGCTTTGAGGAGCTCGCTGACAGCTTCTAGCTGCCACACCTTTTTGTCCGCAACCCTGAAGCCATGCTCAGGACCCACCTTCCCTAACTCACAATCAGTGACTGAATGTGGTGGGGGTGCTAGAGTTGCGCCAATTCTGCTCCCTATAGGACTCCTCGAATGGGCAATCCTCGTGCAGAGCTCCCTATTTGCCAGACCAAGACTTTCCCATACTACAATCTGAGTCTCTTTCTACTCATCCTCCTTCCTTCCCTCTCTCCTCTTACATCTGTCAGATCTGCATCTGCATCTGTCAAACTTCCCCTGCTAACTACTGCTCCCTCTTCTTTTATCCTTCACAGGCATTACCCCAATAAATCTCTTCTATGTCTTATTCTGCCTGGGCATCTTCTGGAAGGACCTGAATTGACGCCAACTTTCCTAATTGCCAAACCTATGAGCAATTTTCTGTCCCCTTGTGAAGTCTCACTGCATTAAACCTGTGACTTGGTTTCAGATTGCTTGTCTCTCATAGTCTCCATGATACAGTATGTTCTACTTCTCCTCCTTTCCCCCCCATCATTTCAACTCTTTCTGTGGTCTTTTCTTTCTTTTTTTTTTTCCTAAGGTTTTATTTATTCATTTGATAGACAAAGATCACAAGTAGGCAGAGAGGCAGACAGGAGAGAGGAAGTGAAGCAGGCTCCCCGCCGAGCAGAGAGCCTGATGCAGAGAGCCTGATGCGGGGGCTCAATCCCAGGACCCTGGAATCATGACCTGAGCTGAAGGCAGAGGCTTTAACCCACTGAGCCACCCAGGTGCCCCTGGTCTTTTCTTTCTATAACCAATCCTCAAATATTGGTTTTCCTTAAGAATCTATCTGTGGCCCTCCACTCTTTCTCTGTGCAGGTCCTGTCTCAGTGATGTAACTGATTATCAGAATTTTAACCACAATCATTGCCAATGACTCACAAATCTATCTCCCACTCACGATTCTTTCCTGAGCTTCAAAGCCAAACATCCAACTGCTGACTGGACATGTCCACTCTGATGAGTTAAGCCAGATACATTGGTTTAGGCCTTAATCCTATCTATCCCCTTGTATTATCTTCCTACCAATCACTCACAAGGAAACTTGAGACTTAATCTCGACAACTCCTCTTCCATCACCCCCCATATCCAATTTGTGGTTTGATAGTCTTGTCCTTGAAATAGGTCACATCTGTCACTGCCCCCTGCAGTTCTGTAGTGATTGTATCAGTTTAAGCCTTCATGATCTTTAACCAAGATTTTCAAAAATGACCTTTCAGTGGTTTTCCTTCTGCCAGCCTTTCTCTCTTCCTAACTACACTGTGGACAAAGGGATTTCCTGAAATGCAAGTAGATCATATAAGAGACAGTAAAAGACAGAAGTAAAGCACAAAAGCTTCAGCTTAGGATGAATCTAAGTTCAAATCCTGACTCTGCCTCTTATTAACTGTATAACTATGGATAATCCCTTAATATTTCTAAGTCTCAGTTACTTCATTTGAAAAATGAAGATTGATAATTGTATCTACCACAAAGAAACATTGTGAAGATTAAATGAAAATAATAAACACAGTTTAATCGGCGGAAGATATATGGTCAAAATGTGTTTTCTGACTTTTTTTTTATTAATTATTGTTATTTTTCAAGTAGGCTTATACTCAGCATGGAGCCCAATGTGGGGCTTGAACTCACAACCCTGAGATCAAGACCTGAGCTGAAATCAAGAGTCAGACACTTAACTGACTGAGCCACCCAGTTGCCCCTTTTATTATTTCACATTGTTCCTGAAAATCTTCAGTGGTTCCCCAGTGTTATAATGATTACATTCAAAACCCTTAACATTGTATGCTTGTGCCTCAGTTTCCTCCCTGTCTCTTGGCAGGCACCATTTCCAATTCTATCCTTGCATCTCAACCATACTGAAGTAATTGCAATTCCACAAGTGGGTCATGAATTCTTGAAAATAGTACATTTATGAAAAAGGGCTTGGGCTCTGAAATAGCTTGGTATATAAACCTTTGAATTTGGAGGATGGGGAATACCAGTGGGATAAGAGTATGAAGTAACTAGGGTGATCCCATAAATTTGAGGAAATTTGTTTTCTCTGCAGTGTTCCACAGTCATATGGAAATCTATTCAAGAAGTTCTCAAATTAATTCTTTTGGTGGGGAGAGTGGACAAGTTTCTAAAAGTGCATTACACCATTTGTGTGGATACTCTTGATGACCCACTAGAGACTTATGTGAGTTATCTAAAAATCTACACAAGTAGTCTAAACAGTTCTGTAGGGACACCTGGGTGGCTCAGTTGGTTGAGCGTCTGCCTTTAGATCAGGTCATGTTCCCAGGATCATGGGATCAAGGCCTGAATTGGGAATCCTTGCTCAGTGGGGAGCCTGCTTCTCCCTCTCCCTCTGCCTGCCACTCTCCCTGCTTTGGGCTCCCTCTCTCTGACAAATAAGTAAATAAAATCTTTAAAAAAAAACAACAACACCCAAAAACAGTTCTGAGAAGAGATCTGCTTCTGTCCTCAGTTATAGAATTGCATCTCATCATTTAGAAATTGTCTCATTTTGTTTTCTTTATAGCCCCCATTACTATCTGAAATTACCTTATTGCCCATTAGAATATAAACAGAGACCTTGTCTTTCTTGTTCACTATACATATGCCACTGCCCACTATAATATCAGGTTAGGTTTTCAAAAACTGAAGCCACACAACTAGTAAGAAGAGATACAACTAGAACCGAGGTCTGTCTGAACTTACCCACTAAACTTGGTGTCCTTGAGTACCCAAGAAATATTTGTTGAAACAATAAATGAAGAGTCAATGATTTTTTTAAAGATTTATTTATTTATTTGAGTGAGAGAGAGAGAGAAGAAAAGGAAAGAGAGAATCTCAAGCAGACTCCATGCTGAGCATAGAGCCTGGCGTGGGGCTCGATCCCATGACCCTGAGATCATGACCTGAGCTGAAACCAAAAGTCAGACATGCAACTGACTGAGCTACTCTCAATGAATGTTTTTAAATGGAGAATATAGGGATCAAAGTGGTGTTTTAAAAAGATTTAATCTGGCAGTATTTTGCAATATGGTTTGGAGGCAGGGAAAATAATTAAGAATCTATTGTAGTCATCTGAATTTGAGGAGACTAATAACTTACCAGAATTACATTAGTTTCTAGTAGCCAAACAACCTGACTGATCAGTAACTAAAGCAAATTCTTCTTATATACAGTTAACCCTTGAACAACATGATTTGAACTGCCCATGTCCACTTATACACAGATTTTTTGATAGATTGTGTACTGTAGTTGTATTTTCTCTTCTTTATGATTTTCTCTCCTCTAGCTTACTCTATTGTAAAAATACAATAAATATATATATACAACATATGTATAATACATATAGCATACAAAATATTAATCTACTGTTTACGTCATCAGTAAGTCTTCCAGTCAGCAGTGGGCAATTAGTAGTTAAGTTCTGGGGAAGTCAAAAGTTTATGTGTCTTTTTGACCATTAAAGGGGTGGGAAGAATTGTATCAGTGCCCCTAACTCCAGAGCTGTCTGGGGGTCAACTGTATTCAGAAGTCTGCAGGTGGGCAGTCCAGAGCTAATATGGTGACTTCAGGGGTCATCAGGGATCCTGGCTCTTTCTTTCTGCTCAAGCATTCTTCACATGTGGCTTTTGTCCTGTTTGTCACTTGCGTCACAGCAATGACTGATTTGCACCCACTCAGATTTTTTTAATTCCAGACAGGAAGAAAAACATGGGCAAAAGGCAAAACATAGGCCAGCTAAGTTGACCTCTTTTAAATGTTTTTTTTTTTAAGATTTTATTTATTTATCTGACGAAGAGAGACACAGCGAGAGAAGGAACACAAGCAGGGGGAACGGGAGAAGAAGGCTTCCCACTGAGCAGGGAGCCCCATGCAGGGCCCAATCACAGGACCCTGGAATCATGACCTGAGCCGAAGGCAGACACTTAACCACTGAGCCACCCAGGGCCCCTACGTTGACTTCCTTTAAAAGAGCTTTTATAGACAGGCTATCTAACCATCCTATCTATATCCCATTGGCCAGATTGTGCTGCCTGAAGTTTAGCAAATGCAGTTTTCCACTGAGTACATTAGTGTCCAAACAAAAAAAGGCTTTATTAGTAAGAAAAAAAGGGGAAATGACTTTGGAGTAGACAACCACAAAGGGAATGGGAAAATTGGAGGATAATATATAAAGATAAGAATCACTGAAGGAGAAGCAGGATTGGGGAAGGAAATGTTTGGTTTGGATATGTCAGTTTGTAGATACCACTGTGAAATCCAGGTAGCAATGTCATCCAAAAAAGTTGGAAAAGAATGAAAAACTATTTCGGTTCAGTAACAGTGTTGTCATGTGTTCTGATGTCGTTGATTAAAAGGAGGTGATGACCATAAAGCTGGGCAGCAAAATATTCGGTTTTGCCAACAAAGAGGCTTGTCCCAATTTTTAACAGGAAATGGTAGTAAAAAGATCATTCAGTCTAGGTCCATTCAGTTTATTCCAAATCTGAAGTTCCAACCTCTGCTACTGTCTTTTTTTTTTTCTTTAGATTTTATTGATTTGTTTGTCAGAGAGAGAGAGAGAGAGAGAGCTCAAGCAGGGGTTGCGGCAGGCAGAGGGAGAAGCAGGCTCCCCGCTGAGCAAGGAGCCCAGTGCAGGATTCAAGCCAACGGCAGACGACCAAGCCACCCAGGCGTCCCTCTGCTACTGTCTTTAATAAAAACTGTTACAGCGGTGCCTCGGTGGTACAGTCAGTTGAGCATCGAACTCTTGGGTTGGGCTGGGGTGGTGAGATGGAGCCTTTCATCTCTGCACTCAGCGGGGAGTCTGCTTGGGTTTCTCTCCCTCTGCTCCAATCCTTCTCAAATAAACAAATAAATCTTTTCTAAAAATTAAAAAATAAAAACTGGTACAATCGATACATTCTGCTGAATCCAGGAAAAACTTTCTTTGCCTAGAAGTAATTAGCACATAATTAGCCATAACAAAGATTCA
The DNA here is from genome assembly GCF_010015895.1 of Lontra canadensis. Classification (NCBI taxonomy): domain Eukaryota; kingdom Metazoa; phylum Chordata; class Mammalia; order Carnivora; family Mustelidae; genus Lontra; species Lontra canadensis. The sequence continues at coordinate 5,362,859 of NW_022631069.1, forward strand.
CAATAACACTGTGGAAAGATCACAATATTTTGGTCTAGAGAGCCTCAGCTTTGCCATTTATGAGCAGAATGGCTCTGGGCAGGACATTTCACTTCTCAGAGCCTCAGTTTTCTCACTTGGCAAGCAGGGATAAAGTACTTCTAAGATTGTAGTTAGGATCAAATAGATAACGTCTGGAAAATGCTCTATGTACTATAAAATGTTATGTAAAAGAAAGATACTATTCCTTTTGTAACAGTTTACAGAGTAAGGGTAATAGCACTCTGATGGCAGCTGACTTTTCTCTAAGATTGGGAGTAAGTTTACTATCTCATTTATTATATAAGTTCCGTCAGGTGAGTTTCTGTTCAATCTAGGGTATTTCTAAAGAAAATGTGTGAGTGCACGCACATGTGTGTGTCCATGTGTGTGTGTTGTGAACTCAATGAATACACCAGTATATTCATCAACTACAGAAAGCTTTTCTCATGACTGAAATCCTGAGAACTTGGACATCCAAGCCTGGAAGATTCCCGTGGTAAAAAAAAAAAAAATCATCACCAGTGGTCAGGTCATGTGAGAAAGCTACACTTGAGGAGAATCCAATCCATAGGAAAATTTAGAAAGTAATGAAATGCAGTTCCTGACCTAGCACGTATCATCTCTGAAATCCCTGAGTAAAGACCAGAGGCTTCACCTGTTTTGCACCATCAATTGCCTCAACCTATAAATAGGTCTAAAACTCATCTCTCTTTTTTTAGCAGAGAAGGGTCGGATTACAGGTGCAAAGCAAAATCACAAAATGAGTGTCAGGGTATTCTACTGTTAGACAGTCATCCCCATAGCCTGTCTCCTCGCTCCTCCTTCCTCCTGTGCTATCCTAGAATCCAGGACCCCGGCAACAATGCCTCTGTTGAAACTTGCAGGTAGGTGTGCAAAAGCGTTTGGAGAGCTCAATTCTTTTAAATGCAACCTGTTCCTCTAGGTATCTTGTCAACTTTGACTATCCTTTCTTTAGGGTCAGAGTAGCTTTGATAATACTTTTCAGGAAGAAGCAAGACATGATTTTCAAGAATTTTTTTTTGTTAGTTTTGGAAGGGAGATGATTTCCTAGAGCTGTGTCATGTGGTAGCATCTTGGATGATCCCAGTTTGAAAACTGTGGGAGATATTTAAAATCCCCTCTGCTTGTCCAAACAAAACCGGTGCTGTCACCATTGTGAAAAGGGTCCCCTATGACTAGAGGATTTAGCTGACAACCATGAGCATAGTGGAAATATTAACCCAGTCACAATCTAGGTTTGTACACATAGTAATTTTTAGAATAATAATGTCTTTTTCCTTGTGAAAGAAATACATGTCTCCTATGAAATAAGAAAAAGAAATGACACTGAAAATAAAAGTAGTAACACTCATGTAGAGAATGCAGAACACTGAGGAAAGGTAATGCAGGGAACACTCATGTAGAGAATGCAGAACATTCAAGTAAAGGTGTTGCTAAGTGCAGAAGGAAGTAGTAGCAAGAAAAAAAACAATCACTGGCCCATCATCCAAAGATACACTTCACATGTCAATTTATTTTCTATGCAAATTTAAAGAATTTTTAAAAGCATTGTTATAATTATTCCATACATGTCACTTTATAGCCTGCCTTTTTTTTTTTTGGCTTAATATTATGACCTAATCATTTACCATGGTTTTTAAAACTATCCCTAACATCATTTTGAATGGCAGTGTAATATTCTAATTTCCTTAACTAATCCTCCAGGTTCTCTACAGTTGGGGTAAGTATAATTATGCTCTGAGAACATTATTTGCACCTAAAGCTTTTTCTATTTTTAAGGATGAAAATCAGTAGTATAGATTCTCAGTAATGGCTGTTTGGTAGGTGTTACTAAATTGTTGACCAGATGAGGTGCATGGTTTACCCGCAACCAGTATCGTAAGAGAGTTTCCATTTCTCTAGATCAAATTTCTTTAAAATCACATTTTACAAAGAGTATCTCTTTAAGATTATAAACATAAATTTAAAGAGCCATATTAGAAAAAAAAAAGAGAGGAAAAAAGGATGTATACTGGCCATATTCCTAGGGGCTTCTGATGGCACCAAATTGTAGGTAACTCAAGTTCCATCACACCCCCTTCTTGTACAAGTCTACGCATTTCTTTTCCAAAGCACTGAATAATAGCCACTATCATTTCTAAAAGTTGTTTATATTTTTTAACTTGTTTTATTTTTCTTCATACAGCTGAAGAAAAACGTGAGTATTTTGGACTATTTTTCCTGCTATTTGCCAAAGAGTCAGTTAAAAAATGACACTATTTGTTAATTCAGAAACAAGAGTATTTTTCAGCAGTGTTTATTAAATATCATTGGAAGCCAACAAAGATTAATAATGACCAGGAGTGCCTGGGGGGCTCAGTCAGTTAAGCGTCTGCCTCTGGCTCAGGTCATGATCCCAGGGTCCTGGGATCCATTCCTACCTAGAGCTCCCTGCTCAGCGGGGAGTCTGCTTCTCCCTCCACCCCTCCCCCTGCTTGTGCTCTCTTTTTCTCTCAAATAAATAAATAAAATATATTTTTTTAAAGATTAGTAATGACCATAGATATTCCATAGCATTACAAATGAACTCATGGATTTTCTGGACTCCCAAGAAAAACCACATTCTTTTTTTAAAAAGTCTCTCATGGGGCATTCATTTGATGTTTTAAAATAAAAGATGTTCTTCTTTAGATTAGATTAGCCAAGGGGGTCTATTGAGTCTTGCCTTAGGAAATCCTCAGCTCGAAAGCAAAACATTTTATGGTCAATTTTGGTGACCAGATAAAATAAAATCTTGCTTTAGGTAAAACCGTAACTCTATGTTTCCCTCCATCACAAATGAGATTTGTCCTTTAGCTGATGGATAGTAGGTCTGCCTTGGAGTTCCTCCATGAGAAGAGATGCGGCAGACGAAACCCCTAAGACCTGTCTTTCCTACACACCCCTAAAGCACTGCTGGGAAATAAGCATGCTTTTCCGGATTTGTTGAGTGAAGAGGAAAGCATGATATTCCTTTTCTCAAGAATCTTGCACTTCCCATGTTAATAATAATAATTCCCAACTTCTTTATAGTACTGTGTAGTTTTTAAAGTATGTTTGTTTAATCTTTATAACAGTTCTCTGAAGTTGACATCGTTATTATTAACATTCCCCTGTTATGATGATGAACACTGAGGCTCCCTGTGATTATGGGGTTTGCCCAAGGCCATCCAGCTGCCACAAACACTTTTTCTCTCCCCTAGTTCAGTGTCTTGGCTTCTTCATTCTACTACTTGTTTCTATTCTCTGTCAATTCTATATGTAAATGTAGATGTCCTATCCTCAAGATATTTCCACTCCAATGCTGCATTATCACAAGCATAATATGCTCAAAAAAGAACTCAACAATGATCTGTACAGTCCCAAGGGAGTCATCTGTCCTTTATGTCAGGAATTCCAACTGTCACCAGATCTTATCTACTCATCTTTGGAAATACCAGTTTCACTCTTTCCTTCCCACAATCATCACCACTCCCTGAAATATTTTTGAAAGGCAGAGTTCTTGAATTCAGAGTCAAATTGCAGCTGTGGTTGCATGGAGTCAAAACAACTGGTTGATTCAGTGGAAGGAAACGTCAACCATATAATTTGGGGCATCATGTAAACCACTTCTTGACAGTAGAGTTTCTACTTGACAACTGTCTATAGTGGCTTAGGGAGATGCAACCTTAGGAAAAACAATAACGTTTGAACATATGAAACAAAAGGATATGTGCAGTCCTAGATAAAGACTGCTTGTCCTGGAAGAGGTAGATATCCAGCGAGTAAGATTTGGTTTCTAGGGATCCATTTCCCTGCCATCCTTCCTGAGGCCTCTGACAGCATTGCCACAGGCCCACCATGACAAGCCAGGTGCATCCTCATCACCAGACCTATGCTCATTCTCATCTCCATCCTCATCTTCCTCCTCATCATCATAACCAACCAGCCTATTTTTATTTGCCTTTCATGGTGCATGAAGCCTCTTCTAACTTCTGTCTGCCATTCATCCTTGAGGTGCATGGGCTTGCTTGTGATTCTCATGCAGGAATGATACTAATTTCTGGGAATCTGTTGGTAGTGGGGTGGTGAGGTATTCTCAGGCTATCAAATGTTCCTACTTAGAGTTCCATTTGGTCCTTTTTGGATTGTGGTACTTGTCAAAAAACCACTCCAGAGCATCCAAAGACGGTTTCCAGTTTCAGGCTTTGCTTGAGTCTAATGAAGCAAATAGATGATAAAGTTCAGCCAGTAGAGTGGGTTGCTGATATTCTCCTGGGAGAAGCCAGGTTTTGAAAGCAGGCTGACCTGACAGTGTTGGCGAAGTTAGGAAACAATAGCTATCATTTCCAATGTATGCTTCAGCCTAAATTAAGCCATATCATTGATCTTTTCCTTAATAGCCAGCCCAAAGCTAGCCTCAAATGCCACATAGCTGTCTAACCAATGCTACCAAGTTGAATTATTCAGTCTGAGCTACTGCTTTATTATCTGTAAAGCATTTCCATGTACATTACCATGAGAGCCTATGAGTGAGGTTTTGTAGGTTTTAGTCTTACCACTTTATAGATAAGGAAACTAAGACAGAGGAAGGTAAATATGTTACTAAGTGCAGAACAGGGACTTGAGCATATGACACTTCCTTAGGTTAAACTTGAAAACGTGGCATTTTGGAGACCTGTATACATACTGATGGGACAGAAGTGAGGGGTACTTTCTCTTTGCATGCAGTTTGCTCTGTCATCATCTGAAGAATGTTCCATCTTCTGTTGCTTCAAGTAGCTACTTATTTGTCATTCTCATTATTTGCTACCTGCTCTTTTTTGGAAATACCAAGAGATTTTGGAAGTATTAGAAGTAATGCTGAAACAACTGGGTATGTGGAAAATGCAATGGAACTTAACAGAAGAACAGATCCTTAATGGCCATCACCACCCTATATGATGAAATTAATTCTCTTACATCCTGAGAGTTTTGGAGTTAGTCATTGCCAAGCAAAAGGTCACCCCTCCACCCATTCTAAGGATGGGAATATTAAGGGGTACCTCAGTTGAAAGAGCATGCAATTCAATCTCGGGGTTGTGAGTTCGAGCCCCACACCAAGTGTAGAGATCACTTAAAATTAATTACTTAATTAACAAACTTTTTTTTTTAAAGATGGACATATTAAAGCATGTAAAGTGAAATTTGCTTTCTATGGGTCATTCTATGGAAGGCCACGTGTTCATAAGAAATGGGACTCCCAACACTGGGTAGTAAATTTCAGTGGCTCCCTTCCTCAGTGTATCATCAAGTTGTCAGGATTCGAAATAATGTGTAAGAAAAACACAGTATCTGCTCCATGAGGAGGAAAGACCCAAAGGACATACTCATTTCTCAGAACTACCTACATCCTGGTTCTCTTTAGGAAGAAAAACTCCAAGGACTAACAATCCTATTCATTTCTTCACAAGCACCAGAAAAACTCCACCAATCTAATAAGGACTATGTTGCATGGTTACTATGAAGTCAGATTTAGCCTTGCCAGAAACAGGTGATCTTAGATTAAGTGCTAGTCCTACAAGAAGCCAATCCCATCTTCAGGACCTCCTGGGATGTGCTGTAGGAATCTGACCTATGTCTCTGAGAATGGATTTCCAAGCTACCCACTGGGAAACCTCTAAAGAGAGAGCAGGAATTGAAATCTGACATATTTCTGGGACACTGGTTAGAGTATAGGGGAACCACACCCCCCAAGGCAGTCTTTAGCACTGTGCCTTACACATGGCAGGAATTCTCTGATGACTTCTGACAAAGGGTTCTTAAATACTAACCCATGAAAACCTCTTTCAGAAATTGATGATGCATTACGTAGCTTTGCTGAAAAAGTATTCGCCTCTGAAGTCAAAGATGAGGGAGGCCGTCATGAGATTTCCCCCTTTGATGTGGATGAAATCTGCCCAATTTCTCATCAGGAGATGCAAGCACACATATTCCACCTGGAGGCCATGGCCACCTCTATAGAAGGCAGGAGGTAAGCCGTGTAAAGGGAATGCTGGGACACTGAGAACAGGAAACAGAAATGTCAGTCTGTCTGAATGATGGTTCAACATGGAGGAAGAACTGTGCCAGAGATAAAAACTCCTCCCACTCCCCAATACCCCCACCCCAGCACCGTATAAGCTAGGACAAGGTTACCGATTACTCAGAAGAAGAAAACAGTAGACATCCTGTGCTCATCGCATCTTCCTTTAGTTCAAGCCTCCCTATCTACCCAAGTAAGAGGATGTAGCTCCTGGGCAACTGTTCCAAACCACAGTGGGCTGATGGCTGCTGGGCACACACTCAGCTTCCATACCAGGAGTATAGAAACCAGAACTCGAGAGCCTCATCTTTAGGTCGGTTTGAGCCAACCTTAGCACTGTGCTCTCTGATGTGACTATTGCCCTCTGGCCAGTCTGACCTTCTCCAGGCCTCAGGGACACAACCCTCCATTTCTGTCCTCCTGCCCTGGTCATCCTTTTCATTTTATGTTTTTAAGGAAAGAGCAACAATCCACATTCTTGGGCATGCCCCATAGGACCTATCAGTGTCAGGTCAGAGCAGAAACTCAATACTTGTTGATTTGAGGAAGTAATACCAATTAAGCAACTTATAAGTTCCATAGACTAAATCTCACTGAATTCCTATAAGGTAGGCATTTTCATACGGGACAACATGAGCTCAAAAGTTTAAGAACAAACATAAAACGACACATGTAGTGACTGACAAAGCCTGTGCTTTTTATGATACCCAGACCCCTATCTGCTAGGAGCCGACTGCCTGTGAAGAACAAGGTCATGCTGAAAGCCTTCTAGCATGTTCCCAAAGGCCCACTGTTCCAAGGGCTACCAGGAAGAAAGGAATACAGTCACGTGATACCTCTTCCCATATGCTTCGGTCCTGTTTCTGACACGCCGCTGACATTTTAATTTACACTTTTTGTCCTCAAAATGAAATTGGACAGTGAAACATCATTCTATCACAATGAAACTCCCAACGAGGCCAACATTAAATCCTTTTATTTTTGCATTTCAAATCCAGAAAAAAACGTTTCCATGGACGGAAGACTGTTAATTTGTCCATTCCCCAATGTGAAACATCGTCCACCAAACTGTCCCACATCAACGAATACATTTCTTCATCTCCAACATACCAGACCGTGCCTGATTTCCAGAGAGTGCAGATCACCGGCGATTATGCCTCGGGGGTGAGTCGCTCCCTGCCCCTCAGATGCAGCTTCTGGGAAGACACAGCTTCATTATTTCAGCTTCCTTGCCATCCTCCCCTTCCTACTGAGAAAGGTGTTAGCTAGCTTGTCCTTGTTCTACTTCCTTATAGCCTCTCAACACCAATATGCTATACCTTCTATTTCTGTTTTGTTTTATCATCCCATATAATTCATCCTCCTTCATCTCATTTGCGTGCACATGGAGAATATGTGACAGGAGGCAGTGTGTGTTATGGAATACGTTAGACAAATTTGGGCACAGGAAATGAGAACAGCTGGTGGGTTAGTCTCGCCGAAGATGCCATGAAGCAGGACAGGGAGCCTTGGGAGGCAAAGGGGACTCTTGGGAAAAGATGGTCCCAGGGCAGCCCTAGACCTAGAGAGAAGGTAGCATAAACCAGTCAAAAACAAACAAACAAACAAACAAAAAACAAAAAAACAGATGGGAAGAAAGAGAGGGAAATGAGAGGAATAGAGAGCCCAGAGAAAAGAAGGAAGATGAGAGACAGGCTAGAAAATTCTAATGGGGCTATTGTTTTGTTTTGTTTTGATTTTTGACCAGCGGTCATCTCTGATTTCATTACAGATGCTTACACAGTAGATTATTGCCTGGAATAGACTCTAGTTATGCCACAGGGATCGTAAACTTATGTCACAAACAACTTGACCTGCCTGTCCTATCCAGAACAGTTGGGCAATTAATAAATCTCTGCCACATGGACTTGCAGAATCAGCGTCATATTGGTGAAACCGATGGTTAGCTATCAGTCTGTGCTCCAAATATAGTTTTAATGACCCATCCTAAGCCCTCTTCTCATGTAACTGACCCACTTGGGGTCAGTCCCAAGATACTAAAAGTGACAGAGCAAGGAAACAAACATGATTCTTGTCTGTTCACTTTCTGTACAATAACACGGGTGCTCTGCAAACGGTTGGCGTTTTAGATGGTCAATAACTGAAAGGAGATGTTTACTAGAGACAGGGAAAACAAGGTTTGGAGACACCCTGTCCCCCGCCCCGGAAGTTAAAAAAAAAAAAGGCATAAAAATTGGCTTGACAAAATTGATACCTCTGTGCTTGGTAGAAACAAAAATAAAAAGAAGGAAGATGGGAGGGATGACAAGTTCACAGAAATCAGGGAGCAGTAACCAGCTGCTTCTTCTCTGAAAACTGGAGGGCACAAGGAACCATGGCTGGGAGTTTTTGAAGAACTAGGTGTGTTGCTGTACCTGTTGGCTGAATGTGGCTAGGTGATGAGCAAAACCCTCCCGAGCTGGAATCTGTGCCCCATTGGTCTTCGCCCTTGTAACTGAACAGAGAGGTAGGGGGATCAGGACTAAGTTTCCAAGGCCATTAATCCCTGCTAATCAATTGATGCCATTTAATCAGGTCTTACCCAGCACCTACTCTGTATGAGGCATGGTGTGCTAAGTGCAGAAGACACCAAGGTGAATATCTTTTCCAGCTCTCATCCTGGAGAAGATAGACTGGTGGCCCACCATGTGACAAAGGAGCAAACATGCCGTGTTGGAAGCAGACCCTTAGCTCCACCACCGGAGCCAGACTCTCTTGGCCAATGTCAGCAGACGTTTAAGAAGAGTTCAGCAGATTAGGATCAACATCAGGACCTCAAACCCTGGAAACATGCTCACACTGGTCCCACAAGGTTCATCATCTGATGATGAGCCTTTAGTGATTTCAAGTTATGACTCCCTGGGTGTGCCAGGCCCAACCAGGGGTCGGGGATGGTGCATGGGAGAGGCCAGTTTAGGAAATTTCCAGCAATTCTAGGAAAATGTTACTCTAGAATCTTGCTATTTTTAGCCACAGCCAAAATTCTCTTTAAAGCCATCCAAAAGAGGTTGCCTGGGTGGGGAAGTTGGTTAAGTGTCTGACTGTTGGTTTTGGCTCAGGTCCTGATATCAGGGTCCTAGGATCAAGCCCTGTGTCAGACTCTGTATTCAGCATGAAGTCTGCTTGAAGATTTTCTCTTCTTCTCCCTCTGCCCCTTCCCACCACCCCCATTCTCTCTCTTTAAAATAAATAGTTAAATCCTTTTTAAAAAGTTAAAAACCATCCAAAAGAATGGATAATGTTCTGATTCATGTATAACTAAAGAAGGCCGTGCATGTGTGGTGGGGTTGGAGGGATGTGACACTTTATTCGTTCCCAAATATTTCCCTTAGTGACCAAAAAGTAGTTTGAATTCTCAGATTAGAGTCACAAGGTCTTTCTGTTGAGATATTGTCTTCAGAAGCCTCTACGTAAAACGTCCTTACCTGGAAGGAAGAAAGTATTCTCCACGTTAGGGAGAATGGGATCTTTTCATCACATTTGCTAGAAAATCACTGCTTTCTGGCAAACCCCGCAAACACACACCAGTCTGTATAAGCCAAGACCTGCAGAATAGGTGAGTTTTAGTAGAAATGGGAGAGTTGGAAAAACTTTAAGACCTGCTCCTGGAGGAGGACCGAGGGCCCAAGTCAAGCAGGAAGCGGCCATGTGGACAGGCCAGGCTCAGTGTGGGCAGCAACAGCCCGGAAGGCGGGCTCGTACCAAAGACAAACTTAACCCGCTCCCTGGATTTTCACAGGAGAGACTCTGATATTCTGTCATTTTCTTGGCAGGTTACAGTTGAAGACTTCGAAATGGTCTGCAAAGGTCTATACAGGGCATTGTGTATACGGGAGAAGTATATGCAGAAGTCATTTCAGAGGTTCCCTAAAACCCCTTCCAAGTACCTGAGGAACATTGAGGGTGAGGCTTGGGTTGCAAATGAGAGCTTCTACCCAGGTAAGTAGTTTTCTCATGCAGAGTATGAAATAGATCTTTAGGTTTAATTACTAGATATCAAATATGCCCCTAGATTACAGTAGTTTCCCACCCCCCACCCCCACCCTCCCCTCCCCACCCTGCTCCACCCATGGTTTGGCTCTCTGCGGTTTCAGTTACCTGTGGTCAGCTGAGGTCCATAAGCAGATGATCCTCCTGATTTATTGTCACGTCAGGAGTGGCCTAATGCTACGTCACAATGCCTACATCATACCCCTCTCTTCATCTCACATAGGCATTTTATCATCTCACATCATCATAACAGGAAAGGTGAGTATAGGGCAATAAGATATTTTGAGAGGGGTGCCCGGGGGGCTGTCAATTAAGCATCCAACTCTTGATTCAACTCAGGTCATGATCTCAGGGTCATGAGATCGAGCCCAGTGTCAGGTTCTGTACTCAGCGGGGAGTGTGCCTGAGATTCTCTCTCTCCTTCTGCTCATGTTCATTCTCTCTCTCTCAAAATAAACAAATAAAACAAATAAATAAACAAATAAAATCCAAAAAAAAGGTATTTTGAAAGAGACCACATCACCTAACTTTTATTATACTAAATTGTTATAATAGTTCTATTTTATTATTCATTGTTGTTATTAATCTCTTACTGTGCCCAATTTATACAAATATGAGTAAGGTGGTAGACCAGTAGCCCATCAGTAAGCATGTAAGTATAGGAAAAGACATGGTATATACAGGGTTCAGTTCTAGTCACAGTTCCAGGCATCCCCTGGGGGTCTGGGAACATATATCCTATGGATAAGGAAAGACTCTTGCATAAGTAATCCAGTCTAAAAATATAGTCATCGTTGACTCCATTGTCTCTCCTGCCCACATACACAATTGTAATTGACTCTGTACAATATCTCTCAAAAATCTCCCCTCTTTGCTATTCCCCAAACCCTAAGTTAGGCCTATATTTCTTCTTGTCCAGATTATTGCCAGTTTCTGACCTACTCTAAATTCTAATATCACTTCCTTTTGGTTCATATTCACTTTAGTGCCAATTATTAAAACACAAATCTGAGCATGTCCTTCTCTTAACAAAAACCTTTCATTGCTGCCCATTACCTACAAACTTAAGTCCAGTCTTCAGCCTGGCATTCAAGGCCTACCATCAAATGGATCCTAACTACGATTTATTTATTGATTTTTTAGACGTGCGCCCTCAATGTATTTATATATTTACCTTATCTACTCCACTCTGTTCTGGTGGGAAGTTCTGGTGGGAAGTGGTTTAGCACTTTCCTGTCCCTTGTCATGCTGTACCCCGTGCCTGAACAGGGGAAGAGTTCACTTTTTCCCTGAATGTCCAAATGTCTAGATCCAACCACATCCTTCAACGTGCAGCCCAGATACTATCATTTCCTGACTTGCTTTAACCTCTGGATAAATCTAAACTACATATTTTGACTTTCCATAGTCCTTTATTACATATCTCACTGGTTTACTTTCTCCCTTACGTAAAGTTCAATACCTATTTTTCAATAGTCAGATTTTAATAATTTCCCAGATTTCTATTATATAACTATATCATAATTTATTTAACCAACTCTTATTTTTTAGGCATTTAGATATCTTTTAAACTTTATTTCAAGTAAGGCTATCATAAATGGCTTTATGTAAACATCTTTGTGTAACTGCTTTACCTAGTTCAGATTATAATTCTAGGGTTGAAATTTCAAGGGAGGCAAATATTAAAGTGTTTCTGAACTTTCAGATCTCTGTATCATTAAAAGATTTCCAGTTCTACAACTTCTTCTCTATAATGCCTTTTAATATTAAAATCATTTTAAACATGTATCCAGTTTGGTAATACATCAAATTGGTTTACCTATTTTTCTATAATATCGACATTTAGGATATCTGTTTTGTTTTTGTTTCTTCTAAATTATGCTTTATCTCTCAGGATGTTTAAGTGTGAAGATTGGAAAATTAAGATTTCACACGGAAACATATTGTTTTATGTTTCTTGTGTTCCTTAGCTCCCAGTTTTGAATAGAAAATGTATGACTTTTTCTTTCTATATTCTTTTCCCTACTCTGGCCATCAGTCATCACTTGCAAACTGGAGCCTTCCTGCTGCCTTGGGCACACACTCATTGAAAGTAAAAGTCTGAGGGGCACCTGGGTGGCTCAGTGGGTTAAAGCCTCTGCCTTCAGCTCAGGTCAGGATCTCAGGGTCCTGGGATCGAGTCCCGCATCGGGCTCTCTGCTCAGCGGGGATCCTTCTTCCTCCTCTCTCAGCCTGCCTCTCTGCCTACTTGTGATCTTTGTCTGTTAAGTAAATAAAGTCTTAAAAAAAAAAAAGAAAAGAAAGTAAATGGCTAAGTGCATTACAGGCCATGACCACATAGAATTTGTTCACAGCTTTCTTAGGCTGAAATCGTTAGCATGGGAAAGAAGGGGACATTTACCCACAAAATCCCTTCTCTATTCCTTTAGCAGACATTGTAAAATTATAGGTACTTTAAAAGGTGGGTAATACATTATAACAAGAACTATAATTCTTAGAGTAAGAATTTATTTTATATTTCCATTTCTATTAAAACCACTGTAGGTGGAGCACAAAGGGCCTTTAGGACAGTGAGACTATTCTGTCTGATACTGTAAGCGTGGATACGTGTCATTATACATTTGTCTAAACCCATAGAACGTACAACCCCAAGAGTGAGCTCTAAGGTAAACTATGGACTTTGGGTGATTATGGCCTCCAGTGTACATTCATACATTTTAACAAACATACCCCTCTGGTGGAAGGTGTAGATAGTGGGGAAAGCAGTGCCTGTGAGGCATACGAGTATATGGGAACTGTATACTTGGCCCTCAATTTTGCTATGAACCTGAAGCTGCTTTAAAATATAAAGTCTATTAAAAAATAACCACTCTAAATGAAGACTTATAGAGAAAGTTGATTTTATCAAGGAAAAGATCCAAATTCTACTTTTTAACTGTAGTTTGGCTGTTATTTCTATGCAATTATCTCATAAGCTCATAAAATGTTCTAAACAGAAAGACTTTGATAACCTACTGTAGTAAATAATATGCTTTGTAAGTAGTATATCAATTATGTGAACAGTTCTTCTTAAGAACTTAAAAATCATTCTTATACTAGAAACAATCTTATAGTTACTTTACACTACTAATTTAGTCACCTTTGGAAAATAATACAAAAATAAACTTAAGCTCAGCACTGGATAATTATAACTTATGACATACAGGATTCCAAACGAATAAGATCTTACAACATTTCGTGTTTTGGTTATTTTTATGCAGCCATTTATCATATTTCTTGATCTATTGCTCTGTGTTTTATTGAGAAAGTCTTTACCCCTCCTGTGAAGAAAGGAGAAGACCCCTTCCGAACAGATGACCTCCCAGAAAACCTTGGTTATCACCTCAAAATGAAGGACGGCATAGTTTACGTCTATCCTGATGAGGTGGCCGCCAGCAAAGATGAGCCCAAGCCACTTCCTTATCTAAATATGGACAGCTTCTTAGATGATATGAATTTTTTACTTGCTTTAATTGCCCAAGGACCTGTGTAAGTGTTTGATGGTGACTGAACTACTACTCCCATCACTACTACCGCCACCCCCACTGCTACTACTGCCACCACCCCCATGACTACCACCCCCACCCCCACTACTATGGCCACCACCTGTACTACTAGGACTACTACTACTCAGAGTAAGAATGAGTATTTATTAAGTGCTTACTATGTTCAAACATTATGTGAAACCCTTCGTGTATATTTTTCCTCCCTCCTCGCCATCATTCTCTGAGGTGGGTATATTTATAATTGCAGTTTTATAAGCTGAGACTTTGATTGAGTTAAGTAATGTGCCCAAAGTTACACAGCTGGCTGAGCCAGGATTCAAGCCCTAATGTGCTATCTCCAAAGCCAGAGCGCTTTGCCTTGAGCAATATTGTCTTACATGGCTTTATTATTATTATTATTATTATTATTATTAATTTAAGTAATCCCTACACCCAATGTGGTGCTCAGACTCACAGTCCCGAGATCAAGAGTCTCACGCTCTTCCAACTGAGCCAGCCAGGTGCCCCTCACCCCACCCGGGCCTTTAAATGCCTTCCCAAATCCTCCCTCATTATTCTCTCCAGCTTTGATGAAAAGATTGAGCCCGGGGAGCCCCATATTTTTCAAGTGAGATTAACTGCCAACTGAATGTTCGTTCCCGTAATTGTTTCCAATATGCAATAAGGGTCCTGATGATTTTGAAATTGAGTCTATTTTCTTTAAGTGTCTGAATGTTTCAGAATGATGCTATTTAATTTTTCACAGTAAGACCTATGCCCATCGACGCCTGAAGTTCCTCTCCTCCAAGTTCCAGGTGCATGAGATGCTCAACGAGATGGATGAGTTAAAGGAGCTGAAGAACAACCCCCACCGAGATTTTTATAATTGCAGGAAGGTAAACATTGTCACAGGTCTCTGCTGGGCAAGAACATTAACCCAATGTATTCTGGAGTGGGACAAGAAAGATAGTGTTTCTCTGATTACTGTAAGATTCCTGCAGAGTTCAGTGGGTTTAATGAATGCAGATGAATTACCCTAAAAGGTTAAAATGCCATTTCTATGGTTTTCCATACAGAAAGGTCTACCACATCCTTGCCATAAAAGTTAAAATGATTGTGAACAACAAAAATAACAAAAACAAATGAAATCTCAAAAACCGCTACCCGAGGATTTGGAATGTCTTTATTCTAGTCCTTTTTCTTCTACTTCCTGATTCTATGATATTGAGGGAGGTGCTTAAATATTTCTGAGTTTCAATTTCCTCATTTGTAAAGTTGGGAAATACATCTGCCCAGTCTAGCTCACAAGAGGACTGTGAGTGTCAAATGCACTAAGGACTGTGGATAACTAATCAACTTAGAAACATTTCTGAGATGTGTTCTGACCCTTTAAGTGATTGCAAGAGGTAGGGATAGACAATAAACGAGCAGATATTTGGGACCAAATCCTGGCTCAGCCGCCTGTTTAACCATGGATAAATTAATCTATCATTAATTAATCAATTTAATTAATTAAACATAAATATAACAAATTTATTATTTATTAATAGTTAACAAATTAATAATAAATAAATAGATGTATAATATAAATAATAAAGCAATTATTTATTAATAATTAAGGTTAAATATTAAATTTAATGAATTTATTATTAAATTAATTGAATCTCCAGCTTATAAAATTGTAATCATAAAAATACCCAACTCAGAAATGCTATCACTGGGCCATGGAGTCGTAATTTCGATCCTTTCTCTCTTTGGGGTGAAGGCTAGGCCAGCTACTTCACTTTGGGGGCGCAGAATGCCCCCCAAGAATTTTATGTGGATCAAATAGAGGGAGTAAATTGGATGTACAGATATCCAAAAGAAATGCACATTATTATTATATCCACCTAACCTGTGACATTCTTGCAAGGGTAGAAAGAAGTGCCATGGGTTCTTTTCTGCTGGGCACCATAGCCTCTAACAGAGTGGCACGACTAAGGTTGACTGTTGTTTTTCTTTCTCTGAACGAACACACAGGTGGACACCCACATCCATGCGGCGGCTTGCATGAATCAGAAACATCTGCTCCGCTTTATTAAGAAATCTTACCAGACTGATGCTGACAGAGTGGTCCATAGCACCAAGGAGAAAAATCTGACCCTAAAGGAACTTTTTGCCAAATTAAAAATGCATCCCTATGACCTGACTGTTGATTCTCTGGATGTTCATGCTGTAGGTTGAAAAAGATCGTGTCAGTTTCCTGATCCTACTCAGAACCCTGCATGCCTTTCTCCTACAAACTACGCCCTTCTCAGAACCCTCTTAACCTGACCACGCTGGCTGAAAGCACCCACAGACAATGGGTTACAGTCACTCATTGTTGACTGTCCCGGAGTCCATTCTTGGAGACCGACCCTTGCCCCTGTTCCCAGGCCCCCTTTCCTGGGGACCATTCCCTAGCTCTCTACGTCCCATATGTCCTATGTATAATGATACACTTGCGCTCCTGTTTCCTGATTCAGGGACGCCAGACCTTCCAGCGTTTTGATAAGTTCAATGACAAATACAATCCCGTAGGAGCAAGTGAGCTACGAGACCTCTACCTAAAGACAGACAATTATATTGATGGAGAATATTTTGCTACTATCATCAAGGTGAGGAGGAACCAACCAGATCTGTGGTACCTGGTCTGGTTCTTAAGGAAGGGGAGGAAGGAGAAAGAGAAGGAGGAAAGGTAGGAAGGAGAGAAGAGGGAAGGAAGCAAGGAGGGAGGGAGGGAGAGGAAGGAAGGAGGAAGTGTGCTATCCCTGGGGCCAAGCACCCCAGAAATGAATATAAGAATTTCTTTGGAAATGTCCACTGTAATGATTTTAAAAGACTTCAATTCCTAGACCAGAGAAGCAGAGAGTGTGGATTTGGGACTGATTAAGGACCCTTTCAGGCTCTGGGAGTTGTAAGCCTGGAAAGGGATGGGATCGGAATTCCCCCTCATTTTCATGGCCTGAGCACTAGGACAGGGAATGACATGGAGGACTTGGGAGATGTGTGTTTTGGAAAGTAGGAGGTATAAGAGAAACTGAATGTCTTTTGCAGGTGCCTTGGATAGGATGACTCATCATCCTTTGACTTCTTCACTCTCTAGACTCCTTTATATCTTATCTGTCTCTTACTGATTAGATTCCCCTCATCTCTCAATTTCCTTAGATCTTTTTTTAAAGATTTTAATTTATCTATTAGAGAGAGAGAGCAAGCACATGAGAGAGAGAAAGGAGAGAGAGCAGGAACAGGGCCAGAGGGAGAGGGAGAAGCAGGCTCCCCACTGAGCAGGGAGCCCAGCACTGGCAGGGCTCGATCCCAGGACCCTGGGATCATCACCTGAGCCAAAGGCAGGCGCTGAACTGACTGAGCCACCCAGACGCCCCTCAATTTCCTTAGATCTTAACGTGGAACAGTTTCCCTCTGGCTTCCTTTCACGCCTTCGTAGTACCTACGTCCACCGCCAGACCCCACAGGTTTAGACCCCAGAGGGACTTGAGGGAATTCCTGGCTTTGAACTCCTCTCTTGGCTTCGCAGGAGGTAGGCACGGACCTGGTGGAGGCGAAGTACCAGCACGCAGAGCCTCGCCTGTCGATCTATGGCCGCAGCCTTGATGAGTGGAGCAAACTGTCCAGCTGGTTCGTCCGTAACCGCATCTACTGCCCCAACATGACATGGATGATCCAGGTCCCCAGGATCTAGTATGTACCTCCCCGTCGGAGCCCCTAAAGCCTGGCTTCATCCCACCTGTCTGACCTCCTCCACACGAACGAGGAATATGCAGTCACAATAAGCTTTGTTATAGCACCGCTCAGAACCCGGTCCTGGGGGCCTGGTTTTGTCCACTCTGGGTTCAGCATTCTTGACCAGAGACAGGAGTTAGGAAGATCATTTCACTTCAGTTCTCTAGCCAGAAGGTTTTCTGGTTTGGTTTTTTTAAAACACAGGACTTTATTTGACCACAAAATAACTCATTGAGAATATTTAAAACTTAGCTAGGCTAAGAACTATGTCCACTTTATTCTATTTTTTTCTTTCTCTTGGTCTGCCTATCTGTGTCCAGCTCATTCTTCCCCACGCTTATCTGGACTGGGATGTAGCTTTCTTGTATCAGAACCTTTACTACCATCTGCTGATTGTCTCATCTACAAGTGCTCAAGTTCCCCATAATCAATGAGTATTTACTGATGATACTACCACCTGCTAATTACTCATTGGCCTCAGGGATGCTCACTGTCATTGATCTTTTATCAAACTTATATTTATTTTCTGGCCACCTGTCCCTGTGTTCTGTGTGCTCTGGTAACACGGGAGTCTTTTCCTTTCTTTTTAGCCAAAAAATTAACCTTGTTGACCAGGTTAGAACTTCCTGTATTATATCATTATAGCAAGGAGGTGGTAGCTATGGTAGTTAGGAGCATGGACTCTGGACCTAGACTGGCAATACTTGACTCCTGGTTCTGTTACTTATTAGCCGTGTGACCTTAGGGAAGTTTCATGAGCTCTCTGTGCCTTTGTTTCATCATCTTTAAAATGGGGTTACCTGACTGTCTCGATGAGTGGAACATATGCCACTTGATCTCTGGGTGGTGAGTTCAAGTCTCACATTAGGCATAGAGCTTGCTTAAATTTTTTTTTTTAAATAGGGTCATAAAGGTACTTAACATATTGAGTTGTTATGATTAAATTCACTAATCTTTCTGGCCACTTAAAAGAGTGAATGACATATACTGAGTGGTATATTAGAGTTTGTTAGATTGTCCAGAAGTGTTCTTTTAAAAAATATTTTATTTATTTATTTTTCAGAGGGGGAGAGAGAGAGTGTGTGTGTGGCAGGCAGAGGGAGAAGCAGGTTCCCCGCTAAGCAGGGAGCACAATGTGGGACCCGATCCCAGGACCCCAGGATCATGACCTGAGTCGAAGGCAGATGCTTAACTGACTGAGCCACCCAGGTGTCCCCAGAAGTGTTTTTAATAACTATTTCATGCTCACCATTTTATACGCCACAAATAAATCACTGAATCTTTTGTGACACAGTTCCTATACTCTTCACTTTCCACCTGGACTTAGCTATGAAGGTTAATATTTTTGCCACAGAGAGTTTGTAGAAGAGGTGGGGACAACCGGTCCAGCAAGACATTTGTATCTCTTTGCCAGTTCTAAACTGAATCCCTCCTTATGGGTAACCAAGAAGAATGTATCTAGAATGAACCCAGTCTTTTCCTGAACATGGCATGTTGGCCCTTTGATTCCCTCACACAAGGGCTACCAATCCTAAAAATACTTTCTTCGTGAATTCTCTTCATTCTTGCCTCTAGTGATGTGTTTCGATCTAAGAATTTCCTTCCACACTTCGGAAAGATGCTGGAGAATGTTTTCATGCCAGTGTTTGAGGCCACCATCAACCCCCAGGCTCATCCTGACCTCAGTGTCTTCCTCAAGCATGTAAGCATGACCCATTAGGCCTTCCTGTTGCTGTGCATGAACCAGGACTCCCACATAGCTGTGACTCATTTTTGCTGCTTATCTCTGACATTTGGTCCTGGGCTTTGGGAGCTGAAAGTTTGTCTGAGGACCAGGATCCTGCAGTCAGACTGACCCCATTGCGTGGCTCACTTTTCCGGACAGATTACTGGCTTCGACAGTGTGGACGATGAGTCCAAACACAGTGGCCACATGTTCTCTTCCAAGAGCCCCAAGCCCCAGGAGTGGACAATGGAAAAGAATCCCTCTTACACCTACTATGCCTACTACATGTATGCGAACATCGCGGTGCTCAACAGCCTGAGAAAGTGAGTAGATGAGAACTGGAGCTAGAAGGAGATTCTTTTTTTTTTTTTAATATTTTATTTATTTATTTGAGAGAGAGGGCGAGCGAGCACAAGAGCAGTGTGAGGGGCAGAGGAAGAAGCAAGCTTCCTACCAAGCCAGAAGCCCAATGCGGGTCTCCATTCCTGGGACCCTGGGATCATGACCTGAGCCAAAGGCAGACACTTAACCAACTGAGCCATCCAAGTGCCTTGAAGGAGAGGATTCTATCTGACACACCTCTGCTGAGACATTGGTGCCCTGGGTGGTCATCCCACTGCATTGCTGGGATGCCTCTGACCAGCCCAAACCAGACCCTTCTTTCCCTTGTCTTTTTGTTTGGTTTCTTTCTTTATTTAGCAGGACGAATAGACATTTTGGAACCTTCAGTAACTTTCACAGTTCCTTTTCGTTGGAAGTTTAGGAATTGATACTAATCTCTGTGTGATGTATTATAGACCTCCATATATGTTGTCCTTCTTGATATATGTGGGTAAGGAGTAGAGGAATATTATAACAGGGTTTTCTGGAAATGTTTCCCCCTCAAAAGCATTAGCAGGAGAAATGAGAACTTGGTGATACTGGTGAACTTCCTGTTGAAACTGCAGGTAATCAGATCATGACTAGGTTCCTCCGTACCCCAATATTCTCTGCTGCCTCTTTTTTCAGAAGTCTGCGTTCGGGAAGAATAAGATTATGATTTGGAAATGCCAGTTTCACTGAATCTTTTAGATGCCCCCACTCCCTTTCAGAGTGTTAATTTTTTTTCTACCAGATTTTCTTGTAAATCCCTCCATGTCCAGAATTGCTGCTAGGTCATATTCAGCGACCTGTGGTTACGTGGCGGTTCCCTTTCTCTAGGGAACGAGGCATGAATACGTTCCTGTTCCGACCTCACTGTGGGGAAGCTGGGGCTCTCACCCATCTCATGACAGCATTCATGACAGCAGATAATATCTCCCATGGCCTGAATTTAAAAAAGGTGAGTTGCAGGCTCTCTTCTGAATGTGTTTTATGTTGGAGCTAGAGGAGTAATTTTTTTCCTTATCATTTTGTCACAAGTCATTATCAACACTGGAATCAAATGAAAGCAGAGCAAAAAAAGGTTTTTAGGTTATGAAGTGCAGTACGTTTTACAGAGACCCAGAGAAGTCAAAGGAGCTGCTCAAAATTACCTAACCAGTTAGTGGCAGGGATGAATTAATGCACGTCTTCGGGCTTCCATTTTAGAACTCTGAAAAGGGATAATTCAGAGGCACTTGGCTTACCTTAAGCTGGTTTTTGCCAGATTTCTTGTTATAGCATGTTTCCAAACGCCTCTGGCAAGAGTCAGAACTTTCTCGTAGAGAAAGAAAAAGTGTTTCAAGATGAAGTTTCTTCTCTGAGGAAGACCATCTAACTTAGACAATTAAAACTCAAACATATGATTTGACCAAATGCTTCTGAAAATTGATGATCCCAAATAAATTTATTCTAAATAGTATTTACATTTAAATACTAGTATTCTTTTTTACTAAGGGATTTAAAGAACACGTGATCATTTTGTGGAAAGCTGAAACTTGAGGTAGACCACGGGGTTTTAACATTTCTAGTTTGTATCTCTTTTTCAACATCCTTAAATATTGTTTTTCACTATTCCTTTTCAGAGTCCTGTGTTACAGTACTTGTTTTTCTTAGCCCAGATTCCCATCGCTATGTCGCCATTAAGTAACAACAGCTTATTTCTAGAATATGCCAAAAATCCTTTTTTAGATTTCCTTCAGAAGGGACTAATGATCTCGCTGTCGACAGATGACCCAATGCAATTCCACTTCACCAAGGTATGCATGTGGAATCTTAAGCAACACCAGCATATTTGGTGGGACTGTTGTTGCCCACCCAGAATTTTATTTATTTATTTATTTATTTATTTATTTGAGAGAGACTGAGTGAGTGAGTGAGAGAGAACACGAGCAGGAAAAGATCAGAGGGAGAAGGAGAAACAAAGGGAAGAGGGAGAGGGAGAAGCAGACTCCCTGCTGAGCAGGGAGCCCCACATGGGGCTCCATCCTGGGAATCCAGGATCGTGAGCTGATCCAAAGGCAGACGCTTAACCAACTGAGGCACCCAAGTGTCCCTGTTGGCCATCTAGAATTTTAGAGTCTACTCAAGAGATTTCACTGTACTTTTTCTGCTGGATGTGTGTTATTGTTTTTAAATACACTATTTCCTTTTTTTTTGTCTCATTTAAATAAATAATCCAAGGAGCCCCTAATGGAAGAATATGCCATTGCTGCACAAGTGTTCAAGCTGAGTACCTGTGATATGTGTGAAGTGGCAAGAAACAGTGTTCTGCAATGTGGAATTTCTCATGAGGTAGACCTGTCCTTGACTGGTTGCCCTTCTGTGTATGGGATCTGGTAACTGAGTACTGAAAAGATAGCTGGGGAAACACATGTGGAAAAATTATCCCACAAATCATATGCTGTTACTATGGACAGGGACTAGAAAGAAGTCCTCTATCTCTCTGGCTCTGCCTTTGGCAAGGCAAATAAAATACACTTGACTTCTCAGCAGACCATGAGCATTGAGACCCTGGATGAGTGCTTTGAATGGTCTGTTTTTTCCTTTTGTCAGTAAGTAATGCAAAGAAGGCATCTTTGTGGAAGATGTAATTATAGTCTATATCAGGATAAAAAGACAATAATCATTCTGCTTCCTTTTCTCTTACAGGAGAAAGCAAGGTTTCTGGGCAACAATTACCTTGAGGACGGCCCTATTGGAAATGACATCCGGAGGACAAATGTTGCCCAAATCCGCATGGCCTATCGCTATGAAACCTGGTGTTATGAACTCAATTTAATTGCTGAAGGCCTTAAATCAGGAGACTAAATTAAATAAACCAAATAATAATATGGGTGAGATTTTCATTGAAGAATACGAATCATAATAGTTACCAGTTATTGAATCCCTGCTATAAGCCAATGATTGCTCTAGATATTCCCTCACTGACATTATTCACTTAGTCATTTTCACTTTATGAAGTAGATAATAATATCTTCATTTGGGGGAGATGAATAAACTGAGGCTAGTGAAGTTAATAACCTGCACAAGGACACATTTGTTGAGTGGTAGCAGTGGGCACATGGGTTTGTCTGACTCCAGAGTCTCCATGACTTTCAGGCAAAACATTTGCTCACAGTTGCTCATATTTTTGCCCCACCTTAAAAACTATTAATTACTCATAATAACTTGAAACAGGGCAAAAATTTGAGCGAATGACTTGTGGTTGGGAGGATGTAGGCTTTTGGTTTATAGAATGAAATTTGCTAGAAACACGTAGACCATTAAAATATCCTTTTGACAGGATGTGACAGAAGTCTGGCATTCTTAGACAAAAACATATTGTTGCCCAATATAGAAAATCCATACTTATGAGCTATTTCACTTCAGGAGAACTTACCTTACAAAAGGATTCTTAGTTGTAAGGATGTACTTGGCAATAAAGTTATAGTCAGCTGTCCTTCTACATTTTAAATAATTCCACTTACCAAAATAAGATACACATGTAACTGTTTAGAAACCTGCCTGTTACTCAAGGCCAGCCAGGTAGAATTCCTATTCGCTAGACCATACCTCTACGCATACAACTGTGTTGCCACCTAGTGGCTGGGCTGATAGTTCATTTGATTTATTAGTAAACAGTTGATCAAACAGCTCAAATATCAGGCTCTATTTAGGCAGCAAAGTTATAAAGAATAAGATTTCATTCCTACTCTCAAGTTGTTCACAGTGTGAAATGATAAGATGTGTGTGGACACAAATGTGAAAAAGAACATTTTGTGAAACATCTCAGAAAGTAATGACTTTTCAAATGGAAAAAAAAATTAAAGGCAAATTCCTGCATGTTTCCACATTCTATACTGGTCACTGTAAGCATGGGTGTGATCCTGACAACGTGTTTATACTAGCCCTAGTGTAAGAATCCTCTCCTTGGTTTCTGAGGTTGAATTTCTGTTTGCTGAGTATATTTGTAAGTCCCTTAGAGAATCTGATTTTATTTTACTTTGTTCTCCATGTCATTAAAATAATACAGATTGCTAAACTAAACATTCTATTCTTGAACTTAAAAGGCATTAACTAGCATTAGTTATATTTCCATCTTACCCATGAGAGGGCAGTAGAATACATACATGTTAATTCCTTTATTACAGCCACAGAACCCTTGCCAGGTTTGGTTTCCTATCTGGTACTTAGAATTCAGTCGGCGTCATTTTGCCAAATAATCTTCTTGAATGCAAAGTTTGGACTCAAAATTTGCATTTTGAAATAAGTTGTAAAATCATACCGTTCTAGCTTAAAATTTCGTCTTAGACAACTGTTTGGGAAGTTTTCTAAATATAAAGACTTGGGGAAGGTGAGAGGGGTAATCCATGAAGATCACCATTCAAAATTTATGCAAACAATATTGACATTTATTTCCTCACCAAGACACGATTTTTAAAATGTCTTGTCGTTACTTCCCCCCCCCCCCGCCCCACCATAAAAGGTAATTCCTGTTTGTCCACAGCTCACTGTTTCACAACGGTGTGGGATATGCAGCTTTCACTGCCTTGGCTAAATTCGCTTGTGACAGTCATCTGTGATGTGTAACCAAACACCTCTCTTTCTGGCAGTCTTCTATTTTGGTACCTCTCTGCGAACAGATGTGGGAAGATTTTGGTCATCAGACCCAAGAGGCTGGGGCGGGGCGGGGCGGGGCGGGGTGGGGCGGAATGGGGCGGGACGAGGTGGGTTGGGGTGTTCAGCGAGTGCTGGGAAACAGGCTCAACTCATCCCGACTCGCAGCCTTAGTGAAACTGGGCTACCGCTCGCAGTAGGCACAGCGCCACGCACATACCTGAGTACGAGCGTGTTGCAGGCGTAGGGCTTAGGCATGTGTGTCACAACAGGGCGTGGGGGCCGACCTCAGGCACTGGGAGTATCAAAGGCACCCTGCTCTAGGACTTCAAACCTCAGGTGTTCAGAGCGTTATTTGCATCTGTCTACGTTTCAAGTTGGCACCGGACTGCAAATGCAGTGGCAAGAGAGAATTTCATGCTTTCCTTGACGGAGATGCCATCTGGATTCCTCGCTTAAACTAGAAAGAGTCAACCTTCATGTAAAATTCAGGTCCATCACCGTGGGGCCAGTAGGACCGCAGGCACGGCAACTGCAATGGGACTTCGGCTAGAGGCCTTGGCCGGAGTCCGGGTCACCAACTTCTGGGGCAAGGTTCTAGCCCAGAGGCTGACTGCAACAGGATCTATTCCCTTCTCGACGGTTTTCGGGCGGTGCCGGGGGCGGGCCCTAGCGTGAAGGGTGGGAAGAGGAGCCAATAAGAACCGAGCTTTGCCGGGTGGGGGTGGGGCCGCTGCCGGCCGGGGGCGGGGCCTTCTCAGGGCCTGCGGGGGCGGGACGGAGCCAACCCCGAGTGCGAGCGCCGAGACCTGGCGCGTCCGCAGAGAGTCGGAAAGCTTCGCAGCCCGGCCGCGGGGGCGGCGTGGAGACCAAGGGCAGGTAGGCGCGGGGCGATCCGGGGCGGGCTCGGAGGCGGGGGCCTCGGTCCCTCGCGGCAGTGGACGTCGCATGTTGGGCGTCCGGAGCCCGGCTGGCATTGCGGGAGCGGGTCGGCGGAGGTGTCGGCTCCGCAGTCTGAGCTCCTCCCCGGCTCCAAGGGACGCGCGAGTTGTCGGACCCTGCGCCCCGTGACAACGAGCCCTGGGAGCCCAGCTCGTAGGCCCGGCGGCTGTGGAGGGGCCCGGCGGGGCATGTCCCCGCCACTCACCTCGGGGACGGGGGGCGTTGGGCGCTGGGCAGTCTTAGGGCAGGGAGAGGGAGCGCCCCGTCGCGGAGGAAGCGCGGGGCTATCGCCCTCCCGGGCTGGCCAGGGAGCTTGAACGTCTACAGGCTCAAAAGATGGACTTTTTATTAAACATTCTTGCTTTTTGTGTGCTTTGATTCATAACAGAATCTGATGAGCACAGCATTGAAAGTTGTCCAGTAGGATTTTGATGTTAAAATTGGACAATGGAACATCTAAGAACTTTTGAGTAACGAGTATAGCAGATGATGATTAGATAATGAGTCAAGGGCTGGAGTCTCGGCCAGGACCCACAGAACAGATGTGATACCTCGGTCAAATCGACTTTTCTGGGCTCTGTTTCCTTAGCTCTAAATCTGGGATGTTCATGCTTAAGGGTACTCTGAGGGTCAAAGGAGATTAGTGAGAGTAGTCTGTAAATGTTAGGTATTGTAATTTGCGCACCAGCGTTAAGCATATTCTGTAAAGCAACTACTAAATGCCAGGCACATAGTAGGCACTCTGTAAACCTTTACCCCGAAGCTAGTGATTCACCTCCAGTGTTTTAGATAAAGTCCTAAATCTCTGTTTACTTAGTAAATAAATTGTTTAAGCTCCCCCCACCCCAACAAAATCACTGTTGTTTGAAGTGTGGTCCATTTTTTAACTGATCAATGAATTTTTCTAGAATAGAACATATTATCTACATATTGTTACTGCATTATTTATCATGAAGTTCAGTACCAATCAAATAATCAACTTTTTTGCTTTAAGTAAATAGTTATAGTTTAAGTTACCTGGTAAAGTAAGCTGGGAGTATTGCTTCAGATCTAGACTTTCATCTGCTTTTAGTAAAAAACTTAGTAAATTTTTAGTCCTTCAAAACAAAATTAATATGTAGCTGTATTTTTTTGTACAACCTTTATTATAGACATGTGCATTCTTTTCTATTGGTATATGAATGTATGTGGGGTTTTAGGGGGAGAATGGAAATAAAAAAGAGAATAGCAGTTTGTAACCAGCAGACTTTTACTGGGGTTACTTGTAGGCATGTTCTGAAGTAGTTTCCCAGGCAGAAACCAGGAAATGTAGTAATTGTGTCTCTTGGCCTTTCGTCGGGTTATTATTTTTTTTTTTTAATATTGACTGTGGCAATAGATTTTTTAAAATACAGATATAAAGGAAGAATATTAGTTTTTTTATGTGAAAAGAGACTTTTCTAAACCTGGAAATTGTGGGTTTTTTTAAAGATTTTATTTATTTATTTGACAGATCGCAAGTAGGCATAGAGAGAGAGGAAGGGAAGCAGGCTCCCTGCTGAGCAGAGAGCCCAATGCAGGCCTCAATCCCAGGACTCTGCAATCATGATCTGAGCCAAAGGCAGAGGCCCTAACCCACTGAGCCACCCAGGCACCCCTGGAAATTGTATTTTAAATGATCTGTCTTATACACAAGAATTTTAGACCACTGGATACTAAGAGCAAGTCAAATGGAGTAGAGGTAAAGTTCCTAATGAATACAATTTTTGTATTGCTTTAAAAGTTTTACGTTTAAGCAGTTCAGTGGAAGATAGGTGTTTTGAAACTACTTAAAGTATTATTTTAAATACGTACTCCATGTATAAATTTTGCTATAACTTATAGTTTGTTCATGTTGGAGGTCTAAGCCTTACAGTCACATTATTTATTGAGCACCTATTATATTCCAAGGCACAGTTTTAGTACTTCCATCGAATTTGTGTATGAGTAGAATACAATTCCTTCCTTCTGGGAGGTTAACACTACCGAGTGGGCTAAAATAAGTAGCAAGAAAACTGTTTTTAAAACTGGTGATAACATCAGTCAGCATTTATTGGGACCTCTTCTGAACCAGGCAGTGTTCTAAATTCTTTACGTGCATTAGCTTATTGAGTCCTTACCACAGCACCATGAGGGTTATCGTTATTTCTGTGTCCTCACTAAGAGATACAGAGGTCAAATAATCCCCTATCAAAGAGCCTAGGCAGGAAGGCTAGCATTCAGACCAGGCAAACTCCAAAAATCCTAATCCTAACTTTTGCATTGTATGGAGTTTCATATTCTGTGAGTGAAATACCAATAAAACCCAATGTGTGTTTAAGAGAGTTCTGTAAAGAACTTCTTCAAAAAGAAGGAAAGAAAGAGACATAGAGAAAAAGAAACTGCTATTGCAAGATGCGGATGGAGGTTTGTCC
This sequence comes from Lontra canadensis, assembly GCF_010015895.1. Classification (NCBI taxonomy): domain Eukaryota; kingdom Metazoa; phylum Chordata; class Mammalia; order Carnivora; family Mustelidae; genus Lontra; species Lontra canadensis. The sequence continues at coordinate 5,390,375 of NW_022631069.1, forward strand.
AAGCTACAATTTAATTATACTTTGTATATAAGAGCATTTTTCCCTCTCTGGTGAATGACAGGATTCTTCTTGTTTCTAAACTCTCCGTCACTCAGTTACTGCAATTATGGCATTATCTTCATAATAGAAGAAGTGGTTATTTTTCAATAAGAAGTTTAAAATTTCTGTACTCAGACCATAAGTTAAATGTTAGATTAAGAAAAGAAAATGCTCTCCTGGTGGCAAGAAGCTAATGACCAGACATGTAAATAAGTCCCTACAATTTCAGTGTGATAATAGTTGTAACAGAGATAGAGATAGAATTCAGCGGGGACAATGATGAGGGGAAATAATTCTATGTGTGATAAGGAGGAAGATTAGAGAGAAGATACCATATTTGAATCTGGCTTTGAGAAAAGGATAGGAGTTAACTGAGTTGGGGAAGGAAACAGAAGATGTGGATGAAAACAGGAATATTACATGAAAGTATATGGTATTTGTGAGGAATATGTTGTAGTTTATTGACTAAAGGTCAGAGTGTGGGCCCCTCAGTAGCTCAGTTGGTTAAGTGTCTGCCTTTGGCTCAGGTCATGATCCCAGGCTCTTGGGATCGAGTCCCATGTAGGGCTCCCTGCTCAGCAGGGAGTCTGCTTCTCTCTCTCCCTCCCTCTGCCCCACCCCCTGCTCCTGCTCTCTCACTCTGTCTCTCTCTCTCTCTCAAAAATTAACCAATCAATTAATTTAAAAAAATCTTAATGTCTATTTAAAAAGAAATAAAGGTTAGAGTGTATGGAGATAAGAGGTTGGGCTAAAGGGGATGGTGCTTGGAAATAAACTGGCAAAAGAAAATTTCTGAACTTGACTGCTAACCAGGTTAGGATCACTGAAATTGCTAGAAATGAGGTAAGCGTGGGGTTTCAGTGCCTCTCATTTGGAATAATGAAGGTCTATCCAGTTTGGCAAAATTGTTCACTATAGAATGTGGTATTAAAGGTAGTTTTAATACTTTGAAATGCAGGATGTGTTATAGAAGAACATATGGAGGTAGGTAAGTAAAAAATTATGACTCAGTGAAAAAAGAAGTCTGCTGGTGCCACACAGTGAAGAGCTTGTGGATCATGCTAGAACTTTGGACTCAATTCTAAAGACAATGGAGAGCCAGTGGGGGATTTTAGGTAATGAAGACAGATAACATGGTGGTATGGGACAGAGGCTGGATTGCACGGAGAGAGGTAAAACGTAGAGAGATAAGTTAGAAGGCTAACAGTATTGGAATAGTCCAGATAAGAGAGGATAAGGGCCTGGAGAGGGAAAAATGTAATGGAGGTGAAGAGGAGAGGACAGGATAATGAAGATGTAGAATTTACAGGGCTTAAAAAGTGATTGGCTTTGAAGGTGAACAGAAAAGTAAATGGCTTCATTTTTTTAGCTTGGGAAACTGGATAGAGGAACTTGTTCTGGGTTTTTGTTTTTGTTTTTAATGTGGGAGGAAGAGCGTTGTTTCATTTAGAGCATGTTGAGTTTGCAGTGTCTTGGACACTTCAGGTGGAGTTGCCAGGGGAGGGTCCAGAGCCTCCAGTCTCAGGAGTGAGGCTGAGATTGGTGATTCAGATTTCAGAGTTAGCAAGTAAGTGGTAATTGGAGGCTTAAGAGCAGATGAAATTGCTCAGGAAGAGCGTATGAAACTAGAAGAGAAGAGAGCCAGGGATAAATGGTTTGCTTTGTATGAGTGGAAGGGATTACTGATTGATTGATTGATGCTAATTTTGTCTTATAACTTGTGATTATAAATCAATAAGATGGGCTTTAACTGAAGGTTAAGCAACTTTTACAACCCAGTGAATCCTGTTCTTTTAAACTTTTTTTGAGGGCTGGGGTGCCTGGCTGGTTCAGTTGGTGGAGCACGCAACTCTTAATCTCAGGGTTGTGAGTTCGGGCCCCATGTTGGGTGTAGAAATTACTTCAAAATAAATTATAAAAATAAATAAAAAGTGAATAAAATAAAATTTTATTTGGGAGTCACTCATTTATTCCAAAAGAGTATTGCCCGAAATATTATTGGAGTTCTTCTTTATAAAAAAAAAAAAAACTTTATAGCATATTCCCAGCCACACAAGAAAGTAGATCTTCTAGTTTTATTTTTCCTCCTCTGTACTTACTTTTTTTGTTGTTGGACTCAAGACTGAGCTTAAGCCCTGAGCTGAGATGAAGGGTCCGACACTAAACTGACTGAGCTGCCAGGTGTCCCCCACCTCTGTACTTTCAATTTCCATGCATATACAGCCTAATCAGAGCTATGAAAACAAATGACTATACCCTCACGTGATTGGAAGTCAGAGGATGCTTTTTTCCAGAAGAGATCTTTGCTTCCGGTAAATATATAGATTATTAATACATGTTTGTTGGTTGATTCATCTTGATAACCAGTCTTACTCAACTTTGGCTCCAGATGGCTTAACCATCTCCAGAATTCATACTCATCATCAAAGAGTGAAGGTTTGCCACCATTGAGAAGAGTCAAAAGAATATGTTATAGCTATGAAAGCATTTTCAAAAATGGACTTTCAAAAATGTTTTCCTAATTTGTAGTATTATTCAATAAATGTATGGTCTCCTAAGGCAGGGAGTGGCAAACTTTCTGTAAAGGGCTAGAGAGTAAATATTTTAGACTCTGTGGACCATCCATCTCTATCAGCCCTCAGTCCTGCTGGAAGAGCCTTGTCATACTTCAATGAAAGAGCATGGGCTGTGTTCCAGTTAAAGTTTATTTGTGGACACTGAAATTTGAATTTCATATTATTTTCACATGTCACAGAATATTATACTTTTTGATTATTTTTTCAACCATTTAAAAAATAAAAACCAGTCTGCTCAGGGGCTATATAAAAACAGGTGGTGGGCCACATTTGGTTGATCCTATCATATGGGATGTTGAAGTACTTAGATCTGTAAGTTTAGTTTAAAAAAAAAAAAAGTTCCTAGGGCACCTGGGTGGCTCAGTTGGTTAAGCCACTGCCTTTGGCTCAGGTCATGATCCCAGAGTCCTGGGATCAAGTCCCACATCAGGTTTCTTGCTCAGCAGGGAGCCTGCTTCTCTCTCTGCTTGTGCTCTCTCTCTATGACAAATAAATAAATAAATAAATAAATAAGAAAAATAAAAATAAAAAAAAGTTCTTCAATACATCTGAGACTAATGATGTACTATATGTTGGCTAACTGAATTTAAATAAAAGTAAAAATAAAAGTTCTTCAAAGTTGCCCATCCTGCTGAAAATGTATGAAAATTTTTAAATTCATCCTCCCATTTCTCATATAAAGTAGGTGGAAAATATTCCCTTTATTGTTTTGGAAACTGAGAAATAGACTAACTTGTACAATGTCAGGATCAAAAATATGTTTGAGGTTAGGGAGAGGGTGGTCGGGTTATGGACATTGGGGAGGGTATGTGCTATGGTGAGTGCTGTGAAGTGTGTAAGCCTGATGATTCACAGACCTGTACCCCTTGGGCTAATAATACAATGTATGTTAATAAAAATAATTAATAAAAAAATGTTTGAAATATTTTTCAGTATTCAGTGCTCCTTACTAAACCAGTAAAACAATAATCTGTTTGCCTCAGTGAAAGTGGGGACATTGAAAACTAAATGAAAAAAAAAAAAAAGACTAAAACCTGAAGGAGTGTCCTGCACTGGTTCCCAGAGGATTAGACAGGATGGAATCTTTTTTGTCTTTTTCCTCTCTGACTTCAATGAGTAATTTTTATCCTAAGGAAAAGAGAACATGAAGTTTTTCTTCACTTTATGGGCATTATAGGAGGTTGTAAGATTGAAGGATTAAGTAAATGATGGTGATACAAGAGAAGGAAATGTAAAGGACTGACTTCACATCTGGCTGTTCCAGATGTTTCTCTTGTACCCCCTGTTTTTGAGAAGGAAATTCAATATTTTTTTCCTTAGAAGTCTTAGACTCCTGGGTAGCAGCCTGAAAACAGACTTTTTAGCATTCAGTTTAGGCAATATTAAGCCACTTATATTAGTTAAAGGTTATTATTTATGCTTTTTTTAAAAGTTAGATTTCTGACTTTCAAGGTTTTTATCGCAGTGATAAATGTTTACAACAGAGAACATGGAAGAAAATTACTAGTCTTCCTTCAAAGTTTAAATTTATAGAAATGGCATATGTATGGGGTTTTTTCTGCATGGATATTAAAATTAAGACAGATGGGTGAGTGTGTGTTATTCTTGCAGCAACTTAAAAGAGATGTGGTTTGTTGTTGTTTTTTTTCTTTCTTTTTTCCACTGGAGTGAAAAAACAAAAATCTCCAGCTATCTAGGATATGTTTGAATTGATTACTTAGCAATATGAAGCATAATTTTATATTTAAATATTTGTCTGTATTCTTTGATACTCTATAGAGTCTATTGAAGCCAGTGATAATAGGACCTGCTGGGAGGAAAGGCCACAGCCTGCTCTGCAACAGTGTTTACTGCAAACTCCCCTTTCCCTGGCCCCTACCTCCACTGTAAGGGCTAACAAGGAACAAAAGAGCAACATTATGTGAATTAAAGTGATGGTCCATTTGCACAGGATCACGATGCAGTGGTTATCATTACATAGTTCAGTTAGCATAATTCAAGGTCAAGCAAAATGTGGCAAAATCGTCTTGGCTGTGGGAAAAAGTGGTGACCTGCTGTCTAATCAAGAGAGAGAGAGAGTGCATGAGCAGGGCAGAAGGGCAGAAGGGCAGAGGGAGACGGAGAAGCAGGCTCCCTGCTCCCAGGCTTGATTCCAGGACCTCGGGGTCATGACCTGACTCCAAGGCAGATGTTTAACCGAATGAGCCATCCCGGTGCCCCTAATAATTGTAATTTAAAAGTAATTTAGATCAGTTTGTCTGTAAAATTTATTGTTTAGCTATTAGAAGAAGAAAGCATGAAGTAAGGATCCAGAAACATGTTCAATAGCTGCATTTGGAAGTATAAAAATATTGAGAAAATAGTGAATTGAGAAAGAGCCTAAGACTTTTTTTTTAATTTTATTTTTTATAAACATATATTTTTTTCCCCAGGGGTACAGGTCTGTGAATCGCCAGGTTTACACACTTCACAGCACTCACCATAGCACATACCCTCCCCAATGTCCATAACCCCACCCCCCTCTCCCAACCCCCCTCCCCCCAGCAGCCCTCAGTTTGTTTTGTGAGATTAAGAGTCACTTATGGTTTATCTCCCTCCCAATCCCATCTTGCTTCATTTACTCTTCTCCTACCCCCTTAACCCCCCATGTTGCATCTCCTCTCCCTCATATCAGGGAGATCATATGATAGTTGTCTTTCTCCAATTGACTTATTTCGCTAAGCATGGTACCCTCTAGTTCCATCCACGTCGTCGCAAATGGCAAGATTTCATTTCTTTTGATGGCTGCATAGTATTCCATTGTGTATATATACCACCTCTTCTTTATCCATTCGTCTGTTGATGGACATCTAGGTTCTTTCCATAGTTTGGCTATTGTAGACATTGCTGCTATAAACATTCAGGTGCACGTGCCCCTTCGGATCACTACCTTTGTATCTTTAGGGTAAATACCCAGCAGTGCAATTGCTGGGTCATAGGGTAGTTCTATTTTCAACATTTTGAGGAACCTCCATGCTATTTTCCAGAGTGGTTGCACCAGCTTGCATTCCCACCAACAGTGTAGGAGGGTTCCCCTTTCTCCGCATCCTCGCCAGCATCTGTCATTTCCTGACTTGTTAATTTTAGCCATTCTGACTGGAGTGAGGTGGTATCTCATTGTGGTTTTGATTTGTATTTCCCTGATGCCGAGTGATATGGAGCACTTTTTCATGGGTCTGTTGGCCATCTGGATGTCTTCTTTGCAGAAATGTCTGTTCATGTCTTCTGCCCATTTCTTGATTGGATTATTTGTTCTTTGGGTGTTGAGTTTGCTAAGTTCTTTATAGATTCTGGACACTAGCCCTTTATCTGATATGTCATTTGCAAATATCTTCTCCCATTCTGTCAGTTGTCTTTTGGTTTTGTTAACTGTTTCCTTTGCTGTGCAAAAGCTTTTGATCTTGATAAAATCCCAATAGTTCATTTTTTCCCTTGCTTCCCTCGCCTTTGGCGATGTTTCTAGGAAGATGTTGCTGCGGCTGAGGTCGAAGAGGTTGCTGCCTGTGTTCTCCTCAAGGATTTTGGTGGATTCCTTTCTCACATTGAGGTCCTTCATCCATTTTGAGTCTATTTTCGTGTGTGGTGTAAGGAAATGATCCAATTTCATTTTTCTGCATGTGGCTGTCCAATTTTCCCAACACCATTTATTGAAGAGGCTGTCTTTTTTCCATTGGACATTCTTTCCTGCTTTGTCGAAGATTAGTTGACCATAGAGTTGCGGGTCTATTTCTGGGCTCTCTATTCTGTTCCATTGATCTATGTGTCTGTTTTTGTGCCAGTACCATGCTGTCTTGATGATGACAGCTTTGTAATAGAGCTTGAAGTCCGGAATTGTGACGCCACCAACTCTGGCTTTCTTTTTCAATATTCCTTTGGCTATTCGCGGTCTTTTCTGGTTCCATATAAATTTTAGGATTATTTGTTCCATTTCTTTGAAAAAAATGGATGGTACTTTGATAGGAATTGCATTAAATGTGTAGATTGCTTTAGGTAGCATAGACATTTTCACAATATTTATTCTTCCAAACCAGGAGCATGGAACATTTTTCCATTTCTTTGTGTCTTCCTCAATTTCTTTCATGAGTACTTTATAGTTTTCTGTGTATAGATTCTTAGTCTCTTTGGTTAGGTTTATTCCTAGGTATCTTATAGTTTTGGGTGCAATTGTAAATGGGATGGACTCCTTAATTTCTCTTTCTTCTGTCTTGTTGTTGGTGTAGAGAAATGCGACTGATTTCTGTGCATTGATTTTATATCCTGACACTTTACTGAATTCCTGTACAAGTTCTAGCAGTTTTGGAGTGGAGTCTTTTGGGTTTTCCACATATAGTATCATATCATCTGCGAAGAGTGATAGTTTGACTTCTTCTTTGCCGATTTGGATGCCTTTAATTTCTTTTTGTTGTCTGATTGCTGAGGCTAGGACTTCTAGTACTATGTTGAATAGCAGTGGTGATAACGGACATCCCTGCCATGTTCCTGACCTTAGAGGAAAAGCTTTCAGTTTTTCTCCATTGAGAATGATATTTGCGATGGGTTTTTCATAGATGGCTTTGATAATATTGAGGTATGTGCCCTCTATCCCTACACTCTGAAGAGTTTTGATCAGGAAGGGATGCTGTACTTTGTCAAATGCTTTTGCAGCATCTATTGAGAGTATCATGTGGTTCTTGTTCTTTCTTTTATTAATGTGTTGTATCACATTGATTGATTTGCGGATGTTGAACCAACCTTGCAGCCCTGGAATAAATCCCACTTGGTCGTGGTGAATAATCCTTGTAATGTACTGTTGAATCCTATTGGCTAGTATTTTGGTGAGAATTTTCGCATCTGTGTTCATCAAGGATATTGGTCTGTAGTTCTCTTTTTTGATGGGATCCTTGTCTGGTTTGGGGATCAAGGTGATGCTGGCCTCATAAAATGAGTTTGGAAGTTTTCCTTCCATTTCTATTTTTGGGAACAGTTTCAGGAGAATAGGAATTAGTTCTTCTTTAAACGTTTGGTAGAATTCCCCTGGGAAGTCGTCTGGCCCTGGGCTTTTGTTTGTTTGGACATTTTTGATGACTGTTTCAATCTCCTTACTGGTTATGGGTCTGTTCAGGCTTTCTATTTCTTCCTGGTTCAGTTGTGGTAGTTTATATGTCTCTAGGAATGCATCCATTTCTTCCAGATTGTCAAATTTGTTGGCATAGAGTTGCTCATAATATGTTCTTACGATTGTCTGTATTTCTTTGGTGTTAGTTGTGATCTCTCCTCTTTCATTCATGATTTTATTTATTTGGGTCCTTTCTCTTTTCTTTTTGGTAAGTCTGGCCAGGGGGTTATCAATCTTATTAATTCTTTCAAAGAACCAGCTCCTAGTTTCGTTGATTTGTTCTATTGTTTTTTTGGTTTCTAGTTCATTGATTTCTGCTCTGATCTTTATGATTTCTCTTCTCCTGCTGGGTTTAGGGTTTCTTTCTTGTTCTTTCTCCAGCTCCTTTAGGTGTAGGGTTAGGTTGTGTACCTGAGACCTTTCTTGTTTCTTGAGAAAGGCTTGTACCGCTATATATTTTCCTCTCAGGACTGCCTTTGTTGTGTCCCACAGATTTTGAACCGTTGTATTTTCATTATCATTTGTTTCCATGACTTTTTTCAATTCTTCTTTAATTTCCTGGTTGACCCATTCATTCTTTAGAAGGATGCTGTTTAGTCTCCATGTATTTGGGTTCTTTCCAAATTTCCTCTTGTGATTGAGTTCTAGCTTCAGAGCATTGTGGTCTGAAAATATGCAGGGAATGATCCCAATCTTTTGATACCAGTTGAGACTTGATTTAGGACCGAGGATGTGATCTATTCTGGAGAATGTTCCATGTGCACTAGAGAAGAATGTGTATTCTGTTGCTTTGGGATGAAATGTTCTGAATATATCTGTGATGTCCATCTGGTCCAGTGTGTCATTTAAGGCCTTTATTTCCTTGTTGATCTTTTGCTTGGATGATCTGTCCATTTCAGTGAGTGGAGTGTTAAAGTCCCCTACTATTATTGTATTATTGTCGATGTGTTTCTTTGATTTTGTTATTAATTGGTTTATATAGTTGGCTGCTCCCACGTTAGGGGCATAGATATTGACAATTGTTAGATCTTCTTGTTGGACAGATCCTTTGAGTATGATATAGTGTCCTTCCTCATCTCTTATTATAGTCTTTGGCTTAAAATCTAATTGATCTGATATAAGGATTGCCACTCCTGCTTTCTTCTGATGTCCATTAGCATGGTAAATTCTTTTCCACCCCCTCACTTTAAATCTGAAGGTGTCTTCGGGTTTAAAATGAGTTTCTTGTAGGCAACATATAGATGAGTTTTGGTTTTTTATCCATTCTGATACCCTGTGTCTTTTGATTGGGGCATTTAGCCCATTAACATTCAGGGTAACTATTGAGAGATATGAATTTAGTGTCATTGTATTGCCTGTAAGGTGACTGTTATTGTATATTGTTTCTGTTCCTTTCTGATCTACTACTTTTAGGCTCTCTCTTTGCTTAGAGGACCCCTTTCAATATTTCCTGTAGAGCTGGCTTGGTGTTTGCAAATTCTTTCAGTTTTTGTTTGTCCTGGAAGCTTTTAATCTCTCCTTCTATTTCCAATGATAGCCTAGCTGGATATAGTATTCTTGGCTGCATGTTTTTCTCATTTACTACTCTGAATATATCATGCCAGCTCTTTCTGAAGAGCCTAAGACTTTTAATGAAGATTATTTAAAATACAGGTTTATCAAATGTGCAAAACCTGACTATAGTGACAGGTTTTTGTATTAATGTCTTTGTATTTGTATTAATGTTGCAGATGAAAGCTAAAAATCTTTAAAAAGACTTTTAGAAACACAGCATACTGGGTTTTTCAGTAAGCCTTTTCAAATATTTTCAAAGACAAAAAAAGTAAAATTATCTCAGGTTCCTTTTTATTCAAGGACCATTCCGGGTAAAGATTCATTGTTGTTTTATTTAATTTCAAAACAAAAATGGCTACATGCCTCTTGGGAAAAAATATTCATCTAGAATGCATGGATGAGGGGCCCCTGGGTGGCTCAGTTGGTTAGGTGCCTGCCTTCAGCTCAGGTCATGATCCCAGAGTCCTGGGATCGATTCCCTGCTCAGCAGAGAGCCTGCTTCTCCCTTTTCTGTCTGCCCCTCCCCGCCCCATGCTCACGCTCTCTGTCTCAATAAATAAAATACTAAAAGAGTAGAATGCATGGATATTATGTTTATGACTTTTTGATGATAAATCAGCTGAAAATTATAATTTCATCTCTTAGTGATGACATACCTCCATTCCATACCATTATGGGATGTTTCATTAATGCTGATAAGGTGGCCGTAGTCTGGTACAGATATCACAGTCCAAAGTGATGCGATCACTGATATTATAAGTTGTACCATGCTTTTAATTTGCCAAGAAAATGGATTTTTGTGATTTAGTTCTTCATTTACTGTGAAGAATGATTATATGACATTGCTTATCATCATTTTGTATTAAGACCAGAGAATTTCCTTTGCAAAGTAAAAAGAATGTAGTACTATTTTTGCCATTCACACCAACTTACTGTTTCAACTAGGATTTTCCACCCTGACCCAATTTAAAACAAAAGAATAAAAGACTCTATAGTGAACCTGATAAGTACATAGCATTGTCTTTGTGTTTTTCAGAACTGGAATTAATTTATGAATAAGAAAGGTCACCTATTGCATTACACTGAATCTCTTCTAATTTTAATTTTTATATTATTTATTTTAGAATTTTAAGTATATTTGCATCATGGGAACATAATATTTGATGTTAACTTTATGTTTTATCATATGTAGTACGGGTAATTATTTTGTCCAACTTCTGTTTCAGGTGTGTGTATTATGACAACAAATGTATTTCTTGCCATGGGTTTGGTTAGGACAGTTCATGAAACACTGGCCTGTAGTGCAAGAGGAAGGACTTGACTCGGTGGTCAGTCCTCACTCACTAAGCAGGCTCAAGAATCTTGGTGATGGTGTGTGCATGTTTTATAAAACCAGACCAATGTATACTTCTGCTGTTACTGCCCTTAAATGATCCCTTTTTGCCTTTCCATTCCTCCCCAGAAAAATTATGATTGCCCGCTCTATCCCCTCCCCTGTGGATATTACATGTTCCTACTTTCCTTGTGTTTTTTGATTCCCTCAAGCCCAGTTTCTCCCCACAAACTAGTCTTTTGGCCACTCATTGCCTGATTTTGTCATTTCTGCTCGTTTACAGATCCTAATCATGATTCATGTTCTCAAAGGTTTAGTTCCTGACTCTGCTTTTTAAAAACTCTCTGCTTAGGGAACCTGTAGATTCTTGATTCTTTTTTCTACACCGAGCCGATCTTAAAACCTTCTCTACGCCGGGGTTTTCCCTCTCTCACTTGACTCTTACCAGATAATCTCACCTGTTATTTCAGAGGGGAGATGGCAGCCTTCAGGGTGGGGGAAGTTCATCCGTGCACAGCCCTTCCACCTTCTATAAGTATACCTGCGTCCTTACCTTTCTTTCCTCATTCCCTTCTGTCCCAGTGGGAGAGCTGTCCCTCTTCCTGTCAGCTGCTAACCCCTGCAGCTCCAGGGGGGTGCCACACCATCTCTCCCTTTAGGGGTTTGCTCTCAGACCTTTGTTTCTTCTCTACTGACTCCTTTCCACCAGTGTTTAAACAATCTTAATTCTTTTCTATTAAAAAAAAACAAAGACTTTACTGAAACCTGTGTTCCTGGTTAGCTACTACTCTGTTGTCCACTTGCCTGCCTGGATGAGCTCCTTGAAGGATTGTCTCCAGTTGCTGGTTCCATTCTTTTTGCCCCATTCGCCTGTCAGTTCACTGTGACCTCCCTTTAGCTTCCTCCATGCCACCGAACCTGCTCTTGCCTAGGTCCTAATGACTAATACACATTCAGGTCTTTACCTGATCTCACCTTTGTTTTTTAAACTTTTATTTGAAACTTGTTTTATTTATTTATTTATCTCAGAACACGCTGGGGCAAACCTGAGAGGAGGCAGGTGGGGGGATGGGTAGAGGGAAAGGGAGAGAGAGAGAAACACCTTAAGCTGACTCCCAGCTGAGTGCGGAGCCTGATACAGGGGCTTCATCCCAGGACTCTGCAGTTGTGACCTGAGCCAAAACCAAGAGTCAGATGCTCAAACAACTGAACCACCCAGGCATCCCTACCTTAGTTGACCTTCTGATGGTGTATCTGTTGACCATTCTTTTCTGTTTGAAGGATTCTCTTCCTTTGGCTTCCATAATTCCACACACTCTTGGCATTTTCTCCCATCTTTTATCTAAATTTATGACAGAAATTGCCACCTATGATAGAAAAGAACTGACCTAGAATGTCCCCAAACTGACCTGTTTTGGATTAGTACTGTTTTGGGAATTTATAATGCTCATTCCAGCAGAGTATGATAATCTGTAAAAAAAAAAATCATTTGAAGAAATAAAGTATGATTCTGTGGTAATAAAGGATGTGTGGCATGGTATGGTAAGAAATAAATGAGTGTAAAGTTTACATGGAAACCACAGCGAGATGCCACTGCATAACCGAATGGCTAAAATGTAACAGATTAACAGTGTAAGTGCTGGGGAGGCCGAGGAGTGACCAGAACTAATAGACTGCTGGGGAGGGTGTAAATTGTAAATTGTGTAAGTTGGTACAAATGCTGCTGAAAAGCCTTTGGCAATGTCTATTAAAGTGAAGCATCTGTCTATCCTATAACCCAGCAATTCCACTCCTAGTTAATACCCAAGAGAAATAAGTGATTGTGTATATTAAAGACACATAGAAGAATGTTTATAAGAGCTTTCTTCATAATAGTCAAAACCTGGAACAAATGTGTGTGTCTATCAAAAGGAGAATGGGGGACACCTGGGTGGCTCAGTTGGTTAAGCAGCTGCCTTCAGCTCAGGTCATGATCCCAGCGTCCTGGGATCGAGTCCCACATCGGGCTCCTTGCTTGGCAGGGAGCCTGCTTCTTCCTCTGCCTCTGCCTGCCACTCTGTCTGCCTGTGCTCACTCTCGCTCCTCTCTCTCTGACAAATAAATAAATAAAATCTTAAAAAAAAAAAAAAGGAGAATGGATCCGGGGCGCCTGGGTGGCTCAGTGGGTTAAAGCCTCTGCCTTTGGCTCAGGTCATGGTCCCAGGGTCCTGGGATGGAGCCCCGTATTGGGCTCTCTGCTCAGCGGGGAGCCTGCTTCCTCCCCTCTCTCTCTGCCTGCATCTCTGTGTACTTGTGATCTCTGTCTGTCATATAAATAAATAAAATCTTTAAAAAAAAACAAAAGGAGAATGGATTAATAAATGCTAGTGTTTCCATTGGATGGAATAATACTCAGCAATGAAAAGGGGGAAACTACTGCTATGTACAACAACATGAATGAATCATACAGACATTATTTTGCATGAAAGAAACCATATACAGAATACTATGCCTGTGGGGCACCTGGGGGCTCAGTTGGTTAAGCATCTGCCTTCGGCTCGAGTCATGATCCCAGGGTCCTGGAATCGAGTCCCACGTCGGGCTCCCTGTTTGGTGGCAAGTCTGCTTCTCCCTTTCCCTCTGCCCTTCTCCCCACTTGTTCTTTCTCTCTCTTTCTCAAATAAATATTAAAAAATATAAAAAGAATAATACTATTGTATAAATTATGTTAAAATGAATTCAAGAAAAGGCAGAAACAAGGGAAATACTTGTTACTGTTGTTTTGTTTGTCCGGTATGCCTCTTAGTTCTGTTCTTCTGGTAGATACTTTCTCATCTGTCGAATCTCATTTAATAATAAACTTCCCATAATTATATATAAATTTCCTGTGTGCGTGTTTATATTTTATTTTCATGTATTAATTTTCTAATGGGACATAATATGAAATGAAGGGTACATAGACTGATGACGTTCTCTGCCACTCAGCTATGTGACTCTACACCTCTGTTTTCTGTCTACAAATGAGGACAGAAATAACCTGCCTGCAGCAGAGATTTTTTGCTTACTCTAATATGCATTCTCCAAAGAAACAGAAATCAGTTTTTTAGCTGGGCACATTGCAGGATGAAAAGATGAATGATTATATTCCCAGCCTCCATTCATATGGTACATGTGACTTAAGTCCTGGTCAGTGGGCCATAAGCAAAAGTGTTACATGGAACTTCCAGGAATGCGGCTTTAATAGAGCTCCCTTTTTTTTTCTTTTTATTTCCTGGAACGTGGATGTAATAGCTGGAGCTCTGACAGCTAGTTTGAGCCATGAAGTAATCATGACAACAGGAGCTATATGATGAGGATGGTGTAGCAGAAACACTGGAGCCTGAGGACCTGGGGGTACCTTGGGCTGCCTACTATCTCTTACGTGGCAGAAAAGAGACATCTCTTTGTTTACAAACATTGGTTAAGCCACTGCTATTTTCAGTTTTTAAGTAGTCTGTACGCAAACTTAATCCTAACTACCCCGGAGAGGTGCTCCAAAAATTAACTGAGATAAAGTGACTGAAGTGATTGGCACATAATAGTTACTTAATAAGGCTCAACTACTGTTACTGCTATTGTAATTCCCAAATGCCTTATATGAAGTGGGTGCTCAGGACATATTTGATGAATCTTCTAAAAAGTAAGTTACCTTTTTTGGTAACAAATGCTATACAAGTGATTTATGTTTATTTTTTAAAAATTAGAAAATAAAGTGTTCCTGGGTTGCTCAGTCAGTTAAGCATCTGCCTTTGGCTGGGGTCATGATCCCAGGGTCCTGGGATCAAGCCCTGTGTCTGGCTTCTTGCTCAGTGGGGAGTCTGCTTCTCCTTCTGCCTCTGCCTGCCACTCCCCCTGCTTGTGCTCTCTCTCTTTCTTTCAAATAAATAAATCTTTAAAATAAAATAAAATAAAATAAAATAAAATAAAATATAGGGCACCTGGGAGGCTCAGTCGTTAGGATCCCAGGGTCCTGGGATTGAGCCCTGTATCAGGCTCCCTACTTGGTGGAAAGCCTGCTTCTTGCTCTCCCACAACCCACTGCTTGTGTTCCTTCTCTCACTGTGTCTCTCTCGCTGTCAAATAAATAAATAAAATCTTAAAAAAAAGTAAAACAATAAAAATTAGAAAATACAGATTAACTAAAAGAAAACTCAACCATAGTTCTATTACTTAGAGATAATCACTGTCAATGTTTCAGCATATATTTACTTTAAAATTTTATTTATTCATCTAGATTTTTGAATTAATTCTTATAACATTTTTCTTTTTCTTAATAGATTTTGAACATGGTATAACTTATTAGTATTTCAGTGTATGAATTTACCATAATACTGTACATTTAATGATAGTCCTCTGTTGGAAATTTATTTTCAGCTTTACAGTAATCTAAATCTACTCTTAGGGTGCCTGGCTGGCTCATTCAGAAGAGCATCTGACTCTTGATCTTGGGGTCATGAGTTCAAGCCCCACACTAGGTATAGAGTTTACTAAAAAAGAAAAAATAAAAAAGGAAAACCTCAAAAAAATAAAAAAGCCTACTCTTGTATACATATTCGTGAATTTATCCAGTTACTTCCCTAGGATAAATTATTGGAAGTGATATTTCTGTAATATCTGTGTGTTCCTTTTTTTTTTAATTAAGATTTTATTTAATATAGAAAAATATAAAGGAGACAACTTAAAAGATCCATTATTCTACCACCCGAGTAGATCCTGTTTTAATATTAAAAACAACAAGAAAAATATATAACCGTGGTTAAAAAAAAAAAAAGATTCAAGCCTTGTAAAAAGTTATAAAATAAAGAGCAAAAAACTTGTTCCAGGGCCTTATCACTGGTTCCATCACTGGTGATTTCTTGCTTATCTACCACAATCCAACATGCAGTGTCCATAAAATTTAATCCTATAGAACACTGAGTCATGTTACTACAAAGACTATAAACATTTTCTTAATGTATGGTCTGATTGTATAAAAAGTATCAATGTGAAGACAATGTAACTTTTACTGACAGAACCAACCATATACTGAACTGAGAAAGTCCAAATGATTGTAAGATGATCACTTTCTAAGCAGTCCCTTGGTCCACTGTGAGGAAGAGAAGAGGCCTTGTCCATCCAGTCCCATTTCAGAGAAGGAGGCCGAGTGGAGGAGGAATTAGCTGTGGTAATGTCCAGTTTACATCATGGCAAGGTGTGTGTGTGTGTGTGTGTGTGTGTGTGTGTGTGTATGAGTATGTATTATACGTATTTGTATATCCTTTTTAAAATTCTGTATAGAGATGTAATCCTACTAGAGAGATTGTTTCCCCCACTTTTATTTTGGACAGTTTTCCATATCTGCCCACAGATCTCTACCTCATTCTTTTTTTTTTGCTTTTTAATTTTTTAAAAAGATTTTATTTATTTATTTGACAGAGAGAGATCACAAGTAGGCAGAGAGGCAGGCGGAGGTGGGGTGGGGAGCAGGCTCCCCGCTGAGCAGAGAGCCCGATGTGGGGCTCAATCCCAGAACCCCGAGATCATAACCTGAGCTGAAGGCAGAGGCTTAACCCACTGAGCCACCCAGGCACCCTCTACCTCATTCTTTTTAATATTTGCATGTTACAGGTATCCTCCATTTTTTGAGAGTTCACATTAGGCTGCTTTGCTTTTATGGGCAATCTGCAATTTTACAAAGAAAGGCAAAAAGTGAAAATATCATTCAGCATTTGTTTTGCATCACACTGAGCTGTTATAGACCCAGCTCCCCCACCCTCTGCACGATGACCCCCCACCCCGCCCTGCCACACACACAGAGCTAGCCTGTCTCTGCGGAGCTCCTTCCCCTGAAACTACTCTCAGCATCTCAGCATCCAGCCACAGTGGCTTTGAACTGCATCTGTGAGCATCTGTGCTTTAGCTCAGTTTATTTTGTGCATCCATTAGCAATATGTGTCCTAAGATAACAGAAAACCCTAAGAGAGGTTATTTGGAGGGAGTCTAGGAAAGCTCAAACAGTTTTCCATATAAATTAACAGTGATCGCTTCTTCACTTTACACCAGTTTGGGTTAGGGAAGGTTTCCTAGAAATGCTCTGCTTATAGATGAGGGGAAGCCTGTAGTCAATCAAGGTGTTCTGTTTGTGCAGGTTGTCTGTTACACACTGACACCCCGCTGACAGCCTGAAATCCAGCCAGAGTTTCACTTGTCAATACTGTGGGCCAGTTTGCCCTGGCCCCTCACCACACCCTGGTTCTGAAAGTCCACCGAGACCACCCATCAGCCTTGTACCCCCTCATTTTGCTCAGCCACTGACATCCTGTGCAGGGCTGCACCTGTGTAGGGCCTGCGCACTTGACCTTGTTCAGGCCCCGCAGGCCACACCATGTGACCTCTTACACAGATGCTATCCTGACCCCTCCAGCTCGGGTGCTCTGATCCCCTGCTCTGGTCTCTTGCAGCTCTGCCTTACTCTGGATGCCTGCCTTACTCTGTTCCACCTAATGGCTTTAGGACTGGATTGTCCAGGAAAGAGGAGGGGAAGGAAAGTAACTTGGATGCTTTAAAGAGATAATTGTTGGGCCTGAAAGTTAGTATATTACAGATCTAATACTTCGTGGGTTTCAATGGTAATTTGAGGAATAGGAGACATGTTTAATAATTATGTGAATGCGGGGCGACTGGGTGGCTCAGGGGGTTAAAGCCTCTGCCTTCAGCTCAGGTCATGATCCCAGGGTCCTGGGATTGAGCCCCACATTTGGCTCTCTGCTCAGTGGGGAGCCTGCTTCCCTTCCTCTCTCTCTCTGCCTGTCTCTCTGCCTACTTGTGATCTCTGTCAAATAAATAAATAAAATCTTAAAAAATAATAATAATTTATGTGAATGCAGTTTTACTTTCTGTTGTTTTTATATTGTCAAGTGAGAGAAAATATCCATTGAATGTATAATTTGGGGATTTGAGAACTTGAGAAATCTGGTCTTCTGACTTTTTGGCTTTAGAATAACATTGGAAGTTATGTTCAGTGGATATGGATGTATGTTTTTAGGAGTGCTTGTTATGTCTATAGTTTTAAATCCTTGAAAAGTGCATTTTTTTTTACATAACACTAAAAAAAAGCAGGATGTGAATACATATATACTATAATTGCTACTATATAAAAATATGATTAGGAAAAAGGCAGGGAGGAGATATACCAAAATACACCAGCGATTATGCGGGAGGTGGTAGGCTTAGAGGTGTTTTCCCTCATTTTCTCTATTTTTCAAAATTTCTAAAAAGTAGTAGTTTATGATATTTAAAACTTAAATTTTTTTTTTTTACTTTCTAGAATTTTTTTTCAACCTTTGAACACTATAGGAAGTAAGAATTTTGGTGCTAAGAAGAGCTCAACCAAGTTTGAATTTGTGATTTAAAAACTATGTTACTGGGACACCTCGGTGGCTCAGTTGGTTAAGCATCTGCCTTTGGCTCAGGTCATGATCTGATCCTGAGCCTACTTCTCTCTCTCTCTCTCTATGTCCCCCAGGCACCCTCCCCATGCGCGCATGCTCTCTCTCTCTCTCCCTCTCCTGCATACGTGTGCTATCTCAAATAAAGAAAATCTTAAAAATAATAATAACTGTTGCTTTAAAGTTATTTTGAAGTTATTTGTAAAGTTTAAAAGTTCTCATTTCTTATAGAAATTATAAATATAAATAGAAAGTTTCTTACTACAGAGGAGGTTTTAAAAAGGATAATTACATTTAAAAAATTAAGATAAACTTCACTAATTGTATGGACAGTTACTAACATTCATTAATTTAATGAAATTGTTAAGTTTCATGTAATTAAAGTTACTTTTATATATGTTTCCACGTTGTGGCATTTCATAAAACTTCCTCTTCTGCTGAAACATTTATTCTGACTATTGTACCTAAGTGGTCTTTTTTTTTTTTTTTTAAGATTTTATCTATTCATTTGACAGACAGAGATCACAACTAGGCAGAGAGGCAGGCAGAGAGAGAGAGGAGGGAAGCAGGCTCCCCGCCGAGCAGAGAGCCTGACGTGGGGCTTGATCCCAGGACCCTGAGATCATGACCTGAGCCGAAAGCAGAGGCCCAACCCACTGAGCCACCCAGGTGCCCCTGTACCTAAGTGGTCTTTAAAATTTAGCTATGAACCAGCACTTTTTATCCCCTTGGGTGGGAGTGGTTACCAGTCCCTATGTCTCTCTTATTCTGGGTACAAGTTAAGCACTTGGAGTGATTATCTTGAGCTTCCAGTCCTTGGCTTGAGGTAACCAGGAAGTACCTCCTCCTTTTCCTTTAGGAGGCAAGAAAATACACACTGTCTAATTTCTTTAAAGTTCTTTACAAAAAAAAAAAAAGATTAAAAAAAGAAGTTCTTTACATTGTCCTTTGTAATCCTTACAACTAACTAATTATAATTCTTTTTACATAGTTGTGATAAGAGGGTAATGAACTGATGTTAGCAAGGCTGGTTTTTGGCTGCCCCACTTTATAAGCTTTGCACTTCGCCTTAGAATATGGAAGTATTTGACTCCTATTGTTTTGATCTTGGCCTCCGAGGCCCCTGCTGAAATTCCGAGAGGACAGGAAAAGTTGCATTTGACATCCTGTTATATTAGCTGATATTATTGTTATGTCTACCGACAAACAAATAATGCATACTGGTTAAATGCAGAAGCTTGGGAGCAAAGCGGAACTAAGTTTGTGTTACTTGGGTAACTTACCGAACCAGTTCAGTCTCCGCTTCCTCCTCTGCAGAAGGGAGGGAATAATAACTGTCAGAGCTGTGAGAATTAAATGTAATAATTTCTGTAGGTACTAAGCACAATGCTTGGCACCTGGAGCACTTAATAAATGATGATGATTATCAGTTAAAATATCCCATCACTCTGCAGACAGACCTGTGCTACCTGGAATTTTTTCTCTTTACCTTTTTTTTTTAAAGATTTTATTTATTTATTCGACAGAGAGAGATCACAAGGAGGCAGAGAGGCAGGCAGAGAGAGAGGAGGAAGCAGGCTCCCCGCTGAGCAGAGAGCCCGATGCGGGGCTCGATCCCAGGTCCCTGAGACCGTGACCTGAGCCAAAGGCAGAGGCTTTAACCACTGAGCCACCCAGGCGCCCCTTCTCTTTACCTTTTATTTGCTGAACATATTTGGGTAGTGGAAATTAGGTTCTGCTGATGAGAAATATAAGAACGGACTTAGAGAAGACTCTTCTGACCTCAGTTATGCTATTACATGACATTAAATACTCTCCTGTTAACTTATAGCCTTCTTTATAAGACAGGAACAGTAGTGAGGATAACCAGCCATACCATTAGTTGATTTGGAAGATAGGTTGTAAAACTTAGGGATTATATTATGTGGGTATTTTTTCCCCAAAGTATCTTTCAAAATTTATTTTTCTAGGTAAATTTAGTTGAATGTCTTCGAAGTGTATTTGGTAAAACATTACTTTATAAGCTACCTGCTTTATAGTACTCTTTCATTTAGTATTCTGTTTCAGTCCAAGGATATGGTTTCAACAGTGTACTGATTATGATTAACATATGTGTTTTAACAGGGGTCCTACTGTAAGAAAATTAGTTTGCATTCTTTCCACAAACATTACCTAGTAGCAGGAAGAGGTGATGTAAAGCCAATGAAATTGCTTGACAAAGTAGGGGAAATATTAGAGATTTGAATAGAATGTTGTCATACTGTGAATCAGCGAGACAGTCATCATCTGGTTTTGATTGTTAGCGTGACCACTGTACAAATCGAACTATTGTCATCCCCCTTGGCCAGAACAATAATATTAAATGTCTCTGTTTTTCTATCTGTATCATCTAAATCTGTTTTGCTCTATCAATGGTTCATCCATGAGTGAAACGTTTTTACACCTTTCACATAAAAAATTGAAGGTGCATGTTTACAAAGGAGGAAAAAGCATAATTCTCCAGGAAAATACAATAATCTTAAACTTGGATATACCTAACAACCATAATCTAAAAAAGAAAGGAAGGAAGGAAGGAGAAAAAGAAAAGAAATGAAAGCCGCATCCCAAAGAAATTTCAAAGTTTATAAAGGAGACATTTAGGATAAGGCAAGAGTTGCTAAGAGCTTGGTCTCTGGATTCCTGATACAGGAATCAGATAAGGATTTTAAGTGCACACAGCACTCCCTGTGCTTGTGAATCTAATTTCCAGCGTCATTTCGGGATCTGTGCTCCAGAGTAACTCTTTGGAAATCAGAATTATCTCCTAAGTTCTTAGAGGTATGGTTAGCTGAAGAGCCTGCTTCCACACTCCGAGGGATTTGGAATTTTTTATAAGATGCTGGTTTGGGAAGTTAGTACTTCTACTTTATGTAAGGCCTGTTTTACCAGGAGCCCACACAGCCTTCTAGGACCGGCACACTTCCGGATATAGTACAATGCACAGTTAACCATACCTAGTTTGCTTTAAACTAGATGATTAGCTGGAACCCTG
Organism: Lontra canadensis; assembly: GCF_010015895.1. NCBI lineage: Eukaryota > Metazoa > Chordata > Mammalia > Carnivora > Mustelidae > Lontra > Lontra canadensis. The sequence continues at coordinate 5,411,487 of NW_022631069.1, forward strand.
GATTCAAGTCTGGCTGCAACAGCAGCACAGTGTCATGGCCAGCCTCCTGGGTATTTAGACTGAGGAACACTTTTCCCAAATCCCATTCTTTCCTCCTGCCTCTGGTGTATATCTCCCCTGCTCTCCGAGGCTTCTTTTGTGTTTCCCTGTCATTCAAGAAAGGCTAAGGATGGGTGGCTCAGTGGGTTAAAGCCTCTGCCTTCGGCTCAGGTCATGATCTCAGGGTCCTGGGATCGAGCCCCGCATCAGGCTCTGTGCTCAGTGGGGAGCCCACTTCCCTTCCTCTCTCTCTTCCTGCCTCCCTACTTACTTGTGATTCTCTGTCAAATAAATAAATATTTAAATATCTTAAAAAAAAAAAGGAAAGAAAGACTAAGCACTGTGCAGACATAAATGACCTCTGGAGGCAGGTATTTCCCACCTTTCAAAAAATAGTTCTTGGTGACTGGTTAACAATACTGTTGCTAAGGGAGTAGATCTTAAATATTCTTGCTACAAAACAAAATCGTAGAGAGGTGATAAGTGTGTTAACTAACCTTATTGTGGTAATCATTTCACAATATATACACTTATCCAGTCACATCATGCTTCTAACATATACAGTGTTTGTGTCCATTATATCTCAATAAAACTTTGGGGGAAAATACTTCTTCCATCTTCTGATTACTCCTCCTGAGCTTCAAAGGAAAGGGTTGTTTACATTTTAGACTTATAAAACTTTTTGCTACCTGACCCCCGAATTTTCTCAATTTACCTTTGTAAAGTGGGATTAAAGTTAATGCACGTGTAAACTGGAGCACTTTACTCTGTCTCCTGGGGGTGCACAAGATGATACACTGTGAAGCGAAAAGAGCATTTTAATTGTTATTTATATTAGTTTTCATTGAAAAAAGCAAGAAATTAGGCTTTACGGGATATTTACTATACGGATTGACATTGGTGCCTTCACTCCTTGTCAGAGTTTATCTGTGGGATTAATCCCAATGGGGAAAATGGTCATTCCCCAACAAAAAGGAGTTGACACTGACATCCTCACTTTGTGTTCCCTTTTAGCTGTTACAACACATAATAGTTTTTATGTGTCCAGCTTATATGTGTCTGAGTAGGTAGATTTACAGATTTTTTGTTGTTGTTGCCGAGTCCCTGGATATTACAAATTATATTTTATTTTTTAAGATTTTTATTTCTTTATTTGACAGAGAGAGAGAGAGAGAACACGCACAAGCAGCAGGGAGTAACAGGTAGAGGGAGAGGGAGAAGCAGACTCCCCACTAAGCAGGGAGCCCAATGGGTAACTTGATCCCAAGACCCTGGGATCTTGACCTGAGCCTAAGGCAGGTGCTTAACCCACTGAGCCACCCAGGTGCCCTTACAAATTATATTTTAAATTGTAGAATTATTAACAGTCCTTTGAAAAATAAGATGAGTAATAGCCTTGAAAATAATTGGTATCTTATAATAGTTTCTTAGTCCGTTACCAAGAACTATTTTTAAGAGTCTGCAGAGTTAAAATAAGCCAAACAATTTTCCTTTTCCAGTAGAAAAGTTCCATAATTGTTGGTTTTATGTAATGATAATTGGTTATCAGCAGAAAATTTTAAAAATACAAACACCTTCAGTATATCCCTTCAAAGCAAAAGTGATGTATTAATAATGAATGGGAAATGTATTGTTTTTCTGAAGAATCTTCATTATTTGGAGAGAGAATTTGATATTTGGAAATGTTTTCATTGCTATTTGTTGTTGCCCAAAACAGAGGATGTGTCATCTATAAAACTCTGATATCTGCACCCTTAGGACGCTTGGAAACAATTTTCTAGTCTGTTTTAAAATCTTTCAAGGTAGTTTTAGTGGATTTTTAATCACCTTGTTAAAAATTTAAATAATATAACAATGACCAAATAGTATGCAGATATAGTCCATAGATATTGGAGGAGATGGAAATATACTAGTCACAATTCAAAAAGCTTTTGCTTGATTGGTGAATGGCATCCTCAGATTTTTTTTTTTATTCAGTCCATGAAGCTTTTCTTTCATTGGCTCTATGTTACTATGGTGAGTTATCTTTTTCAATTACTATGGCCCTTTGTATTAGTCAGCTCAGCTGCCATAAGAAAAGTACCACAGAGTGAATGCCTTAAACAACAAAATTTATTTTCTCACACTTTTTTTTTTAAGATTTTATTTATTTATTTGACAGACATAGATCACAATTAGGCAGAGAGGCAGGCAGGGAGAGAGAGAGGAAGGGAAGCAGGCTCCCTGCTGAGCAGAGAGCCCAACACGGGGCTGGATCCCAGGACCCTGGGATCATGACCTGAGCCGAAGGCAGAGGCTTTAACCCACTGAGCCACCCAGGCGCCCCTATTTTCTCACACTTTTTGAGGCTAGAAGTCTAAAATTGAGCTGTTGGCAGGGTTGGTTTCTTCTGGGCCCTCTTCGTGGCTATATAGATGGCTGACTTCTTCCTATGTCTTTACATGTCTTCTCTTTGGGTTTATGTACAATTTTCCTTTCCTTTTTTTTAATTCTTTTTTAAGATTTTATTTATTTATTTGAGAGAGAGAGAGAGAGCATGAGCAGGGGGAGGGGCAGAGGGAGAAGTAGAGTCCCCGCTGAGCAGGGAGCCGGGTGTAGGGCTCCATCCTGGGACCCCAGGATCATAACCTGAGCCAAAGGCAGATGCTTAACCCACTGACCACCCAGGTGCCCCACAAATTTCCTTTACTTATAGAGATACCAGTCATGTTGGATTAGGGCCCACTCTGGTGAACTTATTTTAACTTGATTACTTTAATTTTCTAAAGATTTTATCTCCAAATACACTCATATTCTGAGATACTAGGAATTGGGACTTCAACATATGAATGGGTAGGGGGGGCACATTTCAGCCCATAACACCCTTAGGACCAAGCATGAAATAAAGTGAATTTAGAAGTATATCTTTCAATCACAGTTTCAAGAAAAGGACATAATGGGGACACCTGGGTGGCACAGTCGTTGGGCCTCCAACTCTTGATTTCCTCTCTGTCATGGTCTTGTGGTCTTGGGATTAAGCACCAGGCTCCCTCTCCACCAACCCCTCAGCTCAGCATGGAGTCTACTTGAGATTCTCTCCCTCTTCCTCTGCCTCTCCCCCTGTTCACACTCTTTCTCTCTCAAATAAATAAATAAATAAAATCTTTTTTTTTTTTTTAATTGTGTTTAGGGTGCCTGCGTGGGTTAGCTGGTTAAGCATCTGCCTTCGACTCAGGTCATGATCCCAGGGTTCTGGGATCAAGTCCCATGTCAGGCTCCCTGTTTGGTGGGGAGCCTGCTTCTCCCTCTACCCTTACCCCCTACTCGTGATCTCTCTTTCTTTCTCTCTTTCAAATAAATAATAAATAAATAAAATCTTTTAAAAAGTAAAATTAAAAAAACAAAAAAAATCATGTTTAATTACATTAGTCTTATCTAAAATATTTATTATTTGTAAGACTTGAGTGAGAGAGAAATGGTTATTTTATCCTCCATTTATATATTTAATTCTTTTTTTTAAATATTTTATTTATTTGACAGAGAGAGAGGGATCATAAGTAGGCAGAGAGGCAGGCAGAGAGAGGGGGAAGCAGGCTTCCCGCTGAGCAGAGAGCCCGATGTGGGGCTTGATCCCAGGACACTGAGATCATGACCTGAGCCGAAGGCAGAGGCTTAATCCACTGAGCCACTCAGGCACCCCTATATATTTAATTCTTAACAAAGCCAATAAAATGAAATTTTTTAAAAATCTCATGCTCTAAAATTTTTCATTTTTAGTATGCATAATATTACAGTTGTTACATCTGTAATTTATAAATATACACAAATCAATTTTCTTTTTTAGGCATTTCAAGGCAAAGTTTGGTGACCTCTGACTTAGATATGTCCCTTATCAAATGTCTTTTTATCTTGAAGGTAGTATGTTATGTGCTAATAAGAACAAGAGTTTTAGAGTTCAAATTCTGTTTTTTCCACTTAATGAAATGTATATGATCTTAAAAAGTAATCTAACCCTGCTAAGCCTCAATTTCTTCAACTAGAAAATGAAAATATCTTCCTCCAAGAGACTGTTATGAGGATTAAATGAGATTATGCATGTAGTACTGGGCAAACAGTAAATGTACAAAAAGGTTATTATTACTGTGGTGCTTAATAAAGTGGTGCTTATTTAAGTAAGTTGTTTTGGTGTTATTTCCCCTTAATTTATTCTAAGATGTTTTCCCCTCCTACAAATGGGGCAACTTCACATCATCAGAAACACTTAAAGTAATAAGCATTGCTAATTGTCATAAATCTTTCCTTGCTCTTTATACATTCCTATATTCAGGATTTAGTCATTCAGCAAATATTTATTGGGGCGTTACTGTGTGGTGCATAGTCTTCTGGGTGCTGGGAATATAGTAGTGGAAAGTCTTTTGTTCCAACAAGGGAGACAAATAATGCATAAACAAACAATGGAATTTCAGGTAAATGATAAGCTCTGTGGAGAAAATATAGAAGAGTAAAGGCATAGAGCACTATGTGGGGAAAGAAGCCTTATTTTCGTTTTTTTAATTTAATTTAATTTTTTAAGATTATTTTTTAATTTTAATTTTATTTTTTAGGATTTTACTTATTGAGAGAGAGAGCATGCACATGAGCAGGAGGGGCAGAGGGAGTGGGAGAGAGAGAATCTGAAGCAGACTCCATGTGGAGCATGGAGCCCACTGAGGGACTTGATCTCTCATGACCCTGAGATTGTGACCTAAGCCGAACCAACTGAGCCACCCAGGCAACCCAAGAAGACTTATTTCAGATAAGATGGCCAGGATTGAGCCCCACGTCCGGCTCTCTGCTCAGCAGGGAGCCTGCTTCCCTCTCTCTCTGTCTCTGCCTGCCTCTCTGCCTATTGTGGCCTCTGTCTGTCAAATAAATAAATAACTAATATTTAAAAAAAAAAAACCAAGAGGGGAAAAATGATGGTGGTGTTGATTACTGTGGTAGCAGTGAAGATGGTAAGTGGTCAGAGTTAGGGATATGTTTTGAAGGTGAAATTACTGTTTGTCTAATCAGCTCAGGCTGCTATAACGAAACTACTGTAGACTGGGTGGCTTAACAAAAATTTATTTCTCACAGTTCTAGAGACTGAGAAGTCCAAGATCAAAGTACCGTCCAATGTGACTCCTCACGAGGGGCCTCTTCCTGGTTTGCAGATGGCAGTCTTCTTGTTGTATCCTCCCACGGTGGAGAGAGATCTCATCTGTCTTATGTCTCTTCTTATAAAGGCACTAATCCCATTCATGAGTACTCCATGCTCCTGACCCCTTAAAGGTCTCACCTCCAATAACATCACATTGAGGCTTGTGGCTTCAACTTAGGAATTTTGGGGGGACACAAGTGTTCAGCCCATAACGTTGGGTTAGTTATGAGGATTGCTCCTAGGGTCACACAGCTTTGTTAAATAAAATCTCCAGCACCCATTAGAATCAGTGAACAGCAAAGAAGAATCATAGTCATGTGGAAGCTTTTTAAATAACGTGGGTAAACAACCCTGTAAACACAATCACAAAATTAATGTTATTCTAGTTCTTTGACTTGTGCCTCAAAATTCTGAATATAATCTAAATTAAGCCAACTATCATTTTTCATTCTTTCATTCAAAACAAAACAGGGAATGCCTGGGTGGCTCAGCTGGTTAAGCGTCTGCCTTCGCTCAGGTGATGATCTCAGGGTCCAGGGATTGCGTCCCCCATCGGGCTCCTTGCTCAGCAGGGAGCCTGCTTCTCTCTCTGCCTGCCATTCCCCCTGCTTTTGCAATCTCTCTGACAAATAAATAAAATCTTTAAAAATAAATAAATCAATTAAAAATTTTTTAAAAACTCAGAAAATTTCCATGACATATGTCTTAAGAGAGTTGTTAGAATTGGTAAGGAATTAAATTTATTTTTTGAGGAGTCCTATTGCTTGCCTTGCAGTTAGGCACAACAGCTACTGAGAAATTTATAATGTCTATTATTAGTAGTATTAGGCTTTTTTTTTAAGCGTCTTTGCTATTTTGGGAATCATTTTTAGTTACCTATAAGGCTGTTTCCTCTGATAGAAATGAGATAAAAGGCTGATATCCTGTATGTGCTTGCTTTGAAGATTTGTTGTTCAAGGAAAAGTTAACAAGATGGTAATAGTTTGAAAGGCAGAAACCAGTTTGACATTTTTTTTCCTCTTTTGCTTTAAAATATTCTGAGCAAATTCAATGAATAATTTTATGCAAGATTTATTTCTGTGGGCTTTTTAAAAAATTTATCCAGAGGCAGGGAATCTGGGCAGCTAAGTCAGTTGAGCGTCTGACTCTTGGTTTTAGCTCAGTATTAAATAGTATATTAGTATTTTATTAAATATACCTACTAGAAATTTCCAAAATGCAGATAATTTGAGCAGTTCAAATTTCTACCCATCTTCCTGAGCAGATTTTATTGCATCCAATATTTCTTTTAAAAAAAGATTTTATTTACTTATTTGAAAGAGAGAGCAAGCGCCATGAGTTGAGGACTAGTGGGGGAGGGGCAGAGGGTGAAGCCGACTCTGGGCTGAGCGGGGAGCCTGATGCGGGCTTGATCCCAGGACCCTGAGATGATGACCCAAGCCAAAGGCAGATGCTTAACCCCAAGCCGAAGGCAGACACTTAACAACTGAGCCACCCAGGCGCCCCTGCATCTGGTATTTCTATAACACATGTCTTAGCATCCTCTGCTATAGCAAGTGGGGGCGTCGCCTTCTGACATTTAGGTTCACTTTAGGGCTTTCAAGACAGCATTACAGAGACATGTATTCTTCCCTGGCTATCAGGGTTGCCTCTCCATTTTCACCCTTAAGTGTCTTCTTTTTCTAAGTATCCCCAGCAAGAATGACTCCAGAACATTAAGATTATTGAGGTCATGGAAAATGTATACAGAAGTTTTTTATTCTTAGAGGAATTTAACTTTGGAAGAGGATTACAGAATACTAAGGGGTGTAATGGGAGCACTCGGGAGTGATTAACTCCAGGTCAAGGTCTAAGGAAGGTTTCACAGTAAAATTTTGAAAGGGTCTTGAAAGTATATTGTGTGTTCAGGAAGTAATTAGTAGCTATCATGTTTGTGTTAAGTAGGCTCCACACCCAGCGTGAAGCCCAAGGCAGCAGGGCTTGAACTCACGACCCTGAGATCAAGACCTGAGCTGAGATCAAGAGTTAGATGCTTAACTGACAGAGCCACCCAGGCAACCCGATAGCTTTCATTTACTGAGCAGTTACTATATACCAGGAATTGTCTTAAATAGTTTTTTTTACATCATTTCATATTTAATCCTTACAACAGCCTTATAGAATGAATACCCGTGTCTTTTGTGGCAGAGAGTACCAAGACCTGTATCAGTTATACTTAACCTCTTTGTGCTCTGTTTTCTCTTTTGCAAAATGAGGATAATGACAGTATTTATATGTCATGGATTATTACAAGCATGAGATGAGTTAATATTGGTAAAGTGAGTAAAATTATGCCTGATTTATAGATTTATAGTAACACTCAATAAGTGTTATCTGTAATAATATGATCATTCTATAGATAAGGAAGCAGGCTTAGAATGATTACATAATTTGAGGTTACACAGCCAAGAACCAAGTCTGGCGATATTTGAACTCTAGCTCTAAACCACCGGTGGATGTAAATTATTTGATGTTCTTGGAATGTAGCATGTAAGTAAGGCAAATGGCAGGAATCAAGCTGGAATGAGAGCATGAAAGATCATCTATATCATATAGAGGAGTATGGACTTTATCTTGTCTCTGGATACCATGAAATATTTACATGTTTACTTTTATCACTTAAACCAAAAACTATTCGAGTAGCAAATTTATGACCATATTTTATGTATGCACTATAAGAGCGCACATATATGTATCTATGACATTTTTAAAAAGCTTTAAAATTTCATGACTGGCTTATCCCAATTTTTTTCATTAATTTTTGTTGACCATGTGTTTGTTTTGCCATTTTGTTGGCATTGACTAGCAAATACCACAAACAGTAGCAGGGGTCAAATCTTGAAAGATAGGTTTGTGGAGGAGAAAACCCAATATTGAGTAAATAATACCTACTAACGTAACTTATTTCTGCAAACTCGTGTGTGGGGTTATTGTTCAATTTTTATGTCCTATCTCAGTTCAGTTCTTGGAAGTACATTGTTCCTTTGGAGTACGTTTTGATAACCACTTTGGTAGATTATGGAGCACCAGAACCCACCAATAGTTTTAACTGGCTTGTGATTTGATCGTATCTAACTTTTAGAAATATCATTTTGGCAACAGTATTGGAAGGGAGTTGATAGTAGAGGCAGGTAGGTCATAGAGGAGGCTATATTATGGTAGTTCTAGAAGAAGAATGGTAAGTACATAAGTTGAGGTTGTTGTAATAGGGATATTACATATACATATACATATTATATGTATATATAAAATATATATAAAATATACATATAATAGGGATATTACATATACATATATGTATTATATGTATATGTAAAATATACATATAATATTTAAATAAGTTGTGGCAGTAATGTCATAACTATTCTTGGTCACTTACGTTATACAAGAGACTTTATATATTATTTCATTTGATCCTTCTAATAACTCCACTGATGTGTGTTATCACCTTGTTATGGAGTAAGGCTTGGATTGGTTAAGAGTACAAGGCCCACTACCAAGTAAGTTGGAGAAGATCTGAATCCAGGTGTCCGGCCCCAAAGCCTACACTCTGTTTGTATCCTGTACCATAATGCCTCCTTTATAAATACTGTGGTCTGTACCTATGTTTTATAACATGCTTTTTTAAAAAAATTTTATTATTTTATTTTTTTTTAGATTTTTTAAAATTTATTTGAAACAGAGAGAGAAATCACAAGTAGGCAGAGAGGCAGGCAGAGAGACAGGGGGAAGCAGGCTCCCTGCTGAGCAGAGAGTCCGACGCGAGGCTCGATCCCAGGAGCCTGAGATCATGACCTGAGCCGAAGGCAGAGGCTTTAACCCACTGAGCCACCCAGGCGCCCCATGCCTTTTTTTTTTTAAGATTGTGTTTATTTGAGACAGAGCAAGAGTGAGCATGGGTGGGGGCAGGGGGAGAGGGAGAAACAAGCTCCCCACTGAGCAGAGAGCCCAACGTGAGGCTCGATCCCACGACCCCGGGATCATGACCTTTACCAAAGGCAGACACTTAACCAACTGAGCAACTCCTAAACATGCCTTTTCTATGGCTTGTTTCATTGATGCTGAGTTAAAGATGATTTATTCTGTTTACTTAGGAATAACTTTCTTACATTCAGAGAATCTTCTTATCTCTTTCCCTTCCAAAAAAAGAAATTTTAAAATATTTTTATTAAAGAAGCCAAATATAAATGGAGCACATTGTGTCTCCAGAATATTTCTTTGCATTCTTAATCTAACAATAACAGTCAGTAAGCAGCACATTGAACTGGCTTTAATAAAAACCAAAGACTGTTTGTTATTAAAATATCTGGATGTATTTTATTCTTCTCTCACAGTTGCCTATTGTGATACTTTATGCTTCGTGTATTTTTCCAAGGACATACTTTGTTCTGTGTTGATATGGCAAAAGCCTGTATGTTTCTGAACTGTTTCAGAGCCTGAAATTCAGCTAGCAGTAGACAATTATCTTTAAAGATTCATGTCCTGATATCCTTCCTCTGAACTCCTTGCCATGCATTGAAGTGGATTCCCATGGCTCTAGACAGACTTTCCAAGTTTTTTGACCACACTGCACCATAATAAATACATGTACAACCCATTACACACACACACACACACACACACACACACACACACACACACACACCTGAAACAAACATTCTGAAGCAATACTTACCCTTACCTTCATTCAGGGTATTCTGATTTATATTATTGTTCACTGTTCTATTTCATTAAAAACATTTTAAGACTCTTCCTCTTCCAGTTAGGATATAGGACTTGAAAAACATTTGTTCCCATAGTAACAAGAAAATCCTGGACAAAATAAAAATCATGCATTTCTCTGGGGCTAGTGAATAGTAGTGGGTGCAAGGAAATTTTGGTGAACTGAATTCCAAAGTGAATTCCTTTATAAGTGAGCAAAGAGCCATAACAACTTCCATACCTGAGGATAAGCATATAGTCTGGATACAAGTAGCCCTGGCATAGCTGGTGAGGCTTCCCAGAGGAAAGGGAAAAATCTGCCAAGTCTTAGTTCACAGTATGGACTGTTGGAATTGGAATGTGGTGCTTGCTTCAGCAGCACACATACTAAAATTGGAATTGGAGAGTGGATTGGAATCTGGAAGAATCCCAAATGCAAAAACAAACCACTTGGCCCAATAATTATCTGCTGTTTCAGTTTTTACTCTCATGCAGGGGGTATGAGAGGCACAAAGAAGTTTTATAGTCACACATATTTGTGCAGTGATATCCTGCCAGGGTTGAATCCAGAATTGAACCAAAAATAATTGAAACCGTACCCATCCTTAGTCCATCTCAAATACTAACAGTATTTAAAAGGTAGCAGTTGCTCAGGAGGTTAGAGGTTGGGCTAAAACCAGGTGAATTCCATGTAGTAAGACCTGCTACACAGCTTCAGCTCAACTTGACTCTGTGAGGAATCTGAATGATCAGCCTCTCAATCTAATTACCAGAGAGAGGAATGTTTATAATCTCAGAAATACATAAAGAAAAACAAAGTATATCTAGTGTATCTTTTCTTCTACTGTTCTTTTATAGGCAGTGTTGCGAATATGATTAAAAATTACAAAGTAGTAGGGGTGATTGGCTGGCTCAGTGGGAAGAGCATGTGATTCTTGATTTTGGGATTGTGAGTTTGACCCCACAGTGGGGGTAGAGATTACTTAAATACATACATACATACATACATACATACATATATACATACATACATAAATTAAAATTACAAGACACTAGAAGAAAAGAAAATGTGAGCCATAATGAAGAGAAAAAAGAGTCAATAAAAGGAAACCTAAAGGTGACACAGTTGTTGGCATAGCCAACAAGGGCTTTAAGATTATTATAAATATATTAAATAATATACAGGAAAAAAATAAATGGGTGAAAATATGGAGTATTTCAGAAGATGAATGGAAATGTTAGAAGAACTGGATAGAAAATTTGAAGCTGAAAAATACAATATCTGAAATAACTATTAGATGGACTTAAAATCAGATTGGACTTTGCCCTGTAGAATGTTTAGTGAACTTGAAAACAGGTCAGTAGAATTTATCTAAACTGAAGCAGAGAAAGAAAAAAAAGGTGAAAGAAAATAAATGAACAGAGCACAAGTAACCTGTGGAATAATATTAAATCATCTAACATATGTGTAGTTAGACTCTTAAAAGGAGAAGAGAAAGAATGGGGCTTGGACTCACGACCCCAAGATCTAGAGTTGGATATTCTACCAACTGAGCTGGCCTGGTGCCCCAGGATATAACTTTGTTCAATAAAATCCACCCATTTTAAGTGTATGGTCAGTTAGTTTTGACAAATGTATACACCCTTGTAACTGCCATCCCAATCAAGATATATTTTCATCACCCCCAAAAGTTCCCTCATACTCTTTTGAGGTTAGTTCTCACCCTCCTGGCCCTAGACAATTACAGATCTGCTTTCTTTCATTATAGATTAATTTTGGCTGTTCTTTAATTTCATATAAATGGAATCTTACTTTATGTATTTTTTTGTTTCTGAATGTTTTTGGGAGATGTCTGCGTTGTGCGTATTGTGTTCCTTTTTGTTCCTTTTCATTGCTGAGGAATATCCTGTTGCATGAATATATTACACTTTGCTTATGTATTTGCTTGTCGATGGCCTTTAGGTTGTTTCTAATTTGGGCTGTTCTGAATAAAGATGCTGTGAATATATTTATTTAGAAGTATGTGTGTGAACATAACATTTTTCTTTCACATGAAATGCCTACAAGTGAAATTGCTCCTTCATACGGCCAATCATATGTTTAATTTTATAGGAAACTGCCAAGCTGTTTTCCAGTGTTTGTACCATATTACAACGTAACAGTGTTTGATAGTTCCAGGTACTCCCATACTTAGTATCCTTTCACATTTTAACCATTCTAGTGGGTATGTAGTGGTATCTTGGGTTTTAATTTACATGTCTTTAATGACATAATGATAGTGTACCACTTTTCAGGTACTTTATTTTACTAACTGGCTACTCATAAAATCTTTTGTAAAAAGATCACATCTGATGCATATTTTAATTATATTGTTTGCCTTATTCATTTGTAATAGTTATTTATATGTTGTGGATTTAAATGCTTGTCAGATATATGTAGTTTGACTATTCTCTGCCTGTTTGTGGCTTGCTGTTTCATTTTTAAAACATACTTAGAAGAATGCAAGATCTTAATTTCTTCCTTCTGTAGGTTTGTGCTTTTTGTGTCCTAAGAAATCTTTTCATTGGGGCGCCTGGGTGGCTCAGTGTGTTAAGCCTCTGCCTTCGGCTCAGGTCATGATCTCAGGGTCCTGGGATCAAGCCTCACATCAGGCATCTTGCTCAGCGGGGTGCCTACTTGTGATTTTCTCTCTGTCAAATAAATAAATAAATAAAATCTTAAAAAGAAAAGAAAAAAATCTTTTCCTTCTCTAAAGATTTTTTTTGTCTCTTCTTTCTTCTAGGAGGTTTATAGTATTATCTGTTGGGTTTAGGCTTATGATATATTTCAAATTAACTTTTGTATATGCTGTGTAATGGTCAAGGTTAATTTTTTTTCCCTGTAAATATCCATTTGTTCCAAAGCAATCTATTAGAAAGATTATTTTCCCCCAGCTTTGTGGAAGTCTATTGACTATATTAAGTGTGGGGGGTCTCTTTCTAGACTCTGTACTGTTCTATTGATCCATTTGCTTCTGTTTTCACTAATACACCTTGTCTTGATTACTGTAGCTTTACAGTGTCGAAATCAATAGTATATGTTCTTCAACTTTCTTATTTTTGAAAAAGTTTTAGGCTATTTGAGGTCCTTTGCATTTCCAGATAAATTTAAGAATCAGCTTGTCAATTTCTGCAACAAAGCCTACTGTGATTTTGATTAGTACTGTGTTGAATCTACAGCTCAATTTTGAGAGAATTTGATGTCTTAACAAAATTTAATCTTCTAGTTCCTTAATGTAATGGATCTCTGTTTATTTAGTAGTTCTTTAATTTTTTTTCTTAGCAATGTCTTGTATTTTCAGTGTACAAGTTTTGTACCCCTAAGCATTTCATGATTTTATGCAACTTTTTATGTTATTTTACATTTCACTTTCCAATTATTTATTCCATGTATGTATAAGTACAGTTTCTCTCTTACATATTGATCATGTATCCTGAGACCTTGCTAAATTCCCTGATGAATTTTAGTAGCTTGTTATTGTAGCTTTCTTAGGACTTTCTACATATACAGTCATGTTTTATTTCTTTTCCTTTTTCTTTCTTTTCCTTTTTTTATGCCATAAGTTTATTTACAAACATATTATGCTGAATTCAAGAGTTTGATTCATTTTTTCAAAGAGATTGAACCTCTTAAATGTTCCTTTTCATGTCTGTTTAATGGATTAATTAAAACATCCTTATTTCTTAAGCAGCTGGTGTCTTACTATTAAAAAAAAAATAGGTGCTGCAAATCCAAATCCAAAGTACACAGTTATCATAATCAGTAACTGCCACTTGTTTTCCATTGAAAATGACAAATTCTTCCCTAAGCCCTTTTCATAGTGGCTCCTACAGACCACATAGGTTGTGAACCACTAGATGGTCTGTCCCAATGTAGCACTGTTGGGAGTTCTGCAAAAGGTGTAGGGACCCAAGATGTTGGAAATGGCAGCACCATACCAAGTCCTCCTCTTTTTCACGACCTTGTTCCTCAATGTGTCAGAGCTGAAAGGGCACTTTCCCTATCTAAATGAAATAAGAGTGTTGAATAAAAGCAGTGAAAGAAGATATCCTTGCCTTTTTCCCAATCTTAAGGGAAAAGTGTCAAATCTTTTACCACTTAGTATGATATTACCTTGGTTTCTTCATAGTTGCCATTTATCAGATTGTGGAAATTCAATTTCTGATTTGCTAGAAGGTTTTTTTCCCCAATGAATAAGTGTGAAATTTTTTCAAATGCTTTTTTGCATCTACTAAGGTAATTACGAGGGGACTTTTTTCTTTATCTCATAAATATAAAGATTTTTAATTTTAAAGCAACTTTGCATTCTCTTATAACTCTACTTAGTCATGACTCAGTATTTTTTATGTTTATTTATGACTTTTATTTGCTGATGTTTTGAAAGGACTTTCACATGAGTTCATGAGTTCTGTTCTATATTTTTCTTCCCTTGTAGTGTCTTTGGTTTTCCAACAGGATAATGTTGGTCTTACAAAATGAGTTAAGAATATTTCCTCTTCTGTTCTCTGGAAAGTTTGTATAAGATTAGTATTATGTCTTTGAATGTTTAATAAAATTAACAAGTGAATGATTAATAAAATTAACAAGTGAAGCTGTGTGGACCTGGAGTTTTTTTAATGTAAGGCTTTCAATTAAAATTTTAATTAAAAAAAAAATAGAGACACTCAGAATTCCTGTATCTTCTTGTGTCTGTTTTGGCAATTTATATCTTTCAAGGAATTTGTCCATCTCATTTAAGTTGTTGAATTTACTACAACAAATTTATTCATAATCATCCTTTATATCCTTTTATGAAAGATCAGTAGGTAATGACCCCTTTTTCGTTCCTCATACTGCTAATTTGTGCTTTTTCTTCTTTTTTTCTTTGTTCAGCCCACTTAGATGTTTATCAATTTATTGACATCTCAAATAACTTTTTATGTTTCATTGATTTCTCTGTTGTTCGGTGGTTGTTATTTCATGAATATTTACATCTTACTATTTTCTTCTACTTGCTTTGAGTTTAATTTACTTTTTATTCCTTCTTAAGAAACAACCTTAAATCATTGGGATTTTTTTTCAGATATTAAGTGGAATAATGACATTCAAATTTCACTATAGGATTTAGAAGCATGTAATATTGAAAAGGATGGTACATTTTGTGCAGGATGGGCAGTAGGATAATTTAGACAGATGTTAATGTAGAGCATTTAATCTGGAGAATAATTTAAAGTGATGACTTGAGGGGCACCTGGGTGGCTCAGTGGGTTAAAGCCTCTGCCCCGCTTAGGGCCTCTGCTCAGCAGGGAGCCTGCTTCCTCCTCTTTCTCTCTCTCTCTCTGCCTGCTTCTCTGTGTACTTGTGATCTCTGTCAAATGAATAAAAATTTTTTAAAAACTTTAAAAAAATAAAGTGAGGACTTGAAACTTAATGGAATAAAATGTGTTTTAACTTAAAACAGCAAGATACAGTGTTTCCAAACTTTTTTCTTTTTATAACATAAGCATTTCCAAATATCTTGGCATTTTCCAGATATCTTTTGATTATTTATTTTTAATTAAGTTCCATTGTGTGTTAGAGAATCATTCTCAGGATGACTTCAGTCATTTAAAATTAATTAATTTTTATTTTATTGTCCAACATATGGTTTACTAGTAAATATTCCATGTATGCTTGAATATATATTCTATTGCTGTTGGGTGTAGTGTTCTAAAATGTCACTTAGGTCAAGTTGATTAATGGTGGTATTCAAGTCTTTTATCTATTTCCTGATTTTCTGTCAATGGGGCTATTACTCATGAAGAGTAATGAAATCCTCAGTAAACTTACAGATTTGTTCATTTGTCCTTTTGGCTCTACATTTTTTGCTTCTTACATTTTGAAACTGTGTTATGACATTCATGAACATTTAGGATTATTCAATCTTGGGGGCACTTGGGTGGCTCAGTCATTAAGTGTTTGTCTTCAGCTCAGGTCATGATCCCAGAGTCCTGGGATTGAGCCCGCATTGGGCTCCTTGCTAGTCAGAAAGCCTGCTTTTCCCTCTGCCACTCCCCATGTTTGTGTTCCCTCTCTTGCTGTTTCTCTCTGTCAAATAAACAAATAAAATCTAAAAAAAAGAGGGGGGATTATTCAATCTTCTTGACGAATTGTCTCCATTTCTGTTTGAAATTTCTTTATCTCTTTACTCTGCTAGTATTTCTTGGCCTAACCTCTTTATTGTAACAGAAGTGTCTTGAAATTCAAAATGCAGTTCTTAAAGAAGTGCAGAGTTAGGTCTTGTTTTTTTGTTTTTAAATCAAGTATGATCATCTTTGCCTTTTATTTAGAATTTAGCTCATTTACAGTTAACATAATTATTAGTATGGTTAGATTTAAGTGTACAGTCTTGCTATTCATTTTCTGTTTCTGTTTGGGTTTTTGTTTTTGTTTTGTTTTTGTTTTTGTTTTTGTGGTGGTGGTGGTGGTGGTGGTGGTGGTGGTTGTTCTTGTGGTTCTTCCTCCTCCCTGCCAACCCTGTCTTTTTCTGCACTGAGTATTTTTTTAGAATTCGATTCTAAAGTGATTGCTTTAGAGTTCACATCTTTCCCCTTCAGATAATGTACTACATGAGGCTCCTGGCTGCCTCAGCCAGAGGAGCATGCAACTCTTGATCTTGAGTTTGTGAATTTGAGTCTCATGTTGGATATAGAGATTACTTAAAAATAAAATCTTAAAAAAATGTACTACTTCATGTATAAAGTAAGAAATTTATATATTTCTTTCCATTTTCCTTTCCCTCCTTTGTACTCTTCTTACATTTTATTCCCACATTGCTATAAATTCCACAATATAGTGTAGACAGGGCTGGCTTCATGGGCAGACAATCAGTGTAGCTGTACAGGGTCCTGCACTCAAAAGGGCCCTTGTGGGGCTTTATGCTCTGTTGTAGACATCTTGAAATTCTGATAACTTAATCTTTGAATTTGTGGGTTTTTTTTTAAGATTATTTATTTATTTGACACAGAGATAGAGAGCACAAGTAGGCAGAGCAGCAGGCAGAGGGAGAGGGAGAAGCAGGGTCTCTGCTGAGCAGGGAGCCCACTGTAGGATTTGATCCCAGGACCCTGGGATCATGACCTGAGCTAAAGGTGGATGCCTAACTGACTGAGCCACCTGCTTTTAAGACTTTTTAAAAGCTTTGTTAGGGTAGTTCTAAAGTAGTCTTTATTTTAGTGCTAATTTAGCCCTACTGACAAGCCATGCCCTCCTAACGTCTTTACTGAATTGCCTGGGTGTTCAACAAGTCTACTCCTCTATAGATCATTGGAAGTTGGACATTTCCCAACCCTTTGTGAACTCTGGGTATTAATCAGCTTCCAGGTCCCCCGTAGTTGTTCTTTCCCCAGTAATTTGTTTCCAGCAGTGTTACCCTGTGCCTTAGCAGCTTAGTATTTAAACCAAGATTCCAGGGATACTACATAGATTTCTGGAGCTTTTTCTGTGTTGCTCCCTCCTATCTGATACGGGGCCCTGAAAATGCCATCTTTCGTAGCCCCTCCAAACTCTGATCCATTTATCTGTAACTCAGCAAGTGTATCATGTTCTGTGCTGTTTTCTGGAAAGAGCCTCCAAGGTGAAAACTGAGCCAACATAGTGCCTGCCTCATTCATTTTTCTTCATTTAGAGGTTACAGTCCTGTGTTGTCTGTTATCCAATATCAAAAGCATTTATTTTATTTAATCTATAAGTCTGGTTTTGTAGTTATGCTGGGAAAGCAAGTCTAGTTCAATGACTCTGTTGTGGCCGGTGGTAAGAGTCTTTCTTGTCCCTTTCATCATTTTTCTTTTTTTTTTTTTTAGATTTTATTTATTGATTTGACAGACAGAGATTACAAGTACACAGAGAGGCAGGCAGAGAGAGAGGAAGGGAAGTAGGCTCCCTACTGAGCAGAGATCCCCATGTGGGGCTCGATCCTAGGACCCTGGGATCATGACCTGAGCCAAAGGCAGAGGCTTTAACCCACTGAGCCACCCAGGTGCCCCTTTCATCATTTTTCTAATTGAGGTAAAATTCCCATAAAAAATATTAATCATTTAAGAGCATACCCTCAGGGCGCCTGGGTGGCTCATTTGGTTGAGCATTAGACTTGGTTTCAGCTCAGGTCTTGAACTCATGGGTTGTGAGATTGAGCCCCTCACCCCTACCCCACATTCTCTAACCCTCCCCATTGCACCCCCTGTTGGGCTCTGCACTCAGCAGGGAGTCTGGTGGAAGAGTTTCTCCTTCTGTCCCTCCCCCCACACTCACGCAACTGCCCTCTCTCTCTCTCTGTCTAAAGTAGATCAGTCGTTAAAAGTATACTCTTACATCAGTTTTTAAAGCAACTTTCAGAATGTTCCAGATTCTTCCTATTTTGTCAGATATTTATGTTTTTTTTTTTAAGATTTTATTTATTTATTTGACAGACAGAGATCACAAGTAGGCAGAGAGGCAGGCAGAGAGAGAGGGGGAAGCAGGCTCCCCGCTGAGTGAAGAGCCCAATACCGGGCTCGATCCCAGGACCCTGGGATCATGACCCGAGCTGAAGGCAGAGGCTTTAACCCACTGAGCCACCCAGGCACCCCAGATATTTATGTTTGATCAAATAAAATGTTTTAAAGGATTTGGAGTGAGAAGCTTTCCCATGTAAGGCTTGAGTTAGTAAAACAGAGCATCAGTATTCTCTTTTCCAGAGAATTTCACTTAACCTGAATGGACTCAGATTGGTTTCTTTTTAATATGTTAAGAACACAGAATCCTGTATATGATAAGTTATATTATACATTACATTTTAAGCTGATAAAGTACAGCTGATGGGTTTCTTGGATGAAAGTAAATCCTCGAGGGGCTGCCTGGGTGGCTCAGTGGGTTAAGCCTCTGCCTTCAGCTCAGGTCATGATCTCAGGGTCCTGGGATTGAGTCCCGCATAGGGCTCTCTGCTAGGCAGGGAGCCTGCTTCCTCCTCTCTCTCTCTCTCTCTCTCAGGGAGCCTGCTTCCTCCTCTCTCTCTCTCTCTCTGCTTAAAAAAAGAAAGAAAGAAAGAAAGTAAATCCTCAAAATAAATGAATAAATAAATAAAAACAAAGGGACCTAGGAGCACCTGGGTGGCTCAGTGGGTTAAAGCCTCTGCCTTCAGCTCAGGTCATGATCCCAGGTTCCTGGGCTCGAGCCCCACATCGGGCTTTCTGCTCAGTAGGGAGCCTGCTTCCCGCCCTCCTGCTTGCCTCTCTGACTACTTGTGATCTCTGTCTGTCAAATAAATGGATAAAATCTTTTTAAAAAAAAGGGGGGGACCTGATGAAGGATCACCTCTTTGGGAGCAAAGAATAGGGGAAAAAAAAGTTTGATTAGTACCCTTTATTCCAAATATGGTATTTTATTATGCTTCTAAAACCATGCTTGATTTTTCATATTTGTACATCTTTTGTTCTGTCGCTGTCTCTTCTGTTGAGATATCCATTATGGTGATTGACTGCTCTCCCTCCTCTTTAAGTTGTGAGTCCTGCCTGCTGCCTTAGTCATCTTTACTGGGAGGGAAGTCTGACTCATTTCGTGGTATTAAGAAAAAAAATCCTAAAAATTGTTGAAGTTGTCATATTTTCTCAGTCTCTGTTTTTGTTAGAACCATTGCAGCGAACTTGAGGAAGTAATCTCTAGGGATAAATGTGTGAGTTGGCTTAAGGGAGTTTTCCAAAAGATGAAGCTGTGGAGAGATCTAGGACTTGAAAACTGGGCCGGCACTTGGGGCTTAGAATGTTTCTGGTAGTGGAGATCAACGCAAGAAACTGAGGATGTGAGGGGTCTGATATGAAGGATCGCATGGAGCAGGAGAGTCCTGTAGAGGAGGTGCTGGGGAGGAAGATGGCTCAGAATTCAATTAGGTTTAAGTCAGACATGAGATGCCTCTCGGTTTGGTGAGTGATTCTTATTTTTTGGAGGGGACAGAATCAGAGAACTTGTATATGAGAATAGACAAGCCACATTATAAAGAGTTTAATCTGTCAAAAATTGGAACTGTGAAGTCAGATATAAAGGTAAATTCTCTGTACTGTCTAGGTAGATATCTGTCTAGTTAGAATGCATTAAAACTTTTTGTTTTTGAAATCATTTGTCCATATTTTGAAAGTTGCAGTGTATTAATACGTATGTTTAGGAGCAAGTAGCATTTGTTTATAATGCCGCGTCTGTTAGGAGTGTCTTAGGTTCCTCTGCTACCTGATTGCCACTGAAACACCATCAATACACATCATTCATAATTGTGTGTGAAGTCCATAAATCTAGTGTTTGTTGCTCGTGATCTTCAAGTTAAAAATTTCTTTGTTCCTGGGGTCTCTGGGTGGCTCAGTCAGTTAAGCCACTGCCTTCAGCTCAGGTCGTGATCCCATGGTCCTGGGATGAAACCCTGCATCGAGTTTGCTTCTCCCTCTCCCTCTGCCTGCTGCTCTACTTGTGCTCTCTCTGTATCTCTCTGTCAAATAAATAAATAAAAATCTTAAAAAAAAATTTCTTTGGCCCTAAAAAAAATTTCTTTAGCCCTAGCAAATTTCATCTTTCTTCCCAGTTTGATCCATTCGTACCTTCCAGTCATTCATACATTACATATATTCACATATTAACAAAGGAAAGGTAAAGAAAGCATTGACAAAGACTGCTGAAAACCTCTACTAGGCTCCTAGGAGAGAGAAAAATACAGTTGACCTGTGAATGACACAGGTTTGAATTGTGCAGGTTCACTTCTAGGTAGATACTTTGCGATAAGTACAGGACAGCACTGTAAATATATTTTCTCTTCCTTAAGATTTTCCTTAATATTTTCTCTGTTTTTTATAAGAATACAGTATATTTTAAAAAGAATACAGCATATAATACATATAACATACAAAATATGTGTTAATTAGCTGTTAATGTTATGGGTAAGGCTTCTTCCTGCCATCTGTAGGCTGTTGGTAATTAAATTTTGGAGAAGTCAAAAGTTATATGCAGATTTTCACAATAGACCTTGTCTGTTGTGAGGAAAATGTGAGTCTCAAGCATACCCTAAAATCCTTAGGACTACTCTATAAACATCAGAAGCGACAAAATGATTTTCAGTTTAATAGTGAGTGGTGGCTGATTGGGCCTTCACATTGCACGCGTTAGTCTTTATGGACAGTTCTGGGCCTGGGCCCCAGATGGTGTGGGCAGGTCACGCACAGCAAGGGCTGGGGACTGTGGTGGCAGTGGCAGCAGCCAAAAAAAGAGTTCTGCAACAACAGCTTTGGTATTTCGAGGCTTAGGGTTTGTTTTTTTTCCACCCACATTAGTTTAATATCTTAAGGTTATTTAGAATGTTTTTTTTTTTTAATTCAATCTTCATCAGAGTCTATTTGCAGGCCAAGCTGATTTTCCTACAAACTTGTAGGAATGGTTGAAAGGAAAGTTGATGGAAGCCCTGATTAGCAATTGTCCCGCCTAGAATAAATTTTGCGTGTGAATCGTGTATAGTTTTGGTCAGCTGCCCTGACAGAGCTGGGCCAAGATATTTTCCTGCCTGTTAATCAAGGCCCCACAGACAAAGCTCAAGGAAGGATGACCCCTGCCTCAGGAAGTTTTGAATCAGTTGCTATTTATAACGAGTATACAGTAGAACTTGAGATCGGGTCTTTACTCAGTTGATAAGAAAAGTTCTATGCCAAGTTTTACATTTGAGGAAACATTTATGGGCCTAAATGAATGAAGCCTGTCTGTGAAAGGAAGGACTGTGACAGTACCTGTAAGTATTTTTGCCGATTTGGGTCAAGGGTGTGGTGGCAGCAATGTGCAAAAGTTCAGTGGGTGACAAAATAAGTTATGATATTTTAAAGCAAACCAACTGATAGTTAATGGCACATTGGCTTGTCATTAGCACAGTGCCTATGGAGTCCTGTGCTGCTAAATGGGAAAGTTGAAATAAGGGTATGTTGAAATAAGGTCTAGTATTATCTCCCAACATAGAAGAGGAGGAGGAAATTAGGTATTGATGTGTTTCCAGACTAACTGGCTCTTTCTCTGGGTGTATGCATAAACTTATTAGTTATTTGGGAGGTATTTCTATGTATGTATGCTTTTTATAATACTCTGATGGTTCTTGTTTTGTTAAGAGAAGTTTTCATAAGGAATTGATTTTACAAAATAATTTTGTATACTACTATGTGTAATCTCTTATAAAACCTCTTTCTATGTAACTTTAGGAAATTAAATAGGGCAGAACATTAAAGCTGACAATTTGAGAAATATCACAAGGTAGTTATTTTCTCTGTGTTCTAGCACCATCTTAGGAATGCCTTTATGGAGTTGAATGATTTAGTGGATGACAAGTATATTTTTACATATGCAGTGTAAATGAATTGTTTAGGGAGAGATAGGCAGTGTTTTAGTGGACTTTAAATTAGGAAATTATAAAACTGTGTTAACACATGATTGTCTCTTTTTTAATAGGAATATTCAACATAAAGTTGCAGCTGTTTTCCACAGGATCAGTAATCAAGATTTTTCTTTTTAAAAAGAGATTTCCAGGTTAAAGATGAAAGGAAAATGCTGGAATTGTTTGGATACTAAGTGACAGGATAAAGAGTACAGTATTTCACAGTTACTTATAATGGAGCCTCAGTAAAATCCGTACTTTGTCATGCACCCAACTGGGAACATGGATGCCAGTTTTTCTCGTTCTGCTGTTCAGACACTGTCAAGAAGCCACTGCAAAAACATCAAACAAAAAATTTCT
Organism: Lontra canadensis; assembly: GCF_010015895.1. Lineage (NCBI taxonomy): Eukaryota > Metazoa > Chordata > Mammalia > Carnivora > Mustelidae > Lontra > Lontra canadensis. The sequence continues at coordinate 5,434,206 of NW_022631069.1, forward strand.
CAGTGGGAAGGAAGAGCTAACGGTATATCTAATCCAGAAAAGTGGCATCCGAAGGACTTTGGAGTGAGATATACTAACTGCCATCAAGAGATTCTTCTTAAGAAAAGTCCTGTTGCTGAGGGAAAGAGCAAAAAGTTGGATATAACCAACTCTCGAAGTGTAGGTCTAGACATTAATGAAGATGCTAACAGCCACGATCAAACTGAGGACGAAGGTGGGCAGTGTGGATGTGATGACCCACACCTCTTTAGAAATGAATCGGAATCCAACTGGGTATGTTCTAGGGTCCAACAGATCGAAAGCTGGAAAGGGGTTGTTCTGGATCCAGAGACTTCCTTACCTCCAGGAAACTTCTATACTTCCCAGATACTGTGGAAGAAAATAGAAGCACTTCCCCCAGATAAAGTCTTAAATTTGGCTTTAGAACACTGTGACTCTTCAGAAAAAGAAAATTTCAGAATTCTGGATAGTTCATATGGAATAACCAAGAGCTTAGAAAATATTTACTCTGAACCCGAGGGACAAGAATGCGGACCTTCTATAAATCCTTTGCCCAAACCTCGCAGGACATTCAGATATTTATCTGAATCCGGTGTTATGCCATCTAAGGAAAGAAACTGTGACAGAAAATACTGTGAAAATAATTCCTGCACGGAGTCTTCTTTGGCCTCTTGTCAGGAACCTGAACCGGAGAAATACAGCAGAAAAATCAGAGGGAGATCTAAAAGGTGTGTTTTTATTTGCTCCGTAATGATTTCTAAATATTGTCCTTACAGAGCTGCTGAGCTGCTTTTCTCTTTTCAAAGCCATTTTCATTTCCCTGCATGGGTTACAGGCCTAGTTTGATTTTACAGATGTTGATTAACCCAAGGGAAAAGTACCTATAAAAGGAAATAATACCTAAGACAATTTGCGGACATAAGAACATCGGGAAAACTTGCATTTTGGATCATGTAAGAATGTGTAGGGAAGTAAGTACGTTCTTCTGCTTCATTTAGGACATGCTGGTCTTGGCTTCACTTTTCATCAGAGTGAATTTTATAAAGTTATGCAATAAAGAACGTGAATGTAGTTGACCAAAGGCCTCCAGTTTTCTCATGGCGTATATAAGGTATCAGCCTAGTTTATTATTCTTAGGTATATGATAAAACACCTTTGTAATTTTGCATGCAAGTCCTTTACTTACTGATTTCTAGCATACCAATTTAAAGAACACTAGCGTTTCATTTATTTATTTTTTAAAGATTTTTTTAAATTTATGTATTTGACAGACAGAGATTGCAAGTAGGCAGAGAGGCAGGCAGAGAGAGAGAAGGAAGCAGGCTCCCTGCTGAGCAGAGAGCCCAGTGCAGGGCTCGATCCCAGGACCCTGGGATCATGACCTGAGCCGAAGGCAGAGGCTTAACCCACTGAGCCTTCAGGCACCCCAAGAACACTAGAGTTTTAAAACAATATAACTTTAAAACATATCTCCTTTCTTAAGGAAATCCTTTGAATTTGAGGATATTCAGCACTTTCGAAATCGGAGCTCACAGAAGATTCATGAAGAACTTGGAAGAAAGTCCGGCTCAGCACTTTATTACACACAGTCGGAGGACAATATTTATGAGGATATCATATGTACGTGTTCACAAACTTTGCAGTTAAATTTAATGAGTATGTATTTGGTGGGGCCCTTAACTGTAGGATGGAATTTTCTTTTATAATCAAGCATATGTTGCTGTAGCTGTTTCTTTTATTTTTTTTTAAAGATTTTATGTATTTATTTGACAGAGAGAGACACAGGGAGAGAGGGAACACAAGCAGAGAGAGTGGGAGAGGGAGAAGCAGGCTTCCCGCCATGGAGCAGAGAACCTGATGCAGGGCTCGATTCCATGACACTGGGATCGTGACCTGAACCAAAGGCAGACAAGATTAACAACTGAGTCACCCAGGCGCCCCACTGTTGCTTTTAAATATGGAAACTTTTGTCATATAAATTCTTTTATTCTTGAATGGTTTTTGTAGCCAGTTTAGTGGACTGCTGAGTTCATAAGTAGATGTTTATAGTATATAGTATTTTGAGAATTCTTTTAGCTTGGTGGGATGCCTGAGTGGTTTTCAAGCTTAAAGGGCCAGCAATATAGACCAGGGAGCTGAACATAGTTCTTTATTTCTCCTCCTAGCTGTAGTCCCTTTGTTTCCATTTAACTGTGTTTCTCTAAACTTTGTTTTCCCATTATTTTTCAAGATCCCGCCAAAGAAAATCCCTATGAAGACATTCCAGTGCACCCTTTGCCCATGTGGAGATCCCCTTCGGCTTGGAAGCTACCGCCCCCAAAAAGTGCTTTCAGAACACCAAAGGTAAAACCAAAGGATCAGTATGAGAAAACATTATATGTAATTAACCTAAGAAAACCCAAGATTCTTGTTTGTGATCCCCCAAAAAGTTAAAGTGGTTTAACTAAGGCCAAGATGAAGAGGCACTGAAATACGGGTCTTGTTGGTGGTGGTGGTTTTTATGTTCTTTGGGGGGTTGTGGGGGGCAGCACACAACTTTTTGTTTTCTTTCATTTTGGGGTTTCTGTTCACTTACTAGCACTTCAAAAATATGAGATTATGCACACCTTTAGACAAGCTACTAGCTTTTCGTTTCACTGTAGTTACCACGGCTCCCTATTAGTCCCACAACACTGTGCCTAAATTACCTGACTTGTCCCTGAAAGCATTCGTCACCACCGCAGGCAAAGACTGCCTTGAGTTAATGAGGACTCTGAGTTGTTGTTTTCTGGAAATGTGATGACATCGTTGTAGAACATTGGATTAGAAACCTGAGAAATGACTTTACAAATGGGGAAAAAGAAATTCTGGTATCCTCAACTGAGGTGACTTTAAAGACGAGAGACGTGTTTTTCTGAGATAACTTGACCTTGACACATTGTCATTCCCTACACGATCTTACCCTTACCAGTACATCTTCTCCTGTTTTAGCTTCCTCCCAAACCTCAGTTCCTCAACCGGAAGACTATGGAACTGAAGAGCTCCCAAGCTTATTTACGGTCAAAGCTCACGAAGGATACCACTTTGCCTGTCACTTTAACTGAATGGAAGCTTTTCCGAGCTGGAGAAGTTGCAAACAGGAAGAGGAAAAATCTTCCAAGGGTAAGGACTCTAGTACTTTCATTCTTTGACCCTTACTTCGTTTCCATAAATGAGAATAAATACACTTTAGACTGAAATGAATAGTAGGTTAGAACTGATCTACTGGAGGGGCACCTGGGTGGCTCAGTGGGTTAAGCCTCTGCCTTCAGCTCAGGTCATGATCTCAGAGTCCTGGGATGGAGCCCTACATTGGGCTCTCTGCTCAGCAAGGAGCCTGCTTCCTCCTCTCTCTCTGCCTGCCTCTCTGCCTACTTGTGATCGCTCTCTCTGTGTTAAATAAATAAATAAAATCTTAAAAATAAAAAAAATAAAAAGGACTGATCTACTGGAATGAGAAGATTTGGAAAGCAGCCTTAAAGTTTAGGTTTTTGCTCATGCAAGAAAAATGCATGAGTGCCTTTTGCCAGGGCTTTTTTATGGATTTGGAAAATTGATTTTAGATGGAAGGTTTCACTTCAGTTACCTTAGTTCTCATTAAAATCAGCTGCTTGTTTCAAGGAAGCACTAGAATCTCATGTAAGAGGACATTCTGTTAAGCTGGCTTCAGTGTTGTTCTTTTCTTTCTTATTTTTTTTTTAAAGATTTTATTTATTTATTTGAGAGAGAGTGCACAAGCTGGAAAGGGGCAGAGGGAGAGAGAGAAGCGGACTCCCCGCGGAGCAGGGATCAGGGCATGGGGCTCCATCCCAAGACCCTGGGATCATAACCTGAACCAAAGGCAGACGCTTAACCGACTGAGCCACCCAGGCGCCCCAGTGCTGTTATTTTCACTCACTCATTTAGTTGCTGAAGTGAACAGTTTTGTGCCTGAGTTTACAGATTTTCAGTAATCACAAAGTATATGCCTTTAATTTTGGGCAAAAATTTCCATTTGGGGGAAGAAGAAAGAAATTTGACTCTTGCTTGGGAATAGAAATTATCAGCAATTACATTAAATAAAGATTTTTCTCTCAAGGGAGAAAAGGCAGTAAATCTAAACCATCTCAGACAGAACTATTAGAACCAAAATGAAGAAATTGGGATGATTTGTAAACAGATACATAGTTTTTTAAGGAGAGACACTTAAGAAAGTGCATGAAAATATTTTTAAATTCTTTGTTACTTTGTTCTTCTATAATTTAGGACGTCTTCAGGATAACTCTGCAGAAATGAAAAAAAAAAATCAGATCACTTAAATAGTATTCCTTCCCTTAATCCCATCTGAATGAACTGCATGTGTTCATTTGGCGTGCAGTTTTTGTACCTGATTTTAACATTAAACAAAAGTCCCAGATGTTTTTTGGTTTAGTAACGGCTGATCGGTTCCTTGGGAAATATTCTGTTCCACAATACTTTAATTCTTCTGATCTATTTCCTGCCCCTCCCTCTTTATTATGTGAACAGTTAAAGACACACGGTTCTAAAAAAGCACCAAACACATCTCTCTCAGTGAAAGGAAAAAAAAGCAAACCTCTTCAGCTGTTTACTCTCCTGCATATGTTGAGGAATATGTAAGAATCTGATGTTTAAAGAATGGCTAGGCTTTCTAGAGTAGTTCTGTCCTCTGATCTGTCATGCCGGCACAACAAAGCAGCCTCCTGCGTGGCCCAGAGACAACAGAGAACGTGTTCACAGGGGTGAGAGTACAAACACAGAAGGGACTGCATTTAAGACGTGATTCTCGGAATGACATTAACAAATATTTGGGAGTAATGGATTGTAGATTTCAGTGAGACCGATGGAAATTTGCAGTGCTTTTAATATCATGCCTCGGTGTTTTAGGTACTGTGGATCCCCAAGTACTCAAAGCTCTTTCTCGTCCTAACTTGGGTGATGTGATCCAGCTTTTCCTTTTCTAGTTATTTCCTCAAAGGCCTTTGAAGAAGTGAGGGGGCGGGGGGGATGTGGTGATGAATCCTTGATGACCAGGCAGGAATAAGCTATTAGCGACCCTCCTTGGATTAAATCCTTTTAGGATGTTCTATTTGCAATACAAAATTTTGACTTTTGAGTATCTTCAGCCACAGCATTCCATGAGGAAAGCAGTTTTCATTTACTTCCCCTTTGATGACTAGAACTATCCCAGGAAGGAAAACCGGTTTCATAGTTTGAAAATCACTGATCTAGTCCATATGCCTCTTCCCCACCCTTCCTTTCTTTCCCTACTATGAAAGCTTGTGTGGGATTGTTTGCTAGAGTAGATTTCCCAAGGTCTCATATTATTCGTGTCAACTGTGTATAGCAGTATGGTTTCTGTCATTTCGTTGGAAGAATATTCTATAATACTTCCTGCTGTACCCTACAGTATTTACTGGAAGATAAATGTAGGCTCCTCTTCCTAACTCATAAGCAAAATTACAATTTTATTACTTTATCTCGTGTTTCTAGAACAGACAGTTCCCTTTCCTTTATCATATTTGAGTCTCCTTTTGAGTATTCTTTTCAAATACTGATTACTAATTACACTATTTTTAGGGGTGCCTGGGTGGCACAGTCAGTTAAGTGTCTGACTCTTGCTTTCAGCTTGGGTCATGCTCTCAGGGTCATGAGATTGAGCCACATGTCAGGTTCTGCGCTCGGCATGGCATCAGTTTAAGATTCTCTCTCCCTCTCCCTCCCATCCCACCCCTAGAGAACATGCTTTTTCTCTCTAATATAAGTACATAAGTCAATCTTAAAAAAAAGAAATAATTACACTATTTTGGTATGTCTCCAAAATACATGTTTGTTCTCATGTGTCTTTCCTATAGCCCCTAACAATATCTTTTTATGTTGAATTCTCTTATTTTTTTAATAATGGTAATATTTAAGAACACTGGTAATTTTTCACTTGAATGGCAGCTATAAAATCTTTAAAAGAATAAACTCATCCAGAAATGTGGGAATAATCTGCATATTGGAAGCACATGTTTCTCACATGTTATTTTTCTTGCTCTGGGCTGATTCACTGCCTGTGGATTGCCAGGATTGCTAGAGAAACAAGGACAAAAGAGAAAACAGGAACATTTTTCTCAAGCAAATTTGTTGGTTCTTATGTTCCTAACAGTTGTAATTCTGGGCGTTAAATATGTTAAATCAGGATTAATGATTAGAGAAAAGCTTGGAATTTTAAGAAAGAGAGAGAAATATGCATGGAAAACTAATGAATTCCTTCTTTCATTTCTTTTTAAGCAATCTCTACATCCACGGTGGGGCTCAAACACAGGCTCCACTGACTGAGCCAGCCAGATACCCCAAATTCCTCCTTTTAAAAGTGACTGTTCATCAGCTTGACTTTTTTCTCTCTTTTAAAAAGATTTTTTTGAGTTTTGTTGACACATCTTTCCTTTTTTTTAAACTTACTCTGTGTGCATGTCTGTCTTTCTCTTACACGGCAGCAAAGAAAAAATTCCAAGTAATGCTTACTAAGTGGAACCTGCTTTTTATACTAAAGTATATTTGAGAGCCTCCTATTTTTAGGATGTTTCTAAAATAAATTATAATATTAGTGCTCCCAGTAGCAAAGAGAGTATTTGCTTTGACAAAAACTTTGTCAACATGATTATTTTCTTTTGCAAAGAATTCCCGGGAACAGAAATAACTGAGCCTTACCCTAACTTCCAAGTGGAATGAGTATTCTTCTTCCTACTCTGGGCGATAGGGAAGGCTTGGTCAACAAGTAGAATGCAATAGGCAGATTTCTTGCATGTTGTGACATAGAGTGACAAGGAATGTCTCTAAGAGCCTGTGCTGGATTCTGCTGGAAATGACATACCCTTTCCTCCTTCTCTTACCCATGTTGTATGGACTTTGTATTAGAACAACATATCATCTTAATAAAGATCACTTTAGTTTCAAATTTTTTAAAATGTGAAGAGTTTTATTTATAAAATGGATCTTTCTCTGAATGAGAATCACTAATTAATATCATCAGAACTTGGTATTGAATCTTTAAAAAGAAAAAGTGGGGGCACTGACTGGTTCAGTCAGTGGAATGTACAATTCTTGATCTGGGGTTGTGAGTACCAGCCCCAAGGTAAGTGTAGAGATCACTTAAAAATGAAATCTTTAAAAACAAAAACAAAAACAAAACAAAACAAAAAAAACAAGTTGGTGTTGGTTTTAACTTGTACTTTTTTGGTCTTTTTTCAGCTTGTATTGAAAATCACTGACATATTTGAATCTAAGAGAGGGAAAAAGAGGGTAAAGTTACATCCATACACTGGAAAAGATGTACCTCCCTCAAAAGGTAAGAATTGTTCCTGATGTCCAGAGCTATCAGGATTTGAGGGAAAAATCACATAACTTAATGTCTATGTGATTATAGTTTTTGGTGTACTTTCTTACCCCACTTCAGTATAACTTTTTTTTAAAAGATTTTATTTATTTATTTGACAGAGAGAGAGACAGCGAGCAGGGGGAGTAGGAGAGGGAGAAGCAGGCTTCCCACAGAACAGGGAGCCCGATGCAGGGCTCGATCCCAGGACCCCGGGACCACAACCCAAGCCGAAGACAGGTGTCCAACCAACTGAGCCACCCAAGCGGCCCTCAATATAACTTCTTTAGGATAAGGGATTATTTCTATTCTTCCTCAAATCCCTTTTATTTAGTTCTGTGGCAAGTAATGACAACGTAAAAAAATTAAATAAGTTTAAAAATATTAGGAGCCAGTAAGACTGATTTTCTTTAAAAAAAAAAAAGACTATTCTTCATAGGCAGAACGTATCATTATTTTGTAATCCTACTTTGATTTATAGTCATTTATCAGTATTGACCCTTTAGTGGAGAAATGAGCATATTAGATATATACAGACTACAGGTGTGTGGTGCTCAACTGATAATCATCTACTCAGCTCAGTAGTTTTATCCATAAGATGCCTAGAGAAAATTTACATTGTCTTTTTTTTTAAGATTTTTTAAAAAAATTATGTATTTATTTATTTGACAGAGAGAGAGAGAGATCGCAAGTAGGCAGAAAAGCAGGCAGAGAGAGAGAGGGAAGCAGGCTCCCCGCTGAGCAGAGAGCCCAATGTGGGGCTCGATCCTAGGACCATGAGACCATTACCTGAGCCAAGGACAGAGGCTCAACCCACTGAGCCACCCAGGCACCCCTAAAGATTTAATTTTTTATTTTAGGGAGAGCATGAGTGGGAGGGGCAGAGGAAGAGGGAAAGAGAATCTCAAGCAGGCTCAGCGCTGAGCGCAGAGCCTGACATGGGGCTTTATCTCACCCCCCTGAGATCACGACCTGAGCGGAAACCAGCAGTGGGATGCATAACCGACTGTGCCACCCAGGCGCCCCAAAACTCATCTTACTTAATCAAGAAACTTTCAGCATCCATAGTGAGTTATTAGAATTTCATATAGACTCATGCAAGATTCTCAACTTGGCTGTCTGAAAAAGAATATGTAGAATTTAGCAATTTTTGTCAAGTGGGAAACAACAGCCAAGTCATACAACAGAAGAAAGTTTCCTATTTTTGCAGACATCCAAAGACAGCAATTTCTTAATTTCCCTTGAAAACCTATCCGGCATTCCAACAATTACTATCTGAAAATAAAATCCTCCATGCTGTAATTTAAGACTCTTTTCTTCTTACTCTAAAATCAACTAGGCACCATTTTAGATACAAGTGTACATATTTTTTTCCAGTTTTCATATTTTCAAAAGCAGTTATCAAAACATGTTCAAAAAAAATGTTCCAGTCTCTTCTGCAGAAAAAATAATTTTGGTTATTGTGACTCATAGGTACCTTTTACAGAATGCAGTATTAGTTTTTCTACACCCTTTATCTCATGGACAACGTGCAACAACACAAGGAGTCAGGGACTATCCTAATTTTATAGAGGAAGGAGCCAAGCCAGAGGAGGAAATGTCCCTTTGAGGGAAGGAGCATGGGACCATGAAATCTTATCCTTTATTATCACTAACAGTTACTCTCAATTTTTCTCATAACCCTTGATTTTTAGCAGTTTTATTTCTTCTCCATGTGTATCTTTTATCCTCAACAAGGATATTGTCAAAGGCTTTGTGTTTGTGTAGTTCGGAACTAGATACAGAAGATGAAAACTGATGCCAGTTACCATGCTGGACCCTTTCAGACACACTCTCATTAATTTTCTCAACAGCCCTATGTGGCAGATGTTATGTCACTGTTTCTAGATAAGGAAATACATTGTAAATTTCAGGTTATGTAAAATTTCAGGATACTGGGGCCCAGACAAATTCTTAGAGAACTTTACCATTTTCTCAGACTAATAGCAGTCTTCTAACAAGTCTACTGTCAAGGGATACTGCTGAATGGACTCTCACTGAGCTCTTATTCTGTTTGTATGCCTTATTTATGCCTTAAGGATTAGGAATATTCTAGTAGATTTCACTCTAAGTTAAGTTTTTGAAGAGCCAAACCCTTTTTTTTTTTTTTTTGCTGTATCATTATTGAAAAAAAAATGCAACAGCATGAACGGCAAACTTCTAATAACCACAAAAACAAAAAAGAAAGGAGCATTCTTCCCCACAACTGCGTTTTTCTTTTGCATGGCTCAAAGAAAATACGCATTTACCCAGTCTCTGGGACCAGGTCCTCTAGTGGGTCTGAGGAATTTCTCTCATGCCTGAGGATCTCCTGGCTCCCTATTCACATTCTCACATTTTTTGTTTTCCTCCCTAAGCTTTTGTCTGTAGATCAACAATGACTAGTAGAACCAGTAATTATATTTACCTACTCTGTCAGTACATGCTAAGTTTTACTGAATCTGTTCCAACCTAAACGTTTCTTAACTTTTAGTTATCAGCTCTTACAAAATGATTTATTGTCCTTCTCCAATCCTATCATTATAATTTTGGTGTTGAAGTCACATATAAAAAAAGGGACAACCTCCTTCTTTTTTGATCCCTACAGATTCTCAGTAGATTTTCCTATCTGCCTTATAAACCCCTTCACCTTCATTCAGTGTCTTGGAAAGCAGTTCATCAAAACCTACAGATGTGAATGTATTAAAGCTATCTAAATGAGCTTTAGTAGGGTCTTTTTCCATTGTATTTATTACCTGTCCTTCCTTTCCCCTTCCTTTTTCTCTCTCTCCAGACCCTTAATAGGCCCCTAAGAAGTGTCTGATGCTAAGGACACAAACGGGACTCAGGAGCTCACAGTGTTTGTTCCTTCATACTAAGTAATGCTTCCTAGCTCCATTATGCTTTCTATCACGGATAATTTGAAGTTATAAAGCCTGTGAGATAGTAGCTATGCTTGCAGTCATCAGAGCATAATGTATGCACTTTTCAAATCACTGTATTGTACACCTGAAACTAATGTAACAGTGTGTGTCAACTATACCCAAATCAAAAAAAATTGGGGATGTCTAACTGGCTCAGTCAGTAGAGGGTGTGACCCTTGTTCTCAGGGTCATGAGTTCAAGCCCCACACTGGGTGTGGAGCCTACTTTAAATAAAGAAATTAATTTAAAGATTTTTTTTTTAAACAACAACAAAAAAAAAGGTGCCTGGCTGGCTCAGTCGGTGCCTGGCTCTTGATCTCCGGGTCATGAGTTCAAGTGCCATGTTTGGGCATAGTTCCTACTTAAGAAAAAAAAAAATTGAACCTGCCAAAACCCATACAGTATACAATATTTAAATAGTTCCTTTTTCTGTTATATCTCTTACGAAGAAGCAGCATTTTTTAACATTCTCTTATTCCTTATTATTAAATTTAAATGAATATAGCAAGAAATTATAATAATAAACCTCCCAAACATCCTAATTGCTCCCAGAAAATTTTATGCACATGTAGCTGTTTTTCTACCCAAATAATTTTTTATACCATTGAGACTTTGTATATCTTGCTTAAAACACAAAGTGATATATTTCAGAACTCTTTCAGTACCAACACATGGAGATCCACGTAGCTGTACTACAGTTCATTGTATGAATGTAGAAGGATTTTATTTAAGCTGGTAGACATTTTGATTGTTTCATATTTTTTAAAAAGATTATTTATTGATTTGAGAGAGAGAGAACAAGTGGGTGTGGGAAAGGGAGAGGGAGAGGGAGAAACAGACTCACCTCTGAGCAGAGAGCCCAACTCGGGGCCCAGTCCCAGGACCCTGGGATCATGACCTGAGCTGAAGGCAGACACCCAATAACTGAGCCACCCAGGTGCCCTGATTGTCTCACATTTTATTTAACCTATGGATTTGAAGGTATATATATATTTATATATATATATAAAATATATAGCTCCCCCCACACACACACATATATACACACACACACCTGTACACACACACACATTTTTTTTTTTTGCTCTTCAAACAATACTATGTTATACATCTTTTTGCATATATCTTTGTATATTGGTAAGAATACATCTGTAGAGGGGTGCCTGGGTGGCTCAGTGGGTTAAGCCTCTGCCTTTGGCTCGGGTTATGATCTCAGGGTCCTGGGATCAAGCCCCACATCAGGCTCTCTGCTCAGCAGGGAGCCTGCTCCCACCCCCACCTCTGCCTGCCTCGCTGCCTACTTGTGATCTCTCTCTCTCTCTCTCTGTCAAATAAATAAAATCTTAAAAAAAAATACATCTGTAGAATAAGTTCTAGCTGTGGACTTAACCAGAAAATATGTACATCTAATATTTTTATAACTGCTGTCAGATTGTCCCACACACTGTAACTGCTTACATTTCTATGAACAGCGTTGAAAAATGACATTCTTCTCATAGTTTTCACTAATACTGTGCTGTATAAAGCTTTTTTATTTTTGCAATACCATGGTTGAATATTGGAGCTTATTTATTATTTTAGCTTGCTTTTCTTTAATTATAAATTTGGACAGTTATCATGTTAACCAACAGTTATAAATCTTTTTGTATGTATTGCTTATTCCTGCCCTTTATTCATTTTTCTGTTGTGCTGTAATTTTTCTTAATCATTCATAACAGCTGTTTGAATATGAAGAAATTTATCCTTGTGTCGGCAATGTGTATTATAAATATCTTCCCAGTTCATTGTTTACTTCTCGAATTTAGTAATTTTTTTATAAGGTAACACTTCACATTTTTATATAAATAAACTTATATGCATTTTTCATTTATAACTCCTAGCCTTGTTTTTCTTGATACAGAAAGTCCTGCCTTACCAGGTACCTCTTAGGAAACTATGGAAATGTCTGGAAAGAAAGAAAGGAAAGGGGAAAGGGAGGAAAGTTACAGAAAGATTTTCCCTTTCTGTACCTTTTTAAATTTTGCTTTAACTTTTCCAACTTAATCTAGAAATTTTTCTTTTACTTGTTCAGAAAGCTCTGAGTACTATAAGCAGTCTGAGTACTGTAAGAATTCAGAGTAAAGAACACAAGAGTTTGGTCTAGAGGTAGCTTAGAAGCATCATAAAAGAGGTATGGTTCTTCGTAAATGTATGTGGTTATCCCTCTGAGCCCCACATTTTCCTATGATTCTAAATTCATAGTTGATTCTGTGTTGAGATTTTGATTCAGCGTGATTGGTGTGTCTACCTTGGCTATCTTATTTGGGAATATAAAAGACAAGGCAAGGAAGGTAGAAATAGAATCTCCTCTGAACCAGACTCCATAGAATTAGGGAGGAGCTGGGAGCTGGGGAGGGAGGGTGGGAGAGTGTGGGAAGAAGCCAGGGTGGACAAGTGGCTTCTTGGAGTCGTCTGTTCTCTTTTGTGACTGCCCGACCCTGTTGTAACTAAGTGTCTGGAGAAAGGCTCAGCATCCTTAATACTCCCAACTCCCAGGTCTCCAGGTCCATGGAGGCCTTATGCTGTCCCCACCCCCACGGACTTGCTACTGTTGGATGATACAATAGGAACTCTCTCTCTCTCTCTTCAGGTGAAGCCAGTGGGAACGAAAGCGATGCTGAGTATCTGCCAAAGAGTGAGTGAGTCAATGGGGCTGCTCCCTTTCTCGAGATGATCACGGTCAGGGGTGGAGTGGCACCTTCCTTCGGGATTGAGCACATTTTCCCCACATTAAACTCTATTTTGTAGGCGATTTCTTCATTACAAGAACCTGTTGAGATTTGGGGAACTAAACAGTACGCCATCAGATGTTTGACAGCGTTAAAAATCTGCCATGTTGCAATGAGGCAGACAGGCTGGTTCTTAAGATGGAATGTTCTTAGGGGAGCGGTGGGGCTGCGTGTTCAGACATATGTGCGGTAGTTTCCCAGCAGCTAAAACAGAGTGTGTGAATCATCCTCTGAGACAAATACATACCATTAAATATCTGATTTTTCATAGCCATTCACATGTACTTATTTAAGTAACTTCATTATCTCTGACATCAAGACAGGAGACATTGATCTGTTTCTTCTCACAGGCATTTATTTATATTTTAAATTATTGTGCCATTTACTTTCTGTTAGGATATAGAATCTGCCATATGCAATTTTGGCTGTATTTCTTCAAGTACTTCATGGTGCTCTGTATCCTTTATCTAATAGGTTTTCACAGCAAATTATAAGTTCCTGTTTAACTGACTGACCGACACACTGAGGCATGGGAAAAGTCAGAGACATGAATTATCCAAGCTGAGGACTGGGCAGTTCCAAGTCTGATACTCTGATCTTATGATTAATAGTCACGTGCTCTCTCTGTTGGCCTGAATCGCTTCAGGTGTTTGATTCAGTAGCCTGACTGAAGGTGAAACTTAAGTCATCATCAGGTTCAGCCTGCATGTGTAAAAATGACGAATTTCGTGCTGTCACTACTGAGAAACAGGACCTAAAATTGTCTTGACTTGAACTGAGACCTTTAGAGTTAAGTAAAGCTTTGCCTAGAGCCTAAATATACTGGATAATTCCAGGGAGCCGTTCTGAGGTGAATTTTTAAGTGTTCTTAATATTTGATCCATAGTATAACTTTTTGGGGGACAGAATGCATCCTATCTCAAAAGAAAAGCGAACAGTTAGAGACTGCGTCTTTTAATCATGGCTCAGAATGACACATAATCAAATCTCTGGGACACTTAGACTATTTCTTCTGCAAGTACTGCATTTCCCCTAGAGGAGACTACCCCAGATTGTTCACAATTTAGAGATAAAGGAGAAGAAAGGCTAAATGCTCTCCAGTTTTGTGTGAAATTGCTCATACTATTTAAATATTTAGTATGCTTCCATAATTTCATTCTTTTGAAAACTAGTCCATTAATAGATGTCTTCTGTTGCTTCATTTTTTTCCCTCTTCATTTAGCACCATATGTCGATATAAGCATATGTCCATTATTAGCAAATATTTGCCAAGGAGAGAAGGGAAAAGACAGTTCTGTTAATGTGAGGATTATTTTTGTTTGAATTTTATCAGACTCATCTCTTCTGTACCTAGCCTCTGTAGGACTCAGTTCTTCTATCAGATCTCTCTCTCACACACACACGGCACAAGTGTGTGATTTCATGGTCCTGACAACGGCATCTGTTGTCAGGCTTGTGCTTTCACCTGACATTTTCCACGTATCCCACTGTTGTGTCATGAAAGATGGGACAGCACAGGAATATGTGTTGGGTCACACGTAGAGTATGGGTAGGGATGGGGAATGTCAGAGCCCTCCCAGGTCTGTCTGTGTGGCCGGCAGTGGGTAGGCAGCCCGCAGTTGGCAGTGACCGAGTGAAGAGTAGTCTATAGGGTTCATGAACGGAGGAAAAACCACACTCCCTGGTTTCATTGCAGATCGCCACAAGCGCTTAGCACAATTGCAACAGTCTTCCAAGAGGAATCCTCACTACCAGACCTTGGAGAGGGATCTCATTGAACTACAGGAGCAGCAGCTCTTTGAACTTTTTGTGGTGGTGTCTCTCCAGAAGAAGCCATCAGAAATAAGCTACATCCCCCAGGTCATACAGCAGTTCCCTAGCAAGGTAGGTGCAAGGAGACCCAAGAGGCATTCGGGAATGTTCTTTCGTCTCTGTGTGTATTTTATTTCCTCTCTTCTTTTGATTGTGGTCTGAAGCAGCTTTTACTACTACTGTACCTCTTGTGGGATCTTGTAGGTGACTCTGAGGACATCTCCTGTCAGGCTTGAGCTACAAATGAGGGCCACAAAAGCTCATTATCCAAGTTGGTTTTCTAGTTTTTGCTCTGCTGTTTACTAAGTACCCTTTAGCAAGTTGCAAAGCCTGTTTTCTTGTTCTTAATGGGGGAAATGATAAATATGGCAGAATAGGAGTTTAGAGCTAACTCTGCACCTGCCACTTATTAGCTCCATGACCTTGAGCCATTACTAACTGCTCTGTGCCTTGGTTTCTTCATTTGTAAAATGGAAGTAATCATAATAGTGTCTATCCCACTGAGTTGTAGTGAGGATTAAATGAGCCGTATAAGGCACTTAGAAGAGTGTCTAGCATATAGTCAGCACTATAGAATGTTATCCTTTATTCGTGAGCATTTAATGAGATAATATATGTGAAG
This sequence comes from Lontra canadensis, assembly GCF_010015895.1. Classification (NCBI taxonomy): domain Eukaryota; kingdom Metazoa; phylum Chordata; class Mammalia; order Carnivora; family Mustelidae; genus Lontra; species Lontra canadensis. The sequence goes on from NW_022631069.1 coordinate 5,449,725, forward strand.
TGCTTAACACAGTTCCTGGCACGTAGTAAGCACTTGATAAATGGTATCTGTTATTAACAATATTCTTTGGGTTTTTTTCCCTACCTTATGCCTGAGGGAGCATAAGATTAAATAGCAAATAGAAATCCCACTAGAGGTTGAAAGACTCTAGAAGAAAGGAAAAAGTTTTATATTTTATTTTCTATTTAATTTTTCCTGCTTATTGAACAAGGGGCCACAGTTTGATCTTGCTCTCTGCTCTGCAGATGATGTAGCTGGCCTCGGTAAGGAGTAGTTCTTTCACACAGGGACACTGACTCACGCGCCTTCTTACTCCTTGGACCCCTCCTCTCATTTATGTTATATGCTCAGCTGCTTTAGGACCTGAGGTTTAAACCCTGAGTTACATGTTTCACCAAAAAAGCTAGTGAAGCCCGATTGTATTGCCATGGAATCAGAGACATTTCCTGCGTGACTTTTCATTTAAAAAAAAAAAAGTGCTTGACAACATTCCTACTGTAAATAAGTCTGTGTTTAATTTCTTATAAAATTCTTCAGTGTAGCCTGAGAGCACAGTGTCACAACACTGAGCCATAGAAGTCATAATAATGTAATCCAGAGAGTCCTGAGGAATCTGATTTCCCATAAGAGAAGCTCAATTTTTTCTCTATTTTTCCATCAGTCTTACATTTGCTGAGAAAGCTTGAGGTTGAACTTGTTTTCAACAAAGATGGAATTAAGGGACTCAGAACCAGCTAAAGATCCAGTGTGACTCTGACAGTGATTCAGGGTTGTTTCTAAGTCAAGTTTCTCAGCATCTTTGTGCATGAGGCTCCTCTGAGTTAAGGTGGGAAAGAGCTGATGAAGTCTCTCCTGATTGTGTTGTGGAGAACCTTAGATGAAGATGATTGTGTGTCATTTAACAATATAAAAATAACAGAATATGAGACGACCAAAATTTTGTGAGAGTGGTTTTCCAGGGGCACCTAGGTGGCTCAGTTGGTTAAGCGTCTGCCTTCGGCTTTGGTCATGAGCCCAGGGTCCTGGGATCAAGCCCTGATTCGGGCTCCTTGCTCAGCGGGGAAGCCTGCTTCTTCCTCTCTCTCTGCTGCTGCTCTCTTTACTTGTGCTCTCTATCTCTCTGTCAAATAAATAAAAATAAAATCTTTTTTAAAAATGTATGCTTTTCTGGGGCGCCTGGGTGGCTCAGTGGGTTAAGCCTCTGCCTTTGGCTCAGTTCATGATCTCAGGGTCCTGGGATCGAGCCCCTCATCAGGCTCTCTGCTCAGCAGGGAGTCTGCTTCTCCCTCTCTCTGCCTGCCTCTGCCTACTTGCGATCTCTGTCTGTCAAATAAAGTCTTTAAAAAAAAAATGAATGCTTTTCTATTTCTGATGAGTTTATATTGCAGTGCTCAGAATGGCTGCCTCTTCTGTTTAGTAATTAAATTAAAGGATCTGCTGTATTAGTCACATGAAGGTAATATGTTTATTAAGCTTATTATCTGTTTTAGTACTACATTTTAAACATCTCTTGGTATAACTAATTTTAGATAGTTCTTTAACATACAATATCAGACTTGCACAGAAGGGTCTTTCTTGCTAGAATTTTATAGGAAGTTGCAAACCAGTAATTAGTTAGAAGAGATTATATGCTAAGGGAAATGATTATATATGGGATAGATTCTAAAGGTAGTATCTTTTCTAAGTAACATTCACCTGCCTTTTCGAAACATCTCTGATTATTGATCAGAGAGTATCTGGAGCTAACTGGGTTTTTGCTATCAGCATATTGTACCATCGATTTTTATTTGATGTCCTGTGATTCATAAAAATATTGTTTCCACTAGTATGTGAATCCTGAATTAAGATTCTATCTCTAGACTAGAAACTATTTTCAGTCACCTCTCTTGCATCAGATTATAGGATCTTCACAAGTAAACATTTCTATGTAAAAATAAGATTCTTTATTCTTAGTAACTCTGTTCTCCCTGTGTCTTCAGTGATTATAGGTCTTGGCCTTCCTGTCTTGTTAAACAATATAAAATCGTGCTGAGATAACTACTTAGGCTTATCAGAGACCTCTTCTCCCGAGACGAGGCTTTTTGTATTTCTAGTCTCCACTTACATAGAATATTAGTCACCTAAGACATTATCTTTTTAGGGTGATCATGGCTTTAAACAGTCCAGAGACACTGAAGAGAGGCTCAAAGTTATCCCCAAATTTTGTTTTCCCGACTCAAAGGACTGGGTGCCAACCTCAGAACTCAAGAGGTAAATATGCTCCTTTATCTGATTTCTGTTTGTTGGAACTGCAAAAGTAGGATCAGAATGTTTGCAAAAAGGGTAGAGCCAGCAGTTAAAGCTACGTGGACACTGTGGCAGGTCAAGGATGCTGTGGGAGGAAAGGAAGAAACAGAATTAGAACATTTCCTATGTGAGTATAGAAAAGAAAAACACGGAATAGTTTCAGTGTCAAAGGGAAAATGAGTTTGAGAATCTCTGTAGCTTGCCAGTTCTGGGGCGGGGGGGCAGCGGGGTGGGGAATGTTCCATTTCACCTGCAGTCAGAAATGCCACCAAGTGGACAGAAAAAGGAAAGAAGACTTGAGCTTTGGGACTCTCCTTAGAAGGAGCTTGAACAGAGCAACGTCTGCACCTTGTTTGTCCTTCAGGTGGACAGAAGCCACAGCGCAGGTTGTACGTTCCCCTGTGAATCTTGTATGAAGGGAAGCTCCAGACTGGGAGGTGTGAGTGTGTTGAGAAGGGAGGAGCATGAGGGAATCAATGAACAGTCGTCATCTCTGAATCTCAATCTCACTTTGTTCGGAACTATGATTATTGACAATGCTATTGGGGCTGAAAAACGTGACTCTGGGAAGTATGTCACATGCAGATAACCTGCTGGCAGACAGCCTCCCCTGTGGCCTGAGCAGCTGCTCTGCCCTTCCGTGTCACGTCACCTCCTGTCTGAGCTGCTGTGCCTCCTGACCAGTTTGGCCTGATGTCTGCTGTCCTCTCTGAGCCATCGGTCCCAATGCTCTCGTGCTGTCATGTGCACTGCAGCTTCTTTTACACCGGACTGGCTGCTCTGTACCTGGCTTTCCTCCCCAGCCAGTTATATGGGTTTTTTTCCCCTAGACCATTTGGAAGACACAGAGGAGTAAATAAAAAAGCAGAAATTATATGTCACTGGCATTCTGGTACTCAGAGATAATAACTATATATTTTGGCGTACTTCGTTTCCATCTTTATTTTTTGGCCATATGTAGACATATGTATTCACTGTTCAGATTTAGATTCCTTTGATTATTAATGAGTTTCTGTCTCGGTCTTCTTTTTGAAAATTACCTCTGCGGATCTTTTGCCCGTGTTTCCAGGAAGGAGTGGGTAGTCTCCTATTAACTTTTTTACACCAAGAATCTAATCCTTGGCCTCTCACTGTTCCGTAGGACCTCTCAGGCCTAAATGGAAGAATCTGGAAGGACAGAAGAGCTTATCCAAGTCCTTCACAGCTTACCTAAATGTTAGACTAAGTTGGATGCTCACTAAAAGGAAAAGTAGGCTTGATTACTAGCTAGAGTGGATGAAGAAGAACGTAAAAGTAGACAGTGGTGTCAGCATGTCCCCTACACATACATGCTCACTCCAGTGCCAGGCAAGATGTTCTCAGGCCTGGACATTCTCCCTCAGGAGGAAGGTGACTCGCGATTAATATAGTATTAATGCCTCCTCTCACATCACAAAATGACTGTTGGACAGTCCTTTTCAGTCGTCTTTTCCATGAAGAATGCCCTAAGCGATTGTTTAGATTTCAAACTATTAACTGTTTTTTCAGTGAAACATTCTCCTTTGTCTTAACTGGTGAAGATGGGAGCCGGTGGTTCGGTTACTGTAAGAAGCTCTTGGTAAGTACTTGGGCTATAGGTGGGGTTGGTCAAGTCAGACTAGAAACTTCGGAAACCTTATTACTAGATGAGTTTGAGGGCTACTTAATGATCTGTGTATTAAAGAGGCTATGTTGGGGCGCCTGGGTGGCTCAGTCAGTCAAGTGTCAGCTTTCAGCTCAGGTCATGATCCCAGGGTCCTGAGATCGAGCCCCACATCGGGCTCTCTGCTCAGCGGGGAGCCTGCTTCTCCCTCTCCCTCTGCCTGCCCACCCCCACTCATGCTCCTGTTCTGTCTCGCTCTCTCTCAAGTAAATAAATAAAATCTTTAAAAAAAAAAAAAAGGTACGTTAGCTTTAAATAGTAACAGCAAGATTGGAGTTAGCCAGTGTTCCAGAATAAGAGGGTTATGGACTTTTATTTATGTGTTTGTTTGCTTGTTTTTTATTTGTTTGTAGTAGATGAAGAAACCAATGACAGAGTGGCTAGAGATCAGTCTGGGTCTGTCCGTGGGATGGACTGCTGTGAGCCAGTCGTCAGAGCTCTGAGCTACTTTATTCTTGCTTAGGTGCCCCCACTAAAGCTGGGATAAGTTGTGCTGTCACATTTTAGTGTTTTCCCATCCATCTTTCAGTGTTCAGTGAGCATGAGATCCTTGGTTCCTGCCAAGAGTGTGTTCATAATTTCCATGAACAGGCTTGTGAGGCTTCATGGTTGCTTTGATGTTCTTTTCTTCTAGCCAGAAGGCAGAGGGAAGCGACTTCCTGAGGTCTACTGCATGGTTAGTCGCCTCGGCTGCTTCAACCTTTTTTCCAAGGTGAGTGCAGCTAGAGCCCTGGGGAAGGTGCTGTTTTTTCTGGGCTCTAAAGAAATTTTTATCTCTGGTGTTGTCACAAGGCAATGTTCAGTGATGTGGCCTCTAACATTCGACTTCAGGAAGGGTTCTCAGTAGGAGATTAGAGCCGCAGGTTTACATTCAGGTCTCTAATCCAGGTGCTGTTGTCTTGTTATCCTGTTTGGTTTGCTAAACCTCCCAGCTTCAAGGAGAGCATAGCCTGAAGCTCGTCTTGTCTCCTGCCTCTCCCAGACCCCACACGGCAAGATACGATTGTCAGTGTCAATGAAAGGGGCTCCTCTTCTACAAACGAGTTGATTTATTTGAGTGACTTTTCTTGGGGTTGTCAAGATACCGCGAAGACATATGATGCCTTTAATGGACATGTATTCATTGCAGAAGCTTATCGGTCTTAAGATCTTCTGATGTGATTTTCAAGTTTGTGCATCACGTCTGGCAGTTCCTTATGTTTTTGAGTCCCTCAAACACTAACATATGTTGCGTGTGTAGATTCTGGATGAAGTAGAGAAGAGAAGAGAGATGTCTCCAGCCCTGGTTTACCCGTTCATGCGAAGTGTCATGGAAGCTCCTTTCCCAGCTCCTGGACGTACCATCACAGTTAAGAGCTACCTCCCTGGGGCTGGCGATGGGGTAAGTTAGCTCATTTTGAAAAGGTTTGATAGACACCAAAAAGCAGGCCTTATACTAACAGGCAAAGTTTCCAGAAACCTCACAGCACAATTTTCCCTTTTCCATAAACTGTACAGAATAGAAATGTCCGATTGATCTGTGAGATAGTGGACCCTAGACCTAGGAGCCAGAGATTTCGGTCACTTCTAGAATGAGCCCCTTCCTAATAATTTCAGCATGATAAATGAAGATGATACATGCTTGGTCAGGTGGGATAAAAGCTTTTTTAAAGATTTTATTTATTTATTTGAGAGAGCACAAATAGGGGGAGCAGCAGGCAGAGAGAGAGAAGCAGGCTCTCTGCTGAGCAGGGAGCCTGACATGGAGTTCGATCCCAGGATCCTGGGATCATGACCTGAGCCGAAGGCAGACGCTCAACCAACTGAGCCATCCAGGCACCCTGGGATAAAAGATTTTATCAGAAATTTACAGCACAAAAGCAAGGTATTGGGTGGGCACCTGGCTTACTCAGTCGGTAGAGAATACCATTCTTGATCTTGCAGTGATGAGTTCAAGCCCCATGGTGGGTGTAGAGATTACTTAAAGAAATAAAAACTTTTAAAAAATCATATTCATGATCAGGTATTAGGTCTTGGCATTAGTGGAGGCAGTTCACAAGCTCTGTAGCAAAACTTGTATCCTGAATTTAACCTGTGAAAGAATGACGGGATCCACTGAGGTTGCCAGGGGTCGTTTTCCAGTCTGAACTCCCCTGATTCAGATTCTTTCATTTCAGTCCATTGAACTCTGCCGACCACTGGATTCCCGACTGGAGCATGTTGACTTTGAATGTCTCTTTAAGTGCCTGAGTGTGTGCCATCTCATCAGGGTCTGTGCCTCCCTCCTGTTGGAACGGAGGGTAATCTTTGTCGCTAACAGCCTAAGGTAAGAAATGCATAAAGTGTCACTTCCTACTGGTATTTTACTTGTTCTCAGTATTTTAAAATTTGGGCATATTCGGGGCACCTGGGTGGCCTGTGGGTTAAAGCCTCTGCCTTCAGCTCAGTTCATGATCCCAGGGTCCTGGGATTGAACCCCGCATTGGGCTCTCTGCTCAGTGGGGAGCCTACTTTCCCCCACCCTCTGCCTATCTGCCTACTTGTGATCTCTGTCGGTCAAATAAATAAATAAAATATTTTTTAAAAAATTGGGGCATATTCAAAAACTGAAGATGTCAGTTACCTAATGCCATATGGACATAGATAATTCCAAATGGAAAATAATCCTAAAGCTGTTTGCATTAGGCTATAGCAGTGACTTTGGGATTGCAAGTAATTTATCTTTATAAATGTGTTTTACTTAAACTGTTGTTAAAAATTCAGCATAGGGAATATAGTCAAATTCAGCATAGGGAATATAGTAATAGCGTTATAAGGTGACAGACAGTAGCTATGCTTGTAAGCACAGCATAATGTATGGAGTCTTTGAATCTTGATGTTTACACCTGAAAATAATGTAATGTGGGTCAGTTATACTCAGAATTTTTTTAAATAATTGTTATTGCTTTTCTAAATACACACGAATTTTTAGAAACATAATTTATGGAAAAAAGCTGGTTAAGACTAAAATTTTTCAGGGCGCCTGGGTGGCTCAGTGGGTTAAAGCCTCTGCCTTTGGCTCGGGTCGTGATCCCAGGGTACTGGGATCAAGTTCCACGTTGGGCTCTCTGCTCAGCAGGGAGCCTGCTTCCCTCTCTCTCTGCCTGCCTTTCTGCCTACTTGGGATCTCCGTCTGTCAAATAAATAAATAAAATCTTTTTTTTTTTTAAAGACAAATTTTTCAGTAAGTTAACTTAAAAATTTTAATAAAATATTTAAAATTAATGAGTAATCACAGCATCATTAATCTGTGAACAGTGATCACTAAGTGGTGTCAGTTTATAATTCTGTAACATAATATCTGAACCATTCTCCATGCATTGCTCAGTATGTGACACCATTTGCTTTCTTCTCTGGCTAGCACCCTATCCAAATGTGGCCATGCTGTGGTTGCCACACTGTATCCATTCACCTGGCAGCATACCTACATTCCAGTCCTCCCAGCATCTATGATTGACATCGTGTGCTCACCCACCCCATTCCTTATTGGAATCCTGTCTTGCTCCTTACCACAGCTTCAGGACCTACCCATTGAAGAGGTGAGATGGGAGAAATAGTATGTATGGAAAAGACAGGGCACTGACAAATGAAAATGAATCACCTTTAAGAATGATGGAGCTGGGGGTGCCTAGGTGGCTCAGTGAGTTAAGCTTCTGCCTTCAGCTCAGGTCATGATCTCAGGGTCCTGGGATCTAGCCCTACATAGGGCTCTCTGCTTAGTGGGAAGCCTGCTTTCCCCTATCTCTCTGCCTACTTGTGATTGATCTCTCTCTCTCTCTCTGTCAAATAAGTAAATAAAAATCTAAAAAAAAAAAAAAGGAATGATGGAGCTGGGGACACCTGGGTGGCTCAGTTGGTTAAGTGTCTGCCTTTGGCTCAGGTCATGATCCCAGGGTCCTGGGATCAAGTCCCACCTCAGGCTCTCTGCTCAGCGGGGAGTCTGCTTCTCCCTCCTCCTCTCCCTCTGTGACCTCTTTCACTCAAACTTTCTCTCAAATAAATAAAATCTTTTTAAAAAAAGAATGATAGAACTGTCATTAATATTAATACATAATTATCATCTATATTATGCTATCATGTTTTTGTATTGTTTTATTGAGAAAAATTCTGTAGTACACATGAATCTGAAGTTATATCTTATTTACAGTAGTGTGCCTTGGGCTCATTCTTGTGTTACTCTGAAGGGTAGTTCTTTTTGTTTGTTTAAGTCAAACACAAGAACAACTCTGGGTTAACTTAAAAAATTGTTTCAGGGGCGCCTGGGTGGTTCATTAGGTTAAGCGTCCAACTATTGATTTTTGACTCAGGTCATAATATCAGGGTTGTGAGATCGAGCCCCAAGTTGGGGGCTTAAGATTCTCTCTCCCTCTCCCTCTGTCCCTCCCCCCCACCAATTGTTTTAAATATAATACACATATAGAGAAGTGGCCAAAACAAAGTGTACAGCTCAGCAAATTCACAAAGTGAATGCTTATGTAACCCATGTTGGAAAAGAATGGAAGCATCACAGCCACAGAAACAGTGCCAGCACCTGGAGAAGTCTCCATCATGCCACCTTCTACACTGTTCTTTCCTCACAGCCCATGATAGGTAACCACTGTCTTCACCTTTATGGTATTCATTTACCTGTTTTTCTTTAAAGTTTTACATCCTAGGCATTTATTCCTAAACAATGCAGTTCAGCTCTGCCTGGCTTTATGCTTGTTATAAATGGACTCATATATATATTGTCCAGCTTCTTACAATGATGTATGTAAGATTCATCCATGTTGATGAGTTTAAGAGTCATTCGATCATTCTAACCCTGGGTGGTATTCCACTGTGTGAATGTACCACAACTTTTTATCCATTCTACAGATGATGGACATTTGAGTTGTTTCCAGCTTAGGGTTATGATGACTTATGTACGACCCTTAGCACATATGAGCTTGCAGTTCTAAAGTATATCCTTGGGCTTGCTGGGTCATAGGGTAAGTGTATCTTCAGCCTCAGTAAATAAAGTCAAACTGTTTTCCAAAGTAGTTCTGCCAAGTTAAACCCCTCTCCACCGATGTACAAGCGTTCCTGTTGTCCCACACCTTTGCCGACACTTGTTATCATCAGTTTGTGTAATATAGCCTATCTGGTGAATGTGTAGTGGTATTCTCTTTTTGGTTTAATTTGAATTCCTGATTACTCTTGGGGGTGAGCATCTTTCTGTGTTTATTGGCCATTCAAATATCATCTCTTAAAAATTCATCATCTATCTTTCTCCTGGTTGGTTTATCCTCATTGATTTGTAAGAGGTATTTTATATTCTGGATATCAGCCTCTTTGTGGCATGTCTTTTTATTCTCCATAATGGTGTTTTTTAATGCATAGAAGTTCTTCATTTTAACATAGTCAAAATTATCAATCTTTTCCTTTATGGTTAGTGTGTTGTTTTGTTTTGTTTTATTTTATTTTATTTTAGTGAGCTGTTTATGTTTTTCTTTATATTTACTTCATGGAGATATCCTCCTATATTATCTCCTGGATACATTGGTTGCTTTATTACTGTGCCTTTAATTTTTTATTCTGAATCCCGGGACTTGTTTTTTTTATGTGTATGATCGGAGGTAGGGGTTATTTTTTTTTTTTAATATGGATAGGTAACTATCCTAGTACCATTTATTGGAAAGATTGTTCTTCCCTATTACCCACCTTTTTTATATTGAGCTATAATTGACATATAACATTGTTTTAAGGTTTAGATGTACAACATAATGGTTTTATAGATGTAAATGTTGTGAAATGATTACCCCCAAAAAGTAACACCTTACATAATTACAATTTTTTGTTCTTGTGATGAGAACTTTAAAGATCTGTTCTCTAAGCAACTTTCAGATAGACAGCACAGTATTGTTCACTGTAGTCACTGTGCTATACACTGTGCTTTATCTTATTTATAAACAAGATAAAAATTTTATCTTATTTATAAGATAATAAATAGCTTATTTATCTTATAACTGACAGTTCATGCTTTTCCATCACCTTCACTCATTTCACCCATCACCCACCCACCCCCACCTCTGACAACCACCAATCTGTTCTTTGTATCTATGCGTTCAGGTTTTTAGATTCCACATATAAGTGAGATCAGACATAATTTCTTTTACTCTGCCTGACTTATTTCACTTAGCATAGTGCCCTCTAGGTCTATCCATGTTGTCATAAATTACAGAATTTTTTACATTTTTATGACTGAATAATACTGATATTATGCATATAATATGAATATTATATATTATATATATATCATATCTTCTTTATCTGTTCAACTACCAATGAATACTGAGGTTTTGTCTTTATTTTAGCTTTTGTAAATAATGCTGTAGTGAACATGGGGGTGAGATATCTTTTCAAGATAGTAATTTCTTTCTTCTTCTTCTTCTTCTTCTCCTCCTCCTCTCCCCCTTCCCTCCCCCTCTCTCCTTCCCCTTCTCCTCCCCTTCTCCTCCTTCTTTCTTCTTCTTCTCCCCTTCTACCTCCTCCTCCTCCTTTCTTCTTCTTCTTCTCCTTCTTCTTCTGATAAATGCCCAGAAGAGGGATTGCCTGATCACATCCACATAGCAGTTCTATTTTTTTTTTTTAGATTTTATTTATTTATTTGACAGACAGAGATCACAAGTAGGCAGAGAGGCAGGCAGAGAGAGAGGGAGAAGCAGGCTCCCTGCTGAGCAGAGAGCCCGATGTGGGGCTCCATCCCAGGACCCTGAGATCATGACCCGAGCTGAAGGCAGAGGCTTCAACCCACTGAGCCACCCAGGCGCCCCAGCAGTTCTATTTTTAATTTTTTGAGGACCTCCATACTGTTTTCCATAGCATCTGTACCAGTTTGCATTCCCAACAGCAGTGCACGAGGGTTCCTTCATCTCTACATCCTCACCAACACTTGTTATTTCTTGTCTTTTTTGATAATAGCCATTCTGACAGATTGAGGTGATATTTCATTGTGGTTTTGATTCGTATTTCCCCGATGATCAGTGGTGTTGAGCATCTGTTCATGTGCCTCTTGGTCGATTTGCCTGTTTTTGGAAAAATGTCTGTTCAGTTCCTTGCTCATTTTTTAAAGTAAACCCTACTCCCAATGTGGGGCTCAAACTCATGATCCCGAGATCAAGAGTCATACACTGCACGGACTGAGCTAGCCAGGAGCCCCTGCTGTACTCATTCTTAATAGAATTGCTTGGCATTTTGTTTGTTTTGTTTTGTTTTGCTGTTGAGTTCTATGAGTTCTTTGTATATTTTAAATATTAACCCCTTATCAGACATGTAATTTGCAATATTTTCTCCCTTTTTGTAGGCTTTCTTATAATTTTTTTTATTTTGATAGGGATTACTATTGAACCTCTAAATTACTTGTAATAGTGAGAAAATTTTAACAATATTCTTCTCATCTGCAAGCACAGAATATCTTTCCCCTTGTGTTTTTCAGTTTCTTTCATCAGTGCTTACTGTTTTCAGTGTACAGATGTTTTGCTTCCCTCGTTAAATTTATTCCTAGGTATTTTATTCTTTTTGATGGAGTTGGAATGGGATTGTTTTCTTAATTTCTTTTTCAGATAGTTCATTGTTAGTGTATAGAAATGCAGCTGATTTTGTGTTCATCTGAGCCATCCAGGAGTCCCTGAACTTAGTTTTGTTTAACACTATTTCCATTGCCTGAGAGAATCAGTAGTAGTGTGATCTAGTAGTGCCTAATGTATGTGTCTGTGAATGTCTCTGGTTTAACCAACCTGGCTGCTTGATCCCATAGGTGCTGATAGTTGATCTCTGTGCAGACAAGTTCTTACAGGAGGTAAGTGACAAATGAGCTGATTACATAATGGATGAGGATAATTGGACAGAAAATATGTGAAAGTACTTAGAGAAGATGACTCAGGCAAGACTTTTAGTTCCTACACATGCTTGACACTGTGGCCAATCATACAGGATTGACCTGAAAATTGGGTTAGGTTTATAGCTATCTCTCCCAAAGAAGGAAGGAGGAAAGAGATTAAATGTCATTATCAAAAGAGGTAACCCTCCTTTGACGTCCAGATGGGATGGTGTATATACCTCTAATTTAATTGAATTTAACAAGCATTCAGCACTGATTATTTCCAGTTACTCTGTTAGAATCTAAAAGTGAGTAAGACATAGTTTGAGCCCTCAGACCTTATAATCTAATGATGGGAAGGGGGAGCAGATATAGCTATAAAATTTTAGAAACAACGTCATAGAAATGTCTACAGGGTAAAGTAGGAACAAAAAAAAAAGTCATTTATTATGGGTATTGAAAGTGGAAGGGAGAGTTAGCAAAGCCTTCTTAGAGCAAGCACCCTGTGTGGAACCTGTATATAAGTTTGTGAGCACTGAACACAGGGTGAAAAGAACGTTTCCCAAGACTTTGTCTCCTTTCAAAATCAATTAGCTCATAACTTACTTGTGGAGGATCCTTGTAATACAGCATAAGAATTGCAGATGAGAGATGCTTGGTGGAAAGGTGCCAGAAAATGTCATAAGACATATTTATTTTCTTAATGTAGTTAAGACAATTAATATATGTGTACCATCACCATACTGAATTGTGCTCAATGTAGGGAAGGAAGGTTCAGACTGAGTCTTTAGCCAGAATCTATACAAAGTCACCTGTGGAATTTTGGAGACCTAATTAGCGTATGTTGGAGACTTTCTCTCACAGCTCAATTTCTTCTCTTAAGGTATCTGATGAGGACGAAATTCTACCTCCTAAACTCCAAGCTGCCTTGATGCAGATTTTGGAAGAACGGAATGAAATCTTGGCTCAGGAGCAGAATTTTTCACCAGGTAGGAGATAAGATGGTCTGAGGACTCAAGGTCAACACAGTAAATACTGACAGGACGCCCAGCACCTTGCTGAAAGATGTGCAGGAGTAAGCCATTGCTTAGGATGTGGGGAGCTTAGAATCAGCTTCCTCGCCGCCCCTCTGATGTGCTAGTCCCCATCTATTTCAGTACTTAGACACTTGCTGTGTTCCGTTTCTGGAATGCTGTTCCCTGGGATGACCACGTGGCTCCTGCTATTTTTTCCTGCTCACATGTCACTCAGTGAGGCCTTTCCTGACTGTCCTTTGAAAATTGTACCCATTCCTGGGGCATCTGGATGGCTCAGTCATTGGGCGTCTGCCTTTGGCTTGGGTCATGGTCCCAGGGTCCTGGGATCCAGCCCCACATCGGGCTTACAGCTTGGTAGGATGCCTGCCTCTTCCTCTCCCACTCCCCATGCTTGTGTTCCCTCTCTTGTTGTCTCTCTCTGTCAAATAAATAAATAAAACCTTTAAATAAAATAAAATAAAATAAAATAAAATAGTACCCATTCTCTTAATGCTATCACTCCACTTCCCTGCCCTTACTTTCCTCCAGGGCTTTTATTGTTGTCTGATTTGCTAGCAACATCAGGCCCATGAGAGCAGCGACAGTCTGTTTTGCTTTATCTCCAGCACTTTAAACAATAGTCAGTAAGTAGGTATGGGATAAGTATTTGTTGAATAAGGGTGAAAAATATTTACTGAGCTGCTTACTCTGTACCAGGCCTTGTGCTCAACACCTAGCATACATCTTATTTCATCCTTGTAATAGCCTTACGAAGCAGGTCTCATTATTTAATCCCCCTTTTTTACAGATGAGAAAACTAAGGCTGTTTACTGGTGGGGAACATTAAGGGAGGAGTAGGTTCAGAGAAATAATTAAAAGTTCAGTTCTGAATATTGAGATTCCTATTGAATGTCCAATACATAGCAGACATTCAATTAGAGATAACAAGTAGGCATTCCTATACGTGAATTTGGGATTCAGGGGAGAGATTTGAACTAAAGACATACCTTGAGAAGGTGCCGTTTTTTTTTTAATGTGTTTTTATTTATTATTATTACATATATATATTTAAAGATTATTTAATTATTTGAGACCGAGTGAGAACAAGTGGGGGGAGGAGCCCAGGGAGAAGGAGCAGCAGACTCCCTGCTGAGGAGTCTGGGGCTTGATCCCAGGACCCCGAGATCATAACCTGAGTCTACAGCAGACGCTTAACTGACTGAGCCACCCAGGCGCCCCTAGAAGTTGCTGTTTTAAAGCTGTGGAACCAGATGAAGTAACCCTATAGAGTGAGTATAGATAGAAAATGACAGATTTAAGGGTTGAACCCTGAGTTGGCTGGTAATGGTGTGGTCAGATTTCCAATGTTTGGTAGTAGGGAAAAGGCAGAGGATCCAGCAAAAAGTGATTACAAGAACAGCTAGTGAAGGGGGAGAAAAAAACCAGGGGAAGTAATATTAGAGAAGTTGAGTGAAGAACTTATTTCACAAAGGAAAGTAAACAGTTATTTCTAATGCTACAGAGAGGTCAAGTGAGATGAAGACTGAGGATGTGGATTTGACAATGGGAAGAGCTTAGAGACCTTGGTAGCAGCAGATTCAGTGAGATGGTGGGAAGAAAGCAAGATTGGGGAAAGTTCAAGAGAGAATTGGAAGGGCATTCAGCTTTTTGTAAAATTTTAATGGAATTAGAAAGGGCCAAGAATAGTTAAGTAAAAGAACAACATTGAAGGGGCTTCCCTCTGAAACATCAATTAATCATGAAGTCATAGTAATTAAGACTGTTTGGTTTTGGTTCAGAAATAAATAGAGCAAGGGAAGGAACGTGGTACACAGGCATAAGGAAACTTAATTTGTGTCAGCACCAGCATTGCCTATCAGCAGGAAAAGAATGAACCATTCAGTAACCAATAGTAAGGCAATTGGTTTTCCATATGAAAAAAATGGATAGGAACTATACCTCACCCTACACACAAAACTAATTCTAAGGAATTCAAGTTTTAAATGTTAAGAGTAAGGACTCCCAGCTGGTAAAAAAGAAAGGATTAATTTGACACTTAAATTTTTAAAATTTCTAATCATTGAGGAATACCATGAAAAAGAAAAAAGCTACAAACCAGGTGAAGATACTTTCAACAAATACAACCACAAAGGAGTAGTATCCAGAATTAATTTTAAAAAATTCTTAAAATGCAATTTCAATAATAAAAAGATGAACAACCCAATAGAAAAATGGGGAAAAGATACAAACAATCATTTCACCAAAGAGGAAACATGAAAGGCCAGTAAATATAAGGAGAGATGTACAGCCCCGTCAAAATCTGGGAAATGTAAATTCAAACCACAGTGAGATACCATTTTATACCCACCATACTGGCAAAAGTTAAAAAGTCTGACAATGTCAGGAGTTGGTGAGAATGTGTAAGTTATTCCAGCTGCTTTGGAAAAATAATTGGGCATCATCTAGTCAACTTAAAGGTGTATATATCCTACAGCCTGACAATTCAGGTTTTAGATATATACCCCAGAGAAACTCTGGCACATGATAATTAGGGAACAGGTAAATAATTTTCAAAGTAGCAGCATTTTACGTGATAGCAAAACCTAAAAACAACCGAACTGTTCACTGGCAGGAGAATATAGCATTAAAAAAAGCATCTTAAAAACATATATTGACTAAAACAGTAAGTTACAGAAGAATATGTTTTATGTAATGTTCAAAGATGTACAAAACCTAATAGTATGTTATGGGAGTTGGCTATGTATATATGCACTGGAACTGTAACCTAAAGCAAGGAAAGGACAAATGCAGTATCACTGATAATGGTCGCCCTCTATTGGAGAGTAGGGGGAAGAACACCTCGGAGAGGGCATTATTGAGGGAGCATGTAAGATACCCTTGATATTCTGTTTCAAGCTTTGTGGTGGGTACTGATGTGTTCATTTCACTGGTGACCTTATGGAATATTTATACATGTAAAAGAATATATACTACATTTACATTAAAACAAACAAATAATTAAAGAAAAGTTATAGAAGTGCATAATTTTTTTAAAAAGGGAATTAGATTAAGAAAGGGTACAGCAGATGTAAACAACTCTTCCAAGAAATTTGGATGTAAAGTGGGAGAGAAATGGGAAAGTAACTGGAAGGGGATGGGAGACTGGGGCAAAAGTGTTGATGATAAAAGTGATGGACTGTGGATGCTCAGCTGCAGAAGGAGAGACGAGAAGGATATCTGTTGAACAAAATATAGCAAAAATCTAGCTTGTAATCAAATGGAATGCCAGAAGAGACCTTAGAGATCACCTAATCAGCCCCCTCATTCTGCAGATATAGGAAGAGACCAACCAGGGGTAAAGTGAGTTGCACACCATTACACCATTGCTTCATGGTGGAACTCTTACTACACCTAGGTCCCTGATTACCAGTCCAGTATGGAACCCATGGAACGAACAAGTGACATGACATGGTGAAGGGGGGGGAAATACTATTAGGAATGGAAGAAAAAAGAGGAGTTTAAGTTGTATTTGAGGTCTGAGCCTGGAACATGAAAGACAATGTATTTCATGTTATAGTGGTTAAGAAGCACCTGACTTGGGAGTCTGGCAGCTTCTGTACCCTGTACCAGATGAGCTGACCCTGGAGAATGTCTTTGTTTTGAGTGTCAGTTTCCTCAGCTGTAAAAATGAAATAATACTTACTTCACTGGATTATTTTATTTATAAAAGCTCTAAATGCAGTGGTTGACAATATCTTAAGCACTAAATAACTTATTATGGAATAATCATTGCTTATGAAATGAGAAAGTTGAGAGAGAACTGATTTGGTGGAGAAATAGAATGAATTTGGTTTCACACATGTATTGTTTATTTATTTGATTTCATATTTTACTAATCTCCAAAGGCCCTGATTTTAATTTTAGACAAATGGAATTTAAGTGCTGATGAGACAACCAAATGATGATTACCCATAGGTAGCCTGAAAATGTAGAAGGTGAGTCCTGGTGACTTATATAAGGGCTAGAGGCGTAGGATTGCGAATTATCAACATGGAAAGCCAGCTCCCCATCTCTATACTAGTTAGCTCTTTAGGGATGGGAATGTGAAGAGAAGTGGTCTGAGACCATGCTTAGGAAGAGGAAGAAGAGGCAAGAGAAATACAAATGTTTGGTCATAAAAGCAGGAGAGGAATCCGGAAATCAGGAGAGTATAAAGTTGTGGGAGATGAGGAATGAGGAGAAGGTTAACACAAATGCAGCATAGAGTTTAAAGGCGAGACAGATAGAAAAGCAGATTAAATTTGGCTGGCTTTCCCTGGTGGCCTTTGAAAGAGCAGTTACAGTGAGATCACGGATGTGCAGCCCAGGATGAAAGATGGAACAGGAGTATATGTGGTTAGAAAACCAAAGTAAAAATATGAGCTAATAGTGTTTTGTTGGTTGCGGAGTGTGCAAGGAAGCTAAGAATGAGGATTCTCAGTCCTTCAGTCTGTGATTTCTTATGCATCACTTTCATAACAATTTCCCATAAATACGAACTTAGGTTTTTTTTTCTTTCTTATTTTTATTTTGCAACAGATGTGACACTCAACTCTCTGGTGTCCGAGGCATTTGTGAGGTTTTTTGTGGAGCTAGTGGGACATTATTCTTTGAGCATGACTGTCACTGAGCGTGGAGAGCGTGTATTCCAAAGGGAACCATTCCGTAAATCCCATACCTCCCGAAGTGTACGCCACTTCCTGGATCTCTTCATGGAAACACAGATGTTTGCTGGCTTCATCCAGGACCGAGAGCTTCGGAAAAGTGGGGTGAAAGGTCAGTTTCATCATAAAGTTCTCCCCCTGTATTTAGTGAGCCCTTTGAGGGTTTGAAAATAATATAAACAACAACAAAAAAATGGTATAAAGCTACAAGGGCTCAAAATCTGAGTTATTATGGAAAATAATTCTTTTTATAATTTTGTTTTAGCTATGGAAGCACATTGGTAGTAAGCTGCAGAATTTTATTTAAGTGATTTTTAGTAAGTATTGGACAATTTCACCAGCGTGAGTTTACCTTGTAGGTTTGTTTGAGGTCCGGGCCCTCCAGTATTTGGAAACAATTCCAGAGTCCGAGCCCAGTGGGATGAATAAAATTTTGCGGAGTCTTGGTGAGTTGTTACGTTTTCTTGTTAAATAATGTGACTAAAAAACCTTTTGCAGAAACTGCCTCATCACAAAAGCTTTATAATCAAATCAACAATATAACCTCAAATAGGCTGACCAGAAACCATGACTGTACTTCCGAATTGTTTTGGAGAAAAAGAAGTCTTTCTCAGAGGTGGGGATTCTTCCATCAGAGTTGTCCTTGGGTCTGTTTTCCTCAGATAACATGAGAATTTGCATATCATAATTATTAATCTTTTCTAGATCACATCACTTTGAGAATCTCATAAAAACTGGATCTTTGTCTCAGAAAAGTATGCTAGAACATACAAATTTGCATATAATTATAGAGTATTCATGGACCCTCCTGAAACCCATCTGTGAACTCCAGATTAAAAACACCTTTTAGGGGGGCACCTGGGTGGCTCAGTGGGTTAAGCCTCTGCCTTCGGCTCAGGTCATGATCCCAGGGTCCTGGGCTCGAGCCCCGCATCAGACTCTCTGCTCAGCAGGGAGCCTGCTTCCCCTTCTCTCTCTACCTGCCTCTCTGCCTACTTGTGATCTTTCTCTCTGTCAAATAAATAAATAAAATCTTAAAAAAAAAAAAAAACACCTTTAGGGGTGCCTGGGTGACTCAGTTGGTAAGCAACTGCCTTCTGCTCAGGTCATGATCTTGGGAGTCCCGGGATTGAGTCCCGCGTTGGGCTTCCTGCTCAACAGGGAGTCTGCTTCTCCCTCTGACCTTCCCCTCTCTAATGCTCTCTCTCAAATAAATAAATAAAATCTTTAAAAAAAAAAACACCTGGTTTAGAGGTCATCTGAGGCAAAAGAGGATTTCCTCCAAGTCTAATTTTACACTTCAGAAAGAAACACAGATGTTTCTGATTTTTCAATTATAATAATTAACTTTTTATTATCCTTTGTGATATTGGGGAACAGTGATGTGGTAGGTAGCCCAAAATAAGGAAGAACTATATTCCATGCTGTTTATATTGGTCCTTGAAATACGTAACCCCTGGTAACTAGACTTGTCATAGGGGTCATTTTGTAGTGTATAAAAAAATTTCAAACCACTATGATGTACACCTGTATCTAATAGGACATTGTATGTCAATTTTAATACAAAAAGAAAAAGAAATACATGCCCCTAATTAAAGTAAGGACTTGTTCTTGTGCCTCGGGTTTTTATTTCATCTTTATACCATGAGGTTAGATCAAATCACTGGTCCTGAACTCTGACTACAATATTTTAATCTCTGGGGAACATAAATGAACATTTTTCCCACTGCAGGCTCCAAGAAATCTCTGGGGATCAGGCCAAGCAATTTTAACCTATAGTCAAGGTTGAAAGCCACTGGATTAGGTGAGGTCAGAGCTCTCTTCTACCTCTACAATTAGAGACATGGGGTTTGTTTATTTCTTTGGTAGTTAAACACATCACATGCTAGCTTGAGATGGCCACTCACTCGTGGGCTGTTCCAAATGACTAAGTTGTTAATCCCTTGCCTCAAATAATGTACAATAAATAAAAATGAACTAATGAGAGTTCACTCTACTTCTTTCTCCCTTTAGGAAGTAAGATGAAATTTCTGCAGAAGAAATGAAATCTTTGATAGACTCTCTCCATCTTAAACAGAAAGTGCCAAGAAAATATTTCTCCAAGAATTTGGATGCCCTGCAGTGGCCTAAAAGATCCTGGAAAGTTGAAAAGGTTACAAAGTGGGCCTGGTCCTTGGAGGAGGATTCTCCTGTTGCTGCTGTATGATCACTGGAGGATTGTTGGGAGTAGTCTGGAACCCATGTTCTCATTACTCTGCCTCCAATTTTTCTTTTCAGTGGCTTTTTCTATTTGATTCTTGGGCTCATTCTTTGTGTTATGTGCTTAGTCTGTGAAGGCACTTGTTTTTACTAGGGAAAGATTTGGTGTTATATATTTTTTTAAAAAACAGCTCAAAGATGAGCACAGTGAGAGAAATGCTGGATTGAAGGTACTGGGGAAGCATGATGGATGTGCAGAGTGCACCCTACACACGTCATTCTCATCACTGAACTATCACCATGGCAGCTTGAAAATTATGGGCTGTTGGAGCTGAGCTAAGGAATAGATTCCTCATATATCTCTAGTTTTTGTTTTTTAATCTAATGTTCTGTCTGAGGGAATCTAGTTATTAACACTGTTATTGAGTATCTTATACAAGTAGACACCTTGCAGCTCCTCCTCCACATCGTAGCCTGTCAACATTAAACTTTGTGGGCTTATAGCTAACGAAAATACCCTTTCAAGAGCATGAGAACTCCTACCCCTTTTCTTAGTGTCCCCTATGTGCCATGTGTGATGTATATCTATGTCATCTTACTCAGTCTTTAAGTCAGCTTCATGAGATACTTGCATCTCCATTTTATTAATGAAGAAACTGGAATTCAGAAAGGTTAAGTAACTTGCCCAAAGTTCTACAGCAGAGACAGAACTGAAGCCACAACTGTCTATTCATGAGCACAGAGAAAGTTGGTTAGTTCTGCAGATGGAAACTTGAGCTCTGTGGGATTATAGCTACTGAAAAGGTTTTCTTTTAAACTGAAGTGTACCAGAGCTGATTTTCAGCTCTGAGGACAAGGGACATCAAACTATAGGAGCCTGGATGACTCTCTTTTGGTTCCCCTAGAATTGGACTTTTTGCCCTAATTAAATTGGACTCAGACTATGAACATTCCTCGGCATTCACCACATAATCACCCTGAACCTTAATACCTAAAACAGCAGTAGTGATTAGGAGGAGGAACTTATCAATGATGGTTTAATTTTCATTGATAAATGTTATAGCAGATGTCAGTTTGTTTTCTTCAATTCCTGCTGAGGGTTTTAACTGGCATAAAAATATTTATTTGAACTTAACAAAACCGTTTAAGTTGTATTATGATACAGTTTATTGAGTTGTACAGTATTGTCATTACAGCCCATTCAGTTGTGCATGAATGAACCTGAAGCAGACCCCATTTAAGACTGGTGCTATATAGTTCTTATGGGTCTAGAAAATAGAACTGAGCCTATGTCTTGTTAAAAAAATGTTTAAGCATCTTACCCCAGTGGGGTTCTTACCAGACATCTCTCCTTTTGCCACTCCAATCCTGAGGGAAGAATGAGTAATTGGGAATTGTTTATAAAACGGGGGTAGGTCTTAATGGTGGTGAACCCTGACCGTCCCTCTGTGAGGAGACCTTGCTTCAGGGATGGGGGTCCTAGTTTATCCCGGTGACCTGAAGCTGCTTCCTTTTCTTAGGTCTGTTTTATCTTGTTTTTGTAAGGTATTATGAGTTCTGGACATATTTGTAAAAGAATTGCTCAAGACTTGTATAAAATGTTGTTTACAGATCTTTTAATGAATAAACAAAAAATTGGAGAATTTTAAATAAAGTTGCTTAAGATGTAAAGATCTTCTACTTCGCATAAACCCATAACTAGCACATTAATCTAGTTATAGGGTTAGACAGTCCGTCGCCAGCATTTCTAGGCTGTTGACAGACAAAGCCCGGGTCTTGATCGTAGACACCGGGCAGGGTATGCAGTCCGACTACCTTATTTGGCCTTGGCCTGCTTAGTGTATGGGAGCTAGGGACACAGAGCAGAGCCGGCGCACCGGCAGCCGCAGGAGTGGTTGGGAGACAAAGAGGAACACGAGTCTATTTCCGAAAGTCCTAAAGACAAGTGATCGGATTTAATATACGCCCCGAAGGCAAAATGACAGGATTTGATGGAGCTGGAGTTGGTGAGCTGTTTTTAATCTCACCCTGGAGGAAAAGATCAGGTTCCTTTGTTATGTAGACCCTAAAGCTTCGCAATTTTAACTGGCCACTGGCGCCGACTTCCAGAATCTGAAAAAACTGCATTTATCCAATGCAAGTGTTCTCAGAACTAAGAATAGTGAGGGGTACAGCAAGAAGCTCAAGGGGAGAGAAAAACCGCCACAAAGAAAAAAGTTAAGGGTTGTAGGTGGAAGGTTAGCGGAGTGGGAAACCTGTATCCCTCTCCCTGCCAAATCCTACTGCCCGTTCCTCCAAAAGTTTTTAAAGCATCCCGGTACCAGATACCAGCTTCCTCCAGGGAACGAAAAGTCCCAATTCCCCTCCAAATTGTTTCCGGTTGGAGGCAAAAAAGCGGAGCACAGTCGGGGACAGGAAATGGAAATGTTCAGCTGATTCTCGGACTCGCGGCGTGACGTCACGTCCTACCAAGACAAAATGGCAGGCCACTTCCTAGTAGCTCGGCGAGGGCGCCTTCAGAATTGACAACTGAGCATGCGTCAGAGCCAAGGCGCAAGCGACCTGTATTACGTCAGTGCGAGCGCAGGCGTAATGAAATGGGCCTGAGTTTGGGCGCACACAGAAAATTTGGGCAAGCTTCGGAATGGCGGGCACAGGCTTAGTTGCCGGAGAGGTCGTGGTAGATGCACTGCCGTATTTTGACCAAGGTTATGAAGCGCCCGGCGTGCGGGAAGCGGTGAGTTCGGGCCGGGTAGCGGATTCAGCACTCTCGGGCCCTTGGTGCTGGAAGAAGCACCTTACAAGTTGCTACCCCTCCCCGGCCCCCGTTCTCGTTTCTAGGCTGCGGCGCTGGTGGAGGAGGAAACCCGTAGATACCGACCTACCAAGAACTACCTGAGCTACCTGACGGCCCCGGATTATTCTGCTTTTGAAGTAAGTGGGACGTCTTGAGGCCACCGTATGAGCTAGGATCCTCTGACTCTTTACTTTGGATCGAGAGTCTTAGACACGTAAAAATGCATTTCAAATTCTGGCTTTAACAATTGCCTGCTTGCCTACTACTTACTCTGTCTTATCGGTGTTCCCGGTCCATTGAAAACAGCTAGATCAGACTTCTCCGGCGTTCTGATTCTGAGACCCACTGAAGGACTTTCCGGAGCTTGGCGAACTGCCCAGTCATGCAAAACGTAGTGTGTACGTTTTTCGGAGATCGGCTTCTTGCATACGTTCTCAGAGGCATCTTAGGCTCTCTAAGATCTTCTTTAAAACAAGTGATGAGGAATTTTTAATATATGTAAGCTTAGGTTACTGAGAACCACTGGAGGGCGGCCTTTGTGTCACAGCCTAGATACTTCGTGAATGTATGTGAATGAGTGAAGTGAGAAACCATTTATAAATAAAGTGCTCTTTAAATATTTAGCCTAGAAGTGCCCCCAAGATACTACTTAGTACTTAGGGTGTAATTAGCTACATGAAATGTAAAATATCATCTCTAAATTAATAGATTCTGTTAGGCATTTTAGTATTTACATGTTTGGGGGGTTTTTCCCCTATTATAGGTAACCATGTATTTAAAGAAAGAATTCTGTTATTTTTTAAAAGATTTTATTTATTAATTTGACAGAGAGATCACAAGTAGGCAGAGCAGCAGGCAGAGAGAGAGGGGGAAGCAGGCTCCCCGCTGAGCAGAGAGCCCCATGGGGGCTGGATTCCAGGACCCTGAGATCATGACCCCAGCTGAAGGCAGAGGCTTAACCCACTGAGCCACCCAGGCGCCAGAAAGAATTCTATTATTAAAACGCAGTGTTTATATTGAAGTAACATGAAAAGAAAAGTTGGTCAAGTTTTAAATAGGAAGATATTCCTATGATACATCATTTTACCATGTGTTTTCTAAATGTTGTTACCCAGATATAGATGGTACCACATTAAGAAGTAGATACAGTAATGCTTTCTTATTAGATTGGCTCCCAAAAATTTCAGATAACGGCATTCAATCACGAACTTTTAAATATTTGAACCAGTTTTCCTTTTAACTCTCCTAAGTGCAGCATGTATCTCCTATCTTTGTAATTAGTATACTGATCATTTATTCCTTTTTCGCAATAGGAATTGATAGTGTACTGGGCTCACCATCTCAGTACTGAAAACAGCTCTGTGAACTATATAACTATATGTTTATTATCCTAATTTTTTAAATGGGAAAACTGCAGCTTAGAGAAAGTAATCTGCCCAAGACCTAAACCACTCCTCAAATTTCTTTTGAAACTGCTCTTCCATTAATTAATTTAACTATTTATGAAGGTCTTTTCTAGCTAGGAATTGGGGGACTTAACTTTTTAGTCTAATTAATATAGTTAGTCTTTCTAGTCTTAACTTTTTAGTCTAATTAATATAGTTGAAGCCCTCAAAAAATTGATAATTGCTCAGGATAACTGAAATACTACTATAGGTGAATACTTAAGCAGTTCTTTATACTCAGGGCCAGGAAATGTGCAGAACAGAAATGAAATAGGATATTGACCAAAACTTGGACCTAAAGAAGTAGAGCTCTACCATGTGTTTTTTTACTTTTTACCATGTGTGCTTTGTTTTTGTTTTTGTTTTTTTAAAGATTGTATTTATTTATTTATTTGACAGAGCGAGAGAGCACAAGCAGGCAGAGCCGCAGAGGGAGAGGGAGAAGCGGGCTCCCCAGTGAGCAGGGAGCCTGATGCAGGGCTCAGTCCCAGGACCCTGGGATCATGACCTGAGCTGAAGGCAGTGGCTTAACCAACTGAGCCACCCAGGTGCCCCACCATGTGTTTTTTTAAATCGTACAGTTGTGGGGTGCCTGCGTGGCTCAGTCGATTAATCAGCTGCTCTGAGCTCAGGTCATGATCTCAGGGTCCTGGGATTGAGCCCCATGTCGGGCTCCCTGCTCAGCAGGGAGTCTGCTTCTCCCTCTCCGTCTGCCCCTCCCCACTCTAACTCATGCTCTGTAGCTCGCTCATGCATGTGCTCTCTCTCTCAAATAAATTAATTAATTAAAATCTTTAAAAAGAAAAAAAGAAATCATACAGTTGTTAGAGCAGATAGCAGAACCGGTTTCTTTAACCTCTTCCCCTTTTCTCATTCTTTGCAAAGAGAGAAGTGTAAAAATAGCAGCCAGGGCCAAAAAGAAAGTATGGATATAGGCTCAAAGCCCTAAAGCAAATTATTTTATGTCCAAGTCCTCTCCTCCTTTCCCCCACACCCCAGTGAATACTTAGATCCAGGGTCCTCAAAACTGGCTTCACTATACAGTCAACTGATGGGTTAAAAACAAGTTACAATTATGCCCAGTCTCCACCTCAGAAAAGTTAAATGGGAATGGTGGAGAGGGGTAAGATGATGTGGCTGGGAATGAAATTGTTTTCAGAGCTTCCACCTGATTTCTATGTGCTGCTGGGACTGGGAACCACTGATCTAGGAATAATCCTTTTCTCTGTGGGTCCCTTTACATATGAAGTGTATGTATGCTGATTCTTGAGAACATTTAACTCAGAGAAGACTTGGTGGGAAGGAAAGTGACCCATTTTATTTTATTTTTTAAATTTTTTTGGAATGATCAGTTTGAATGGATAACATATTTAAGTAGGTTACATTCATTTTTTGGTGGTTATTAATTGAAATTTATTGATATGATTTTGGAAATAATTCTTTCCCCTAATTAGACCGACATAATGAGAAATGAATTTGAAAGACTGGCTGCTCGGCAACCAATAGAATTACTTAGTATGAAACGGTAAGTTGTATTTCTGATTTCATCTGGACCCAAATCATTTTTTATTTTTAAGTTACTACTAAAATTGCTATAGCTCTTAAAATGTGGAAAATAAAAAATTCTTGTCTGATTTTATGTTTATGTTTCTTCACATAATAGTGGTTCCTATATCCTTTGTTTATGTTCAGATATATTCTTTGCACCTTTATTAAAAAGGCAAAATAGGGGAGCCTGGGTGGCTTGGTTGGTTAAGCATCCCATTTTGATTTTGGCTCAGGTCATGATCTCAAGAGTTGTGAGATCAGTTGCCTGCATAGGACTCCATGCTGGGTGTGGAGACTGCTTAAAATTCTTCCTTTCCCTTTTCTGCTCCCTACCTCCCCATTTGCTGGCACAAGTGCGTACTCTCTTTCTGTCTCTTAAAACACACACACACACACACACACACACACACACACACAAAATATGTAAAATCCAACAACAGGAATGGTGATTGTACTGAAGTTCATGTTTTTAAGGTTTTCCAAGGAGGGGCGCCTGGGTGGCACAGTCAGTTGAGCTTTCTGACTCTTGGTTTCAGCTCAGGTTGTGATCTTGGGGTCATGAGATCGAGCCCCGCATTGGGCTCAGCGCTAAGCACAGGTTCTGCTTGGGATTCTGTCTCCCTTTCCCCTGTCCCTCTGCTCATGCTGGTTCACTCCCTCTCTGTTCAATAAATAAATCTTTAAAAAAAAATTTATTTTTTTTTTTTTCAAGGAAATGTTCCTGATTAGGCATCTGGTTCTTCACTGATCACATATCTAGGTGAAATCAAGTTATGGTTTGTAATGATCCCTGATTGACTCTGACACAGAACATTAGTAAACAGTGCCCAGATAGTTTGACTTTGGTTCCACTGTGTTCCCTCCTGTTCCATTTTATTACAAAACTGCTTCTCCTCTCTTAGAGAAGAAAACTCCAAACATCCTTTGTTACTGTCTCTAAAATGGAGAATCGGATTGCTTAACATGTGAGATCTCTTTCAGCTTGAAGTAAGTATGGAATTATGGGAACCACTAAGTACTCTGTCAGAGCAGAATCTTTTGAGATAGGGCCACATGCACAGGTCTATCCTCTCAGCAGATGTATAGATTTAGAAGAGGGATTTGAGTCTGTAGAACCAGAGGATCGTATTTCTTGTGCTCCATTTCCTGTCTGGCCTAAGTGAGTGATAAAGGAAGAAGTTCTGGGATCCCTCAGTTCTTCATTTCCAGGTGCTTCTGCTCTATAGATACTCACAACAATAACTCCTTTATGGCGGTATATCTCACAGCAGAAGTAATGACCCATTAAGCAATGGATCATGAAGGAAATTTAGTAAGTTTCCAAAAGTTAACTTACTTAATAAGAAAGGTAGTAAGATCCAAAAGTTCTCAGAGCAATTTTTTAAGGAAATAGAAAATAACAATATAATGCAAGTAAAGGCAACTATTGTTTTGTGAAACTTTTTTTCTTAAGATTTTATTTATTTGTCAGTGAGCAGAAGTGGGGAGAGCAGCGGGCAGAGGGAGAAGCAGGCTCCCCACTGAGCAGGGAGCCCAATGTGGGACTCGATTCCAGGACCCTGGGATCATGACCTGAGCTGAAGGCAATGCTTAACTGACTAAGCCACCCAGCTGTCCCTGTTCTGTGAAACTTTTGTTGAGCTATGTGTATTTGGGTACTGGATCACAGATACTTCCTACCATGAGTTATAATCAGAAGTTTGAAAACTGCCACATTACAGCCTTTTTTTTTTTTTTTTTTTTTTTTTTTTTTTTTTAAACAAAGTGGTATGTCACTTTTTTTATTTTGAGGGAGAGCAGGTGACAAGAGAATCTTAAGTAGACTCCATGCCTAGTGTGGAGCCTGACACAGGGAATCTGGGAATTGATCTCACAACGCTGAGATCATGACCTGAGCCGAAATCAAGAATTGGATGCTTAACCAACCGAGCCACCCAGACGCCCCTGGTTTATCACTTCTTGATCTAGTTGCATGCCCCTCAGTTGTTCATAGGAATAATGTGGAGTCTTTACTGTATCTAGTCAAATTATTAAAATGGAAATTAAACTTAGTTTGTAGTAACTCATCAGTAATGAGCTGAGATTCATGAAGAGTGTACTTACTGGCTATATCAACAGTGCTGAAGGACTGTTTAGTATGAAGAGAGAATAGAGTAGGTCCAAATGCAAAGAATTTTTACATCCCTTACCATTTTTTTCTCTAGAATGGTTTGGGTGTGTCAGTGGAAACCTGGATGAGTGTAAGTGTGTTTTTTCAAAAATGATAGCAGGGGTGCCTGGGTGGCTCAGTTGGTTAAGCATCTGCCTTCAGCTCAGGTCATGATCCCAGAGTCCTGGGATCGAGTCCCACATCGGGCTCCTTGCTCAGTGGGGAGCCTGCTTCTCCCTCTGCCTGCTGCTCCCCTTCCTTGTGTGTTCGAGCTCTCTCTGACAAATTAATAAAATCTTTAAGGAAAAAAAAAAGATAGTATAGGTTTATTTGTGTCCTACTTTTTTCTCCTAATATATCACAAGCATGTTAATGTTTTTTTGTTGTTGTTTTGGTTTTTTTTTAAGATTTTATTTATTTATTTGACAGAGAGAGAACACAAGTAGATGGAGAGGCAGGCAGAGAGAGAGAGAGGGAAGCAGGCTCCCCGCTGAGCAGAGAGCCCGATGCGGGACTCGATCCCAGGACCCCGAGATCATGACCTGAGCCGAAGGCAGCGGCTTGACCCACTGAGCTACCCAGGCGCCCGCATGTTAATGTTTTAAGTATTCTTCAGTGGCATCATTGAGCAGCTAATTTAACAAACTTTTATATGAATACACTATCATGTTGAAGTAAACAATTTTTTTGTTACTGTATATAATGGTGTTAAATCTTATTTGTAAATGGATTTTTTTTTATTGGATCATATGGTATTTTTATTTTTCATTTCTTAATATAAATGGATTTTAAATAGGTTCTTATTGAACAGTCTGATCTTATCTTGAATTTTCCGTGGATTTTATGTTGTGCGTACACCTGGGAGGTGTTCTTTTGGAAGGAACGGAAAATTTAGAGGAATATGTGGTTTCAGTTTATTTTTGTTTAATTTCAGGTATGAACTTCCAGCCCCTTCCTCGGGTCAGAAAAACGATATTACCGCATGGCAAGAATGTGTAAACAATTCAATGGCCCAGTTAGAGCATCAGGCAGTTCGAATTGAGAATCTGGAACTAATGTCACAGCATGGATGCAATGCCTGGAAAGTATATAATGAGTAAGAAGCTTTTTGTTTTTATTAAACCCATCCCACCCACAGTTTTGGTATTTTTTTTAAATATAGGAATGGGTGCCTGGGTGGCTCAGTCAGTTAAATGTCTGACTCTTGTGGCTCAGGGTCATGGGGTTGATCCCCATGTCTGCTTGAAGATTCTCTTCCTCTGCCCTTCCCCCTGCTTGCTTGCTTGCTCTGTCAACAAATAAATCTTCAAAAAAAAAAGTGAAGTGGGATTTCAATAGTATAGTGGACTTTCATTTGAGATCATGTCCTGGAACTGCTACAACCCATATGATAAGCCATGGCTTTCAGACCCACCTCAAAGAGTCCAGAGGAGGGGCGCCTGGGTGGCTCAGTGGGTTAAGCCTCTGCTTTCGGCTCAGGTCATGATCTCAGGGACCTGGGGTCGAGCCCTGCGTTGGGCTCTCGGCTCAGAGGGAAGCCTGCTTCTCCCTCTCTCTCTGCCTGCCTCTCTGCCTGCTTGTGATCTCTTTGTCAAATAAATAAATAAAATCTTTAAAAAAAAAAAAAAGTACAGAGGAGTTCTAAACCTAACTACATTTATTGTGTAATATTGTAATTAAATGAGTTCTGAGGTCTGATTGACAAATCACAATATGGTGAAATGGAATCCTTAATGTGGGCACTGCTCATACAATCGATTCTCATTAGTTGCATGTTATATTCTATAAAGTGGCCTTGAATACTGAATTAGCAAATACATTTTTCTTGGTGGAAATAATGTATGCGTATGTATACACATCTCATCTAGACTATAAATCCTAAAGACAACTCCTGGCAAATTCTATTTTCTTTATTTTATGAAAGAGAAAACAAAGTTCAGAAGTGTAAAGTAATTTGGCAGAGTTGGAAATTAAATCCTGTCCTTTGGTCGTCTCTGTATGAGCCTGAAACAGTAAGTCAGATTGCTTCCTTGTTGCACTTCAGCCAAGAATCTACACATCCAACAGCTCAAATTTTGCACATGCTGTTCATGATCTCAAAATGCCACCGGTACTGATCTCGGGGTTACAAGTAAATTCGAGTGAGTAGGTAAGTTCATAAGTACAGAATCTGCGAATAATGAGAATTGACTATAAGAGAATTAACACAGGAAGCGAAGTGGCCACATAAGCCACGGAGCTCTACTTTCTGTTCCATGCAGCTAGCTTTAGGTTTTGTTATCTTTCTAGGGCTCAGTTTTCTTATTTGTAAAATTTGGTGGTTAGACGATACCTGTGATGCCTTTGAGCCCTAAAATCCCCTGAGACTATTAACATTTTAATAGTTGAAGGAGAGAAAGCCCTTGAACCTCATGACACTGCATCAAACTATTTGCTAGAGTATGTTTCCTGGAATAATAAAGCAAAATCACAGAGTGATAAATGGTTTTTTTCAGTTTGTCAGAATTATGTTTTAAATTTATTTGGCCACGTAAGGATCCAGTGGGCAAAATCCAGAATTTGGGAAACTACAGCATAAATAGTTCATTTCTTTTGTGAATATATTGCAAGGGAGATAAAGGAAAAATGGGTTTGGGAGGATTAAGAAACAGATCGAGCAAACAAATGTCTGTTAAAAAAAAATGGTCTGTATTGTATGAAGTGGAAAAACGGGACCTTTGTCCTCAAGAAGCTTTACCTAGTTGAGGAGATAAGATACTTCTCTGCCAGATAGCCAGTAGCCCGTAATTAGCAGTATGGGGACACGTGCTGTATCGTGTGCTGTGCTCTATAAACTACAGACACCCCTAGAAGGGACGTTAAGAAATAAAGTCATTAAAAAAATTAAGCTCATTTTTAAAATGGTGAGATTTGGGGGAATTTTGGTAGTTCATTTGGTTAGGCGTCTGAGTGTTGATTTCAGCTTAGGTCGTGATCTCAGGGTCCTGAGATTGAGTCCCATGTCAGGCTCCTTGCTCAGCAGGGAGTCTGCTTGAGATTCTTTATCTCCCTCTCCCTCTGCCCTTCTCCCCCCATGCTTTCTTTCTCTAAAATAAATAAATCTTAAAAAAAAAAAAAAAAATGGTGAGGTTTGAACATTTAGAAGAGAATGAGAACGCTCCCAAGAAGGGAAGAGAGCATAGATGCAGGGGAAAAAAATAATAGATTGAAGAAAACATTGCTTTCTACTTGCCTAGAAACCTCTAATACTTTTCGGGTGCCTGGGTGGGTCAGATGGTTAAGCGTCTGCCTTCAACTCAGGTCATGATCCCAAGGTCCTGGGATCAAGTCCCAGATTGGGAAATCTGTTTCTCCCTCTCTCCCTGCTTGTGCTTACTTGCTTGATCTCTCTCAAATGGATAAATAAAATCTTAAAAAAAGAAAAGAAAGAAACCTTTAATAGTTTCCCATTTGTTACAAAGTAAGATCCAGACTATTTAACGTGGTATTCAAGGCAAATGGCTGTGTATCTCAATGGCAGACCTTCATTCCAGCCAAGGGAATCTTCTCTTTCGTGATTATCATAGCTCTGTCCTTGCCTTTAGTCACGGTTCATCACCTCCTAGAGTGTCTTTACCTAGTCTACCTAAATTCAGTTTATTTAAGGCTCTACTCTAATCCACTCCTTTGTCTTCCCATCTTATTAAAGTAAGTTTTCTTTCCTTGTGAAAGGATTTGAGGGCATCAAACATGGCATGGGCAGTAAGCTTTTAGTTCTAAGTAGGTCTTGGTTCGTGATTGCTTAAAAAAATTTTTTCATTTATGAGAGATTTATGTACTTGCAGTTAAAGGGAAACCTTCAAGGCCAGGACTTGTTTTTACAGATAAACAGGTTTAACCTCATTGATGTCAAGTGACTCATTAAAGGACATACAGCTTTTTAGGGCAGAGCTGGGACTAGAACCCAAGTCTTCTGACTCCCATGATGCAGTGCTATAAGTTTTAATAAAAGTATGTTCAGTGCTTGAGGAGGGTCCTGTATATGGATAAAACTTTGTTTTATTACACTTTGCTGTTTTACATTTTTTACGGATTGAAGGTTAGTGTCAACCTTGGCTCAGCCAGTCTGTCGGCCCCATTTTCCAATGGCATTTGGTCACTTCCTGTCTCTGTCACATCTTAGTAATTCTCTAAGTATTTCAGACTTTTCCATTATATTTGTTACAGTGATCTATGATCAGTGATTATGACTCATTTAAAAGTCAGAACATTGGTTAGCAGTTTTTAGTTAATAAAGTATTTTTTAATTAAGGCAAGTACTTTTTTTTTTTTACACGTAATGCTGTTATACACTTAATAGACTATGGTATAGTATAAACAACCTTTATATGTATTGGAGAACAAATTCATTTGATTTGTTTTATTGCTATACTTGCTTTATTGCGTGGTCTGAAACCAAGCCTGCAATATCTCCGAGGTACACTTGTACTCATGGAGGATGAAAGAAAGGAGAAGACAACAAATAAACAGGGCTTTCAGGAAGAGGTCATTCAAGGGGAAGCTTCCTATTAAAGGTCAGAGGTCAGGACTGGAGTACCAAACTTAATTGTCCTCAGGAACATGGAGTGATTCCTAGAAATCAAGGAAAGGGAGATGAGCTGTAGTTAAGCCTGGAGAGACACAGCTGTTTGAAGACTGAATCTTCAGAGAATTTCAGGTAGTGAGAAAAAAAAAAGTAAGTCAGTAGAGACAGAAGAATAACTTAGGAGAAAAGCAGGAGATTTAAGTCACGAAGCCAGGAAACAATTGTAGATCTACAGCAAGAGGATAGTAGGGCCAATGTGGTTGAAATGGACCCTAAAGGTGATTTTCTGCTGCCTTAAGAGGAAATTGATATGGTTGCAAGAATTACATCTCAGTAAAGCTGTTATTTAAGGGCAAGGACGGGGGATGGCCTCTACTCTTGAATCACTTCTCTAATGACAGTAGTAACTTGGACTCTATATTGCTCAGCTTTCCCCCTGTGGCACTGAGAGCCAACTTGCACTGGAATCACAATCTCCAGCCTTCCAGTGTTCTCTTCTCTTTCTAGCTAGCCGTAGACAGGAGGGGAGAAAAGCAGGATAAATGCAGGTACAGAAATATGGAGATAATAAGGGATTTGAATGAATACACTCATATGAGTTATTTTCAGTGTTCTCCATGAAAAGTACTGACAGTTTAAGTAGTGACAGGTACAAAAAATCAGAGTGTCAATGAACTGGTTGGGCTCCAGAAGTTAAAAGACCTGAAATGGAATTCAGCTCCAACATTCATCTATGTTACCTTGACTAAGTTACTTAATTTTTCTAAGCCCTTAATGTCCCTATATGTGAAATAGGGGCAATCGTACCTACCTCAGAGAATTCTTAAGAGAATTAAAGTAGCTAATATGTAAAGAGTGTCTAACGTGGTGTTTGGCACGGAGCTCAATAGCGGAAGAACTGGAACTTGTATCAACTAGATAGCTCACTTTTAGTTGGTATTATTAAATGTTAATGTCTGTTAACCTGATTTTCCTCTTTTCCTTCCTTAGAAATCTAGTTCATATGATTGAACATGCACAGAAAGAGCTCCAGAAGTTAAGGTAAGTTGTTTCTTCCTCTTACTTTATTTTATTATTTTATTTTAGTTTTTAAGTAATCTCTACATCCAATGTGGGGATCAAATTCACAACCCAAGATCAAGAGTTGCATGTTCTTCTGACTGAGCCAGCCAGATGCTCATATTTTCCTCTTATTTTAGAGTGAAGTTTAGGTAGAAACTTAATAAACAGAATGAGAAGACAAAGGAACCAATGGACTGTAGTCATTTGAGAGTAATACTTGATGATCCACTCTGTCCAGCATCCAGTGCTGGGTTTGCCCTACTGGAGTGGAGGAGAAATAGACTTAACATCTGGAAACATCTCTACCAGGCCATTTGCAATTTGCAAGTCTACAGACATTAAAAAGGCACTTTTAGGAGAAAATGTTGCAGAATGACATGTATAATTTGGGGTGCCTGGTTGACTCAGTCAGTAAAGCATGCAACTCTTGATCCTGGAGTTGTGAGCTTGAGCCCCACATTGGGCATTTAATTTAAAAAACTAAGTCTCTACTTGCACATACACATATAGGAGTTTGGGGAAACACCCACCAAAAACTGAATAATAATTAGGAGAAGCACATGGGAGGAGGGACTTCTGCTTTTTAATTTCTATGTGCATGTATGTGAATGTGTTTAATTTTTCATGGTGAGCTTATGAAATTGGTAATTGAAAAATAAAAGATAGTTAATTCTCAGAATTGGTCTGTAACTGTATACGTCTGTCCTTTTCAAGAGATTAAAAATGTGTTGATTGTTGATTTCTCTGTTGATTTTAGTCTTATGATCAAATGTAGGTGGGTTGTATAAATAATTTTTTACAGGAAACATATTCAAGATTTAAACTGGCAGCGAAAGAACATGCAGCTCACAGCTGGATCTAAATTAAGGGAAATGGAGTCAACGTGAGTATCTTCACTTCCACCAACTATTAAATCGCTAAGCACATTTTAAGATCAGGATTTAACAGTATGGTTCAACAGTATTCAAATGCGATGCCACAAGTGTCACAGAAACGCTGTTTTCTGAATGCTGCTCTTCACTGCTTTTGCCTATCTCTGATGTGTGGTCTTGGAAGGCATTGAATGGGGCAGAACCACTGTTACTTGATTCTGGTCTCAGAGCACCTTATTTTCAGTTCAGTATTTCTGCTCTGAATAGGATTCGATTTACATTCTCCATTTAAAAGGAGGAAAACTATCTACTTTTTAGCTCATCAGGGAGATTTCATACTATGATACTTTGTGTCTTAGGGTTTTTTCCTTTTGTTTACATACTTTTAAATGTTCTTCATATGTGTAGATAATTTTATATGAGTCCCTATAATTATGAATTTTGTATCATTTCTCTTTTTTGCTTTGCTGTTTCCCTTCTTCCTCCCCACCCCGTCTTTCTCCTTGTTCTCCCTTCTCCCTCCATACATTCCATGTTCTCAGTCTATTCGTCTTTGCACATTTTTCTTCAAGCTCATATAATCTCCCAAAGACACATCTGTGTTTCTTTTATTTGTCCTAGAGATTTTTTTCCTGGGGGAGGAGGAAGGCTGCTTGGGTCTATGGAATTTTCTCTGGTTCTAGAAATTTCTCCA
Source organism: Lontra canadensis (assembly GCF_010015895.1). NCBI lineage: Eukaryota > Metazoa > Chordata > Mammalia > Carnivora > Mustelidae > Lontra > Lontra canadensis. The sequence continues at coordinate 5,484,599 of NW_022631069.1, forward strand.
CCATTTTTAACCACTGCTTCTGCCCTATTTTCTCTCCTTTTATGTTAACCCCATTAAATATAATCTTTCATCACCTCATCCTGTCTCCAACTATTTCTAATTTGGATTTTTAAAATTTTTTTAATTTGAAATAATTGTAGATTTACATTAATTTATAAGAGATAATACAGCTAGAATCTTTTTTCTTCTTTTAAGACTTTATTTATTTATTTTGGAGAGAGCTTGAGCAGAGAGAAGGGTGGAGGGGAAGGGAGAGAATCTCAAGCCAACTCAGCATGGAGCCTGGCATGGGTCTCTCAGACTCATGACCCTGATGTCATGACCTGAGCCAAAAGTCGATGCTTAACTGACTGAGCCACCCAGGCACCCACTACATCTAGAATCTTACATACCCTTTTCCCCTGATTCAGGTTTTTTTTAAATGGAAATTTAGAAGTGAAGGTTCATATTACGAACCTGGCGGAAAACATGTATATGGTCAAATCTCCTAAGAGAAATTTTATATTGAGTAATGTTTTTTCTTTTTTTACTCTTCTAGTTGGGTATCCCTGGTCAGTAAGAATTACGAGATTGAAAGGACTATTGTGCAATTAGAAAATGAAATCTTTCAAATGAAGCAGCAACATGGAGAGGCAAACAAAGAAAATATCCGGCAAGACTTCTAAAAAGACAAACTTGGTGGGAAGAAAAGAAGGCAAGCTGGGCTTTCACAGAAGATCAGGCATCTGAACTGTGAGGGAGAACTGCATCCTAAGAAAATCATCAGTGTTTAAATGTTTATTGTAGAGTGTGGACTGTTATATTTGTACATTTCAGCAAAATAAAAACTTTCAGCTTGGTGGGGTTTTTTTCCTGTTTTTTTGCCATTTAAAAAAAATCTAGGCTTTCAAAATAAGTATGATATTAGAATAATAATATATCATGGGATTAATTTTGAATCATTGGAACATATTTTGTATCTGAGAGATCTTTACTGAAAGTTTTTAACATGTACAAGAAGTGGGAAACTTTTGGTTTATATATTTCCAAATAAAGGGGTGTTTCTAAACAAATTTTTGATTACCAAGCAAGACTTCCAAAATATAATGGCTCCATCTCTGTCAACCAACTTCATTATTGTAGGTAACAGTTTAATAAAACTTGATATGTGCTGAGCCCTGTTTTAAGCATGTTAGGTAGATGAACTAAGGAATAAAAAGATAATTTGATCCTCACAAAAACCTTAGGAGTCAGATATTGTTGTTCCCATGCACAGACTTGTAATGGGTGCTGATTAAGTAGCCTGTTGAAGTTATATAGCTGGAAAGTCATCCAGGTGTTCGGTAGTAGTACAGTGCCAGAGTTGTGTTCTAACCCTCTATTTGTAAGGAATGAACAAGTATAAAAGATTACTGCCTGATTCAGAAAAAATACTTACAGTTTCCTGTAATCTTTTTTGCTCTCTGGGTTCCAGGTTTTCCTTATCCCAAGCCCAGCCGAAATGCAGAGTGTTAAGTTTGTGATTATGAAATAAAAACTAGACAGTAAGCCCATTATTGCAGGAGGGAGTAAGATGGAGAATTAAAACAATGTTACTCCCAAGTTTTTCTTAATGGAGGAGAGAGAATACCATCCTTGGGAGCAGAGGGTTCCTGGCTTAAGGTCATAACTTGCCATGAGCATCAAATATTGCAATCTTTTATTTTTTAAGTTTTTATTTTACTTACCTTATTTTACTTAAGTATCTCTACACCCAACATAGGGCTTGAAGTCACAACGCCAAGATCAAAAGTTGCGTGCTCTTCTGACTGAGCCAGACAGGCGCCCTTGGACTCTCTTAATTTTTTTTTCTAACAGTATTACTGCCCCATGGGAGGATTCATTCCACTATTGCCTAATCCAATTTGCTGTACCTTCTACTCAGCCCCAAGAAATTGTATCTTCTGCTGTTCCCTGCCTAAGAGACTAGACTTCAAGTAATCCCTGTCTCTTGCCACACTCCTCTCTCCAGTGATACTTCCTCAAATCCCCCTTCTCTCTTTTCCTGTTTTGCTAGTAAATCCCAGTCTGGTTTAGTGACCAGCCTCAGGGCTTGCACGTTTCCTTGGCTGAAGTGAGCTCGGAGGGCCCAAGTTCAGAGGACATTACTCCATAGAAAGCAGCAGCTCTCATCAACGGCAAATCACTAAATTGAGATTGAGAGTTCTTTTTCTTTAGACTCATCATAGTCCTGAAATTTGTCCCATTAGTTGAGATTGCCCTCTTGTTCATAAATAACTACGTAGAGCTTGAGGATGACCCCAAAACTAAGAGAAAACAAGTCAGCAAGTTAACTATCTCTAGGTTGATCTGTGAGTCAATAAACTGCCTGTTTCGCAAGTCAGTTTCAGGTGGATTTTCCATCACAACATAAACCATCCTAACTTAAGAACCTCAAGATAAAATAACCAGGTTTTTTTTCCTGAAGATACGTAACATGCAGCAAAACACTGGATTTTTACAATGTTTTATCTTAGAGTATGCAGCGTGGATTGAGGTCTCTTCTGTTGCCATCCTACAAGGGAAAGTATTGAGCAGAGGTAAGTGTGAAATAGTTACCGTTCTCTATCAACTTCGAGAGAAATTGAGCTTCCTAGCCTGTATGAAAGAAATCTCTTCATACATTAAGTTCACTGGCATGTTTGTAAGTTCTCTTGAAAAATCTCCGGGGTGTCTGGCTGGCTCAGTCGGTAGAGCATGTGACTCTTGATCTCAGGGTTCTAAGTTTGAGCCCCAATTTAGGTGTAGAGAGGACTTAAAAATAAAATCTTTAAAAGATACTTTAATCTCATTATCTTTAATCTTAATTTTTTTTTTAATTTTTACAAAAGATATGTAATTTGTCTTCCTTTACCCCTCCACCTCCTTTTCCCTTTCTGCTATTTGGTTCCAATCCAGTATTACTACCATCCCAAACTTAGTGGTATAAAAAACAAAAACAAACAAACAAAAAAATTTATGTTATCTTTCACAGTTCTGAGGATTTACTGGGCTGAGGTAGAGAGTACTTCAGGTTTCTTGTACAGTTGTGAGTCCCCTCAATAGATTGTTCGCTTGTATCTGACACATGGGCTGGGAAGATTCAGACAACTGAGTGCTGGGACATTCAGGGGCACCTCTCTCTGTGTTTGTTGTTTCTCTGGTATGGAGGCTTCAGGGTAGCCAGACTTCTTACGTGACAACTCAGGACTCCAAAGGCATACATCAGAGAGTCCAGCAGAAGCCTATTACCTTCTATGACTTGGCCCCAGAAGTCCTACTTAATTCTGACGCATTGTATTTGTTAGACGCAAGTCAGTGAGTCCAGCCGTCATTCAAGGGAGAGGAATTAGATTCCACCTGTTGGGGATAGTGTTGAAGAATTTTTGGACATACTTGTTTTTTTCTAAACTTAGACATGTCTTGATATCCCCCTCCATTCCCTTTCCAGTAATTCAGTCCTAAAATCATTAGATGGGGCAGAACAAAGTAAATATCCATGTAGAGCATGAGCCCTAAGTCCATTCTGGCTGCTGTCCTTAGAAGAGAGGAAGACACACACACACACACACACACACGGAAGGCCTTGGGAAGACACACCAAGGGATCATCACGGAAAGACAGAGATTGCAGTGATAAGTCTACAGGCCGAGGAATGCCAAGGATTGCTGGCAACACCAGAAGCTGGGAGGGAGGGATGGAATGCATTCTTAATAGAGCCTTCTGAAAGAGCATGGCCATGCTGACACTGTGACTTCAGACGTATAGGCTCCAGAACTGTGAGACAGCGGTAAATGTCTTGTTTTAAGCCTGCAAGTGTGTGGTATGTTACTAAGGCAACCCTAAGAAATTAAAACAGATACACTGTGACAAAGTTGAGGGCCACAGTTGTGTTGAAAACAAGGACTCTATGAATGATATTCTGGAGGACTGAGGCTGTTCTCCATCCCTCCATCCCCTGCTCTCTGCCCTCTCTCAATAGCAAATTGGAAAGTCTTTGGAGCCCAAGAGAAAAAATTCTAAAGTTTGTTGAAATTGACAGTTTTTCAACAAATGACTCAGCCAAGTCACTTAGCAGTGAGGCTCAACAACCCCTTCCACTCTAACACCCAGAGCTGCTAATCTGTGTTTTACTTCCCCACCCTTTTTTTTCCCCCGGAAATAAATTTTATTATGTTAGAATATTCCTTAATTAGCGAGCAATTATTTATGTGAAGGGGAGTTCAAAAAACAGATTTATGACTCTTATTAGCCTTGTCCTTGATTAGAGATTTATGAATTATACACAAAATATTATTGCCTAGAATAGGTCACTCTAGAAGCGGTAGTAGAGAAGGTCCAAGAGACTATGAACTTGGAAGAGCTTCTCTCTGCTTGTCCGGCTGTGCCAGTTGGACCACAGGACTTGGGTACAAGGATGGAGATGTTTTCTCTGCTGAATTTAAAGCTTTCCCACAGTTCAAATGCTCTCCTGCATGCATCAGTTCAAAGGCTTCATTCATTTGGTCAGAAGGCAGATTTTGAGTCATAAATTCATCAACTTTAATCTTTTGGGGCATTTATTCGGACACCAACTTTGGGACACTTTGCATACTCTTCCCTTCTCCAAAGGCAGTGCCTTTCCACATGCGGCCTGTGACCAGCTAAAACGGGCGAGTGGCGATTTCTTCCCCTGAAGCGGCTACTCCTACTCCCATGATGACTCCCCAGCCTTGGTGGTGGGCCTGGAACATGGCTCTCATGACTTTCACGTAACCAACACACTTGAAGGAATGGGCCACTCCCCCGTCAGTCATTTCAACGAGCACTTCCTAGATGGGTGTCCAGAAGTCCTGGGGTTAATAGAGGCTCCAAACTCCTTGGCCCTTGTGAATTCATCTTTATCAATGTCACACCAATGATCCAGAATGCACAGCCCATGAGAGCTGCCAGTCCAACTCCTCCTAGGCCAAAGATGGCACCAATGGAGCCAGACTGCCCTTTGTCAGTGTTCACAGCAGCATCATGACCAGCTGAAATGCCAAAACCCAGAAGGCAGACTTTATCCAGAGGTGCTAATGGATCAATTTTAGCAACTGTAGATGACTTTAGCAACTGTAGAGATGTCAGCCACAACTGTATATTCAGGAAATGTGCTGGTTCCCTTGGAATGTAGAATTGTCTTTCCTTTGCAAGTAAATCTGCTAGTCCTTGTCCCTTGAGTAACTCTTACTTTCTGCAAAGGTTTGTTTTAGGGTTTAGACAAAAGTTACATTCTCCACACTGGGATATGAAGTGGGATGACAATATCATCTGCCTTCAGCTTAGTAAATACTTCGACAACACTTTCCTTGATTCTAGCACCTTCAGGGCCCAAGATCATTGGAAAACTCCCTTCGGGATCAGCTCCACTAAGGTTATAGGCATCGGTGTGGCAAACTGCAGTGGTGATCATCTTAATTCGAACTTCATGAGCCTTTGAGGTACCACCTCTACCTCCCCTACAGAGAGAGGCTTTCCTGCCTCCCAGGCAGGTGCAGCCTTGCACTTGATAACGTGGTTTGCTGTGTCCTTGGACTCAGGTCAGTGAGGGGCAGACATGGTGGGCCTCATGGGGACATCCCATTCTTAACTACGAATGGACAGTTGAGGATTACCAGACATAGCCAACGAGCATCTTTATCGTGAAAGACTAGGAACAAAAACAGAGGAAACCCCATGAGGAAAACAGATGGTGCAAGGAGGAAACTTTTGTTAAGAAATATATCCTCAGACGGGGTGCCTGACTGGCTCAGTTGGTAGAGCATGTGACTGTTGATCTCGGGGTTGTGAGTTTGAGCCTCACATTGGGGGTAGAGTTTACTTAAAAAAGAAAGATGTAGGGGCGCCTGGGTGGCTTAGTGGGTTAAAGCCTCTGCCTTCAGCTCGGGTCATGTTCCCAGGGTCCTGGGATCGAGCCCCGCATCAGGCTCTCTGCTTAGCGGGGATCCTGCTTCCTCCTCTCTCTCTGCCTGCCTCTCTGTCTGCTTGTGATCTCTGTCAAATAAATAAATAAAATCTTAAAAAAAAGAAAAGAAAGAAAGATATATCCTCTGAGAAGAAGATAAAAAAACAAGATGCTGTTTTATTAAGGAACACCCAGAAAACAAAATAGCTCTTAGGAATGTTGATGGTAGCAGAAGTTAAAATTCGATATAATCTAGGAATTAAAAATTTGGGGATGCCAGGGTGGCTCAGTGTTTGATTGTCTGCCTTTGGCTCAGGTCATGATCTCAGGATCCTGGGATGGAGTCCCTCGTTGCTCAGTGGGGAGTCTGCTTCTCCCTCTGCCTCTGCCTGCTGCTCCCCCTGCTTGCTCCTCTCTCTCTGACAAATAAATGAAATCTTTTTAAAAAATTGCCAAACTGTCCCAGAAAGTGGGGCCAAAAAGGCAAAAATAGAAAATAGAGAAAAGAAAAAGGATTAGTTCAGAAGATCAATATCCAAATATTTTGAGATTAGAAAAGAGAGGAAAGAGAGAGGGAAAAACTAAAACAAAAACAAAAACAAAAACAGAAGGAAAGAGGAAATCATCAACACAATAATCCAGAATTTTCTAAAACTGAAGGATATGAGTTTCTAGATTCCAATGTCCCAGCACAACAGATGAAAATAAACTTCAGAGCATATTGTGAAATGTCAGAATACCAAGGACAAAAAGAAGATTATGAAAGATCTAGGGGAGGTATCAATAATCAAGAATCAGTAATGCTCACTAGGAAAATGTTTGTGGTATCCTGGTGATAGGGAGGGTGGTGTATTTTTTCTTGAACTCCTTGTCATGAACCCAGAAGGGCCCAGGCAGGCACCTGGGGGTGATGTCAGGTATCCTCAAGATGATACCAGTAGTCCATTCTCAATACTGTTTATATAAACAAAGAATGTGAAGACATTTCCTAATAAGAGAATACAGCAACAACTTTGAAAAAAAAAATCTAGAATCTCCGTATCTTCACGCTTCTCAAAATTAGCTCTGGAAGCTAGAAAGACCAAGGAGTACTGCCTTTGGAATTCTAACGAAAATTTTCCAACCTGTGACTACACATAGTCAAATTATTAGGTTGAGGATAGAATAATGGCATTTTTCAGTTAAGTGAGATCTCAAAAACACTACCTGAGTATCTTTTCTTAAGGCGCTTCTTAAGGGTGTGGTCTTCTGATCCAACAAAGGGAGACGGTAGGGTGCCTGGGTAGCTCAGTTGGTTGGGCGACTGCCTTCGGCTGAGATCATGATCCCGGAGTCCCAGGATCGAGTCCCGCATCGGGCTCCCAGCTCCATGGGCTGGGGGGTCTACTCCCTCTGACCTTCTCCCCTCTCATGCTCTCACTCTCAAATAAATAAATAAAATCTTTTTAAAAAATTAAGAGAAAAAAAAAAAGGAAAACAGTAATGGGAAATTTCCACAGAGATGGGTGAAAGGGAGTCCCAGATTATAAATCTTTAAAAAAAAAAAAGTTAAGGTTCATGAGATGGGGAAATAATTCTGGATTAATCTGGGTGGCCCTCAAATGGTTAAGTAAAATCTTAAAAAAAAAAAAAGAAGTTGGGGACACCTGGGTGGCTCAGTTGTTAAGCATCTGCCTTCCACTCAGATGATGATCCCAGGGTCCTTGGATCAAGCCCTGCATTGGGCTCCCCGCTCAGCAGAGAGTTTCCTTCTCCCTCTCCCAATCTTCCTGCTTGTGTTCCCTCTCTCACTGTCTCTCTCTCTCTGTCAAATAAATACATAAAATCTTTAAAAGAAAGTTAAGGTTCATGAGATGGGGAAATTATTAATCTGGGTGGCCTGATGTAATCACAAGGGTCCATAAAGGAGGGAAGTTGGAGGTCAGAGAGGGTAGAAGATGCTGAATGGCTGGCTCTGAAGATGAAGGAAGGAGACCATGAGCCAAGGAATGTTCGAGTTTCATGACACTGGAAAGGTAAGGAAACAAACTAGCCCAGAATGTTCTTCTCCTGAAGAAATTCAGCCTTATAGATCCCAATTTAGACTTCTGACCTCCAAAACTATAAAATATATATTTGTTTTTTTTAAGCCACTAAGTTTGTGGCAACTTGCTTTAGCATCAACAGAAAACTAATATAATAATAAAAATGAATTAAATAACTGATTAAAATGGTTAAAAATGTGTTTATTATAGGCATTTTGGAAAAAGCTGTAAGAAAGAAGAAAATGAAAATTATTCAGAAGCCACCACTCAAGGATAGTCACTCTATATCATAGGGTACTGTTTTTTGTTTGTTTGTTTGCTTAAATATTTTATTTATTTGACAGAGAGTACAAGCAGGGGGATCGGAGGAGGGAGAGGGGGAAGCAGGCTCTCCGCAGAGCAGGGAGCCTGAAGCAGGGCTCCATCCCAGGACCCCAGGATCATGACCTGAGCCTAAGGCAGATGCTTAATGACTGAGCCACTCAGGTATGCAGAGGGTGCTGTTTTTAATATCAGTAGGGCACACAGTCACAGAAAGAAACTCCACATTTCATTCAAGTTCAATACAAATTTGTTGTATACCCAAGGGGATTGAAAATAAGTAAGAAAAAAATAAGATTACTGGGACACTTTTTAACTTATTTGTGAGTGGATGTTTATATTTTTATTTTACCCTGCTTTTTACCCTGAGGACTAACGTTTACTTCATTAGATCCTCTTTACTTCCTCTATCTTTAGAATGTATTGCTGCATATTGGAACTCTATTTGCAAGTGACAGAAAGCTAACTAAAAATATCTTCAACAATAAAAGGGCATTTACTGGTTCATTTACCTGCTAAGGACAGAGCTGGGTCCTGGGTCAATTAAATCCAGGGGTTCTTTGTCATTCTAATTGTTTTCATCCCTTTTTTTCCTTTTCTGGCCTTATTCTCTCCTCCTACACAGAGGCTTCCTCTGTATAACGGGAGCCAAAGCCAAGGCAGCTCCAGACTTACATCCTCCCACTTTAGTAATCTCAGAAGAAACAAGTCTATCAGCATGTATAAATTCCAGACAAGAGTTCCAGTTGATCTGGTCTGGATTTCATGCTTGGTCCTGGGACTAAGGTATGACCAGGTGAGTGGGGTCATGTGATTAGCCAGGCCTGGGTCATGTACCTATGGTTTTGGTGGTAGAATACTACAGTAGGAAGTTGACTAGATTGGAGTGATAATTTCCCAAAGTAAGATGGGGCTGGTGCTTCCTCCAGCAGAAGGAGGGAAAGAAGTTAGATAAAAATAATGTATCAAGTATACTTTAAATCTCCCCTAGGGTAAAAGATAACCCTTTTGATTTAGCAGGCCCACTATGATGAGCAACTCACCCATCTACTACCCATAATGTTTTTCTTTACAGAGAAGAATGTAATAGATATGTAATGGCTATTATGGTATAATTTTAGCAGTGGAGAATAGGGATGTTTTTAGAGGTCTATTATATAGTTGGGGCTGGAAAATAGCCATAAAAGTTGAGAGATGAGGGATAAGTAATTTGTTATTAACAGTAGGTTTCTAATACCTGTCTTTTAAAATATAAAGATTCAAGGTTATCCCTCCACAGGTGCCTACTACTTGTCCCCTGAACATATGCTCTCACCTTCTATAATAATGGAAGTCTTCGCTGGGCACGTGGCTGCTTAGCCAAACACTCATTCCCCAGTTTCCCATCCAATCATGTGCATACCCCATGTGACTGGGTTGTGTTCTGTGAGATAGGGACTGAAGCGATGTATGCAACTTTCAAGTCATGCCCTTAATTTCCACATTCACCAACCAGGAATCTTACACCTGGATAGTGATGACTTATCTAACATCATACCATCAATTACTGTCGAACTAACATTAGAAGAAAGGATGGCAGATAGACGAGAAAAAAGGAGGATACCGGGCTGATAATGATGTGAACAATGTGCTTTGTATTTATTTTATGTAAATGATTAAATAGTCTGTCTGTGTTCAGTAGCAGTAAATTTCCATTTTAATGAGATTTGGATACAACACAGTAATTCATATACATTAAAATGAGACTTTCCTTATATTAAAAATTATTAATATCGACTGCAACATTTTGACTTACCTTCAGTTAAACTTTAGTTTCCTGGGCCCCTGGGTGGCTCAGTGGGTTAAGCCTCTGCCTTTGGCTCAGGTCCTGATCTCAGGGTCCTGGAATCGAGTCCTGCATCGCGCTCTCTGCTCGGCAGGGAGCCTGCTTCCTCCTCTCTCTCTCTGCCTGCCTTTCTGCCTACTTTTGATCTCTCTCTGTCAAATAAATAAATAAAAATCTTAAAAAAAATAAAAAAAAAACAACTTTAGTTTCCCAAAGCTGATTTTGCGCCATCATAAAAATATTAATTATAGGGGCGCCTGGGTGGCTCAGTGGGTTAAGTCTCTGCCTTTGGCTCAGGTCATGATCTCAGGGTCCTGGGATCAAGCCCCTCATTGGGCTTTCTGCTCAGCAGGGAGCCTGCTTCCCCCACCCTCGCTCTGTCTGCCTCTCTGCCTACTTGTGATCTCTCTTTCTCTGTCAAATAAATTAAATAAATAAACAAACAAACAAACAAACATCTGCCTTCAGCTCAGGTCATGATCCCAGGATCCTGGGATTGAGCCCTGCATTGGGCTCCCTGCTCAGCAGGAAACCTGCTTCTCCCTCTCCCACTCCCCTGCTTATGTTCCTTCTCTTGCTGTCTCTCTGCTGAATAAATAAATAAAATCTTAGAAAAAATATTAATTATAAGAGAATGTCAAATCAACTGAAGAAAAGTACACTAGTAATATTAGTTTATATACAATTTGCTACAGGTAGAAATGCCTTTTTTTTTTTTTTTTTTTTTAGATTTTATTTATTTATTTGACAGAGAGACAGCATACATACACAGAATGGCAGGCACAGGGAGAGGGAGAAGGAGGCTCTCCGCTGAGCAGGGAGCCCGACGTGGGCCTCAATCCCAGGACCCTAGGACCATAATCTGAGCTGAAGGCAGCTGCTTAACAACTGAGCCACCCAGGTGCACCTAGAAATGCCTTAAAAATGTATATTAACAGGGGCACCTGGGTGGCTCAATTGGTTAAGCATCCAAGTCTTGATCTAAGGTCTTGATCTCGGGGTCATGAGTTCAAGCCCCACATTGGGCTTGGAGGCTACTTAAAAAAAAAAAAAAAAAAAAAGCAAAATGGACATTAACATCTTGTAATAATGAAATTTTGTTCACATGAAAACATAATCTCATTATGCAGAACTTAGAAATGAAATGGAAGTTACCCCAAATGTCCCATTATATTTCAGTAAGTGAAGAGAAATGCTTTAAATACAGTAGGAGAAGGAGAGGTGTTAATACCCTTCTATAATTTTCTTTCTCCAGGTCTTGAAAATTGTTGGTCAAGTAAATTACTTGAGTATGGAGTTTAAGATTACATAATTAGGACAGTTAAAAGCTCAGCTTCACCTTACCTCTCTGTTTCTTTCTTCTACTATACAATCAAACTCTTATAAAAAGGAAAGATGTGTGTACAGCTTAGAAAGTAGCTTTCTTAAACTGAATTCTGTTAGTGACTATACGTTAGGCTTTTGCTGATAATTGTAATTAAATTTTAACCACTCACTAAAAATGGCCCAAAGAGCATCTACTTCACCACACTTAAATGTCCTTTGCCTTATTTTATGTCTTGTGCTTTTTACTAAGTTTGAAGGTCTTCCCTTCAATCCACATTCAATTATTCTCTTCTACTTTTTAAAAAAGATTATTTATTTATTTATTTATTTGAGAGCATGCAGGAGCTTGGTGGGGAGGGGACAGAGGGAGAAGCAGACTCCCTGCCAAGTAGGGAGCCCAATGAGGGGCTCCCTCCCAGGCCCTGGGATCATAACCTGAGCTGAAGGCAGACGCTTAAACAACTGAGCCACACAGGCACCCCTATCTCCTACTTTTGAAAAGAAACTGCCTATTTTTTATAATGTTCTTGTTTGACCATAGAGGGCACAAGGTCATCAAAAAGTTAAATAAATCGGGATGCCTGAGTGGCTCAGTTGGTTAAGTGGCTACCTTCGGCTCAGGTCATCATCCCAGCAACCTGGGATCAAGTCCCACATTGGGCTCCTCGCTCGGCGGAGAGCCTGCTTCTCCCTCTGCCTCTGCCTACCACTCTGTCTGCCTGTGCTCTCTCTCTCTCTCTCTCTAACAAAAAACAAAACAAAAGAAAAAAGTTAAATAAATTGTTCAGGCAACAATGCATAATACTTGCTCTCTACTCCATGACTTGAGAAAATGGAGATAATTTATGCTGATGTTTTACGTACTAAAGAATTCTTCTGTTTTTTTTCCAAAGATTAAATTTAATTTCACAAAGACTTTGCTTTCTTTGTTTGAAATATAAAGGGTGCCCAACTCACTGGAAAAATAAAAGATGATCAATTTGTCTTCCTAGACTGTCAGATTCACACTGAAGATCTGCAAGGAAACAGAGTTCTACTATATCTAAAATAGCAATTAGTTTGCCACCATTAATCTCAATTTCTTAACAAAAAATAAACAATAGCATATCTTGATATACTCCATTTATTACAGCGCTTTTGCATTATTTTGTTCTGTAGATAGATGCAAAAAATGCAGTGAATGTATTACAATAGCATACAAAAAAACAGATTAGAAAATTAGAAACCAGAGAAGCATAAAACAATGAAAATTGTAGCGTAACTAAAAGAAATTTTCATCAAGGGCAACAATACAAATTCCAGGTACTCTTCTAAATTTGCTGAATTTAATATTTATAAAAAGGAATTTTAGGGGTGCCTGGCTGGCTCAGTCTGTGGAGCACGTGACTCTTGATCTCAGAGCTGTAAGTTTGAGCCCCCTGTTGGCTATAGGCAGGTCCATCCTCCTCAGGCCGTGATTCACACTGAAACCTGGAATCAGGTATAACCGCTTTCTTCCACACCCTGCTGGCTGTGAAAGATTGGGTATACAGATTACTTAAAATCTTTAAAAAAATAAAATAAAATAAAGGAATTTGAAAGAGTGACCAGATACCTTTTTTTTTTTTTTTTAAGATTTATTTATTTGAGAGAGAGCACAGGTACACCCACGGTGGATGGGGGCGGGGTGTAGAGGAAGAAGGAGAGAGAGAAACTCAAGCAAACTTGTGCTGGTTGTGAAGCCCAGCACGGGGCTTGATCTCACAACCCTGAAATCACAACTGGAGCCAAAGTCAAGAGTCAGACACCAAACTGACTGAGCCACCCAGGCACCCCTGGAACCATATATTTTAATGCATCAATTCCTTCTTGTGGCATAAGAGAGAATAATAAAATGAGTGTGTCTTTTTATGTTAATATCAACTAATCAATTGTAATTGGTATAATTACTACTTTGCTACTTTCTCCTAGTATTCATTATTCCTGAAAACACAATGATAGCACAGGATATAATTTATTCTTTAGCAATATATAAATTGCAGACCCTACATTTTCAATACATTTCGCTTTACAGAATTTGTATTTGTTAATAAAGAGTACAATGTAAGTCCATTTATTTCAAGGCTAAAACCTTTTAGTGGGCACTGAATGTTACTTGTTTCTAAGCTCCATCTGTTAATCTTGTGAAGGAAAGGACATTTGAAAGACAAGGCTTTAGGGGCACCTGGGTGGCTCAGTCAGTTGGGCGTCTGCCTTCCACTCAGGCCATGATCCCAGGGTCCTGGGATCATATCCTGCATGGGGCTCCTTGCTCAGCAGAGAGCCTGTTTCTCCCTCTGCCTGCTGCTCCCCTGACTTGTGCTCACTCTCTCTCTCACACACATAAATAAATAAAATCTTAAAAAAAAAAAAAAAGACAAGGCATCATAAGAACAAAAAAGTGACATAGGTCATCAGCAGTACCTTCCCTCAAAAGCTGCCAGACCAGTCACTGCCTTAGCAAGATATTTTGCACAGGTACTTTACGCTTTGGACACTTTGAGGCAGCCCTTCTAACGATGCTAACCACTTTACCACCAATTTAATTAAATTTTATTTTATTTTATTTTAGATTTTATTTATTTATTGGACAGAGAGACTGAGATATTGAGAGAGGGAACATAAGCAGGGAGAGTAGGAGAAGGAGAAGCAGGCTTTCCACTGAGCAAGGAGCCCGATGTGGGGCTCGATCCCAGGACCCTGAGATCATGACCTGAGCCAAAGGCAGACACTTAACCGACTGAGCCGCCCAGGTGCCCTTTACCACCAATTTTAGAATGACAATGTTTTGTTGCCCATTTTTATTCCAACTTTTGGGAATTTCTAAACTTTGTTCATGGTGCTTATAAACTGAGGGAGAGTCATGTGCTTAACTGAGAGACGTCTGGTAGTATAATGGTCGGTGACGTTTTTTTAAAAAGTGGGGCTAAGTACAAGATATTTTGGACTACAACAACTTAAAAAAATCAGACGGTGTCACGGTTTCTTTGTGATCTGAAACAGGACTTTGTAAAATTTCCAGCTGTGGACTGACCACTTCTGCACAATACCTGTGACCTCCGGGTGTATTACTCTACAAAGCACCCAGCAATGTGTTCCACTAGGCAAGAGTATATCCTGCCAACTGTCCCCTAACTCATTTCATTTTGATCAGTATTCATTATTTACGCTTAGCTGTTTGTGGCTGTACTTTTCTCAAAAACTGCACTGATGTATATTTTGCCAAAGGGATATGTGATCTTAGATATCACAGGTTTTATAAGAGGAAAACCTTGGTATTCTAAACTAAAGTGTCAAAGTTGTCAAGGAAAACTGCTCAAACCAAAATCTGGGTTTACAAAAATTTTTTTGCACTTAAATCGTACAGCAGCCTAGATGACAAGTTGTGTGAAAGTATAATTAATTATCCCATGTGTTGCAGTTCAGTTCCCGGGAGAAAAATCTGAGATGGAAATTTGCATGCAGGAAGTTTATCAGGAAGTGTCCTTGGCATCGGCACCTATGGGAGATTGAAGGAAGAAGGTTTAGGCAAGAGTTGAACTGTGATGTTGCCACCAAAGCCTCAGTTAATCCCTACTGGGAGCTCTAGAGCACAGATGACACTTTTGAGTCTTTCTGCACTTGGGGGAGTTAGATGGGCCTTGGTAAACCCCGTCAACCAGTTACTGTATATGGGCTGCTCCTGGTAAGGTGGCCTGCCATCAGACAGGTGGCTCTCTTTAGCCAAGGGCAAGTTCCAGAGAGGAGCCTTGGCTGAGAGTTGCCAGCTGTCCACTGTCCCAGAAGCTGAGTGCTTCAGACCTATGGGGGCTGACCTGGGCCTCACATACCAGCATCCACTACAGTGCAAGATGGGCCATGGTAAGAAGTGTAATAATGGGGGGTGCCTGGGTGGCTCAGTGGGTTAAGCCTCTGCCTTCGGCTCAGGTCATGATCTCAGGATCCTGGGATTGAGCCCCACATCAGGCTCTCTGCTCAGCGGGGAACCTGCTCCCCCCACCCCCCCGCCTGCCTCTCTGCCTACTTGCGATCTCTGTCTGTCAAATAAATAAATAAAATCTTAAAAAAAAAAAAAGAAGTGTAATAATGGTAGACATTTCCTGCAGTGAAAACAGCTGAGATCAAATTAGCTACATCCTGTGCCTTAAGTATGTTACAGCCCTGCCCAAGAAACTACAGTAGCTCGCTACTGCATCCATTCAATTATAATCCCCATTCTCTGGTTTAGAAGAACCACCACAATCTGCCTTACCCTAGCCATCGAAAGTTCTACTTCCCACGTGTTCCCAGTAGCGATCTTCAAGTTCAGTGAAGTCAGTGGACTCACTTCCTTATTCCTGCCCATGCTCTTCCCTTCTCTACCTAAATCTAGTAAGCTACCATACACAGGTCATGGTATTCTCTTCCTTCTCCAGATTTGCAGCCCACAGGGTATGCCACAAATCCCCCCGCCCTTATTTATAAATGATCTCTTTCTCCAGTGGTTTTTGGTATGTTGGGGGAGTAGGATCCCCAACAAAGTGAAAGCTCCTCCGCAGCAAGGATTATGCCTTGTATCTTCCCATAGCATCTACCACATTAATGGGCATATGATTAGACATTGAATAGATTCAGAGGTTTAGAGACAAAAGAGACTTAGGGACCACTTAGTCCAACCTAATTTTACAGGTGATTTAACAGAGACTCAGAAAGATAAAGTCATAATCCTCCTCTCAACTCCCACATTACTTTGTTTGTATTTTTTAATGGTATTTATTACTTTGTATTTTTTACGTTAATTACCTACCTACCTGTTTTACCAGCCTTTATCTATATTTTTATGAGCTACTTCTCTCCTGCTGATTACTTACATGCTGGTGTTCTCTAAGGCTCTGTTGGGTTGTTTTACCCGAGCCATCCATTCCCATAGGCTTCAATTACGACTAATAAACTGAATGACTCACTAATCCGTATTTTAGCTGTGTGACTCTGCCTGAATAGTCCTTAGAAAACTCCATGGGATGTTCTGCCAGATTCTCATGCTCAACTTATCCTCGACGCCTCCCTGATCCTTGTATCCGACTAACCACCAAATTCTATTCATCTGCTTTGGAAATGTCACACGATTCCTGACCTCCCTGCAGTCCCCCGGCATTCACTGCCACACATCACTAATACTAGGAACAGCCTCTTCCCTTTTCTCCTGGGAACCATTCTTTTGCTACTACTTCATCCTCAGATCTGCTACCAAAGTAATTCTCCCTCTCAAATTGACCTAATACGTCACTCCTTTCTAAATCTTCTTTAAATTTTTCTTTAAAAAGTCTTCATTGGCGGTATACCTGGGTGGCTTGGTCACTTAAGTGTCTCTCTCTTGATTTTGGCTCAGGTCATGATCTCAGGGTGGTGAGATCAAGCCCCACATTGGGCTCTGTGCTGGGTGTGGAGCCTGCTTAGGATTCTCTCTCTCCCTCTCCATCTGCCCCTCCCCTACTAAAAAAATCTCCATTGGCTCTTTGTTACCTGTAATAAAAGCTAAACTTCTTACCATAACATACAAAGCTAGCTACAGAGAGAGACAGATAGTGAGCCTTATGGTTAAGACAAAGTTCCAGGAGTAAATTCTGATCGTAACTTACAGCTATGGGACCTCAAGCAAGCTTATTTATTCTTTCCGTCTTTCTTCCATGTGAAAAATAAGTACAGTAATTGTACTATTTGATAAGATTTTTGTAAGGAATACATAAATTGATAACACAGTAAGTGCATAGAACAGTGATGGTGCATATTAAATTCTGCTATTATTTCTAAATCTAAGACAAGTGGGGTTTGGGGTGGGGGTGGGTGGTGGACATTGGGGATGGTATGTGTTGGGGTGAGTGCTGTGTATTGGGTAAGACTGATGAATCATAGACCTGTACCCCTGAAACAAAAAACATGCTATTTGTTAATAATAATAATTTTTTAAAAATCCCAAGACAGGTTATCTTTTCAGTCTCATCGGCCAGTTCATTATCTGAGCCTAATTCTCAACCCATAGTAAATTTTCATAATTCTCCAAACCCACCATGACATACCCTTTCATTATTTTGTCCCTTTCCATATACCTCTTCCTCAGAATACTTTCCCAACTTTGCTGCTGATGAATTTAATGCTCATCCTTCAAGGAGCTGGTAAAGGTCATACCTCCTTGCAGCCTTCCATGAGGCACTTACAGTCTTCATTATCACTGTTCTCTAAGTGGTAAACATACTTTTATATTTACTTATCACACATTATATTAGTGCTCCTTGTTTACTTGTCAGTCCTCCCAGCCAGGATAGGAGTTCCTAGAAGCCACGCCTTAATTTTTGTGTCTCTGATGCCTACCTAGTACAGCTCCTAATACCTATTGGGTATTCAAGAACTGCTTATTAAAGTGAACTTTTTTTTTTTTTTTAAAGAATTGGGGGCACCTGGCTGGATCAGTTTGTGAAGCACACAACTCTTGATCTCGGGGTTGTGAGTTTGAGCCCCATATGAGGTGTAGACATTACTTAAAAAAAAAGAAAGAAAGAAAAAAGAATTGAGTGAAATTTTAAGACATTTTTGGCTAGGAAGACTAAAATAGATTTTAAATATAGGTATTTTCCCAAAAATTAATCTGTAATTTCAATTTAGCTTGTGTTTGTTTGCATATTTGGTTGGATTTTCATGAAATGATTTTTTTTAAAGATTTTATTTATTTTATTTGACAGGCAGAGATTACAAGTAGGCAGAGAGGCAGGCAGAGAGAGAGAGGAGGAAGCAGGCTCCTTGCTGAGCGGAGAGCCCGATGCGGGGCTTGATCCCAGGACCCTGGGATCATGACCTGAGCCGAAGGCAGAGGCTTTAACCCACTGAGCCACCCAGACACCCCATCATAAAATGATCTTATAGTTTATCTAGAAGAGTAAATATTTGAGAAGAGCCAAGTAACATCTGACAAAGATGAGTAATAGGTGGTTTGAATTCCAAATAACCATATAATAAATCTGTTATAAAGCTATAGTAATTCACACATACTATCACCAGAGCAGAAATGGACCTAAATTAGACCAAAGGAAAAAACTGAAAGTAGAAAAACAGACCTAAATGTACATAATATTTAATATGTATTTAAAAATCTTTTTCAGGGCGCCTACATGGCTCAGCTGATTAAGTGTCTGCCTTTAGCTCAGGTCATAATCCTGGAGTCCTGTGGTCCATCCCCATACCGCGCTCCCTGCTCAGTGGGGAGACTGCTTCTCCTTCTGAACCTCCTCCCTCTTGTGTTCTCTCACTTTCTCCCTCTCTCAAATAAATAAATAAGTAATCTTGGGGGGAAAAAAATCTCTTTCATATCAGTGAGGAAAGATAGAATACTCAAACCAATGGTGTTGGTGGGGCACCTGGCCGGCTCAAGCCCCACATTGGGTGTTGAGCCTACTTAAAAAAAAAAAAAAAAAAAAAAAAAGAACAAAAGGATGTTGGGAAAACTATAAAGCCATTTTGCAAAAATATATACACCTCAATCTTTTCTTTATTCCTTGTATAAGCATACATTTTCTTTATTTTTCTTTTACATAATCTCTATACCCACTATGGGGCTTAAGCTCATAACCCCGAGATCAAGAGTTGCACACTCTACTGACTAGGCCCCCCATCTGTTAGCATTCTTGTAGAGGATCCCTTGTATGTGAAAAGTCAGTTCTCTCTTGTTGCTTTCAAAATTCTTTCTTTGTGTTTTGTCTTTTGACAGTTTGATTAAAATGTCTTGGCATGGGTCTCTTTGGGTTTTTTTGTTTGTTTTTAAAGATATATTTATTTGAGAGAAAGAGAGAGCATGTACATGCGTGCACAAGCAGGAGGAAAGGGAAGGGGGAGAAGGAGAAGCAGATTCCCGGTTGAGCAGGGAGCACGAGGCAGGACTCCTTCCTAGGACCCCAAGATCATGACCTGAGCTGAAGGCAGACACTTAACCGACTAAGCCATCCAGGTGCCCCAGTATGGGTCTCTGAATTAAATTTCCTTGGAGTTCATTGAGCTTCTTGGATGTTTATATTTCTCTCTTCCAAATTTGGGACAATTATTAGATTTGGGACCATTATTTCTTCAAATAATATATCTGCCCCCTTTTCTCTTTATTCATATTCTGGGATTCCCACAAAGTTTATATTGGTCCATTTGATGGTTTCGCACAGGTCTTTTAGATTCTGTTTGTTTTCTTCTTTTCCATTTTTTTTTTCCTGCTCCTCAGAAGTGATCATTTCCATTGTCCTATCTTCAGGTTCACTGATTCTTTTCTCTGCCTGGTCAAATCTGCTATTGAATTTTTCTTGTGAATTTTTCATTTCATTTGTTGTAATTTTCACCTTTAGAATTTCTTTTTCATTTTGTTTTAAGTTTTCTGTATCTTTACTGATATTTTTCATTTTGTTTATACATTATTTTCTTGCCTGTATTCATGTCTTCCTTTACTTCTTTGAGCATTTTTAAGACAGTTATTTTAAAGTCTTCGAAAAAAAATTTAAAAAAATAAAGTCTTTGGTAGGTCCTCCATCTGGTCTTTTGCAGGGATATAGTTCTGTTGATTTATCAGTTGGCCATACTTTTCTGTTTGTTTATACGCCTTGTGATTTTTTTGTTGAAAACTGGACTTTTTTGGGTGCTTGGGTGGCTTAGTCAGTTAAGCATCTGCTTTCAGCTCAGGTCATGACCCGGGGTCCTGGGATTGAGCCCCACATCAGGCTCCCTGCTCAACGGAGAGCCTGCTTCTCTCTCTCCCTCTGCTACTCTTTCTCTTTCCGAGTATCAAATAAATAAGTAGTTTTAAAAAAAGAAAAGAAAAAAGAAAACTGGACTTTTGAACTTAATAATGTGATAACTCAAAATAAGATTTTCCTTCTCTAAGTTTTGCTACTTTTTTGCCTTTGTTTTCATTTTTCTTTTTGATTGTTGTAAACTGTATCTGTGCTGGGGATAAACCTGAGGTATAAACTTAAGAGTCTTCTCCAGGCTTTAAGATTTTTTATTTATTTATTTTTTAAGTAAACTCTACACCCAACGTGGGGCTCAAACTCATCACTCTGAGATCAAGAGTCACATGCTTTGCTGACTGAGCCAGCCAGGCACCCCGAATCTTGTCCAGTTTTTTCTGGTCCTGTACATTTTCCTGGGCATGCATAATGACTTTATACATTCCCTCATACATGTGCTTGCTTTGGAATGTCCTAGTCCTTAAATGTCCTCAAATGTTCTAGCGCAGCTCCTAAAAGAGGAAAAAAATAGAAAAATAGAGATTAAAAAAAAAAAAAAAGCATCAGCCCTTTAAATCCTCTGAAAGTCGCCTCAACCAGAGCCGGAGAGGCATGTAACCCTGGTGGGGAGGATGGCTGCCTACCTCCATGTCTGCACCTCCATGATTAGAACCAGCAATCACTGATCAGAGTACAGATCCCTGCATCATTAGAGGACATGGTCTCTATTGCCTACCCTGGTTCCCACAAGCTGTGTGCAAGCTGCCCCTGGAATGTTTATACACTTGCCTGCAGTGGGGCTGGGAGGTAGGGGATAGGCAGCTGCTGCTTAGGTAGGAGCTTAAATTGACCAAAATTAACCACAATCTATTGTCCAAGACTTGCCCTGGAAGTTACAAGCCTTGTAACAGACTCCAGAGTTCCAAAGTAGTACACCAGACAGATTTTGCCAATAAAATTGTTGTCAAGGTGGGGTGAGAGATTTCTAGTGCTTTTTACTCTGCCATCTTCCCAGAATCCTCCTTCCAACCCATCACTTTTCATTCAATCAGATTTGTCAACATAAAAATAATTGATAATGCTCAGTGTTGCAGAAAATATGGGGGAAAGGAATTTTCAGAGTGCTGAGGGTAAAGATGTAACAAACAAAAAAGTGCTATAAATTGCTACAGGTTTTTGAGAAGGCAATTTTTTTTATTTCTTTTTTTTTTTTTTTAATAATCTCTACACCCAACATGGGACTCAAACTCAAAACCCCAAGATCAAGAGTTGGATGCTTCATCAGCTGAGCCAGCCAAATGCCACTGAGAAGGCAATTTGATAATAGCTATAAAATTTTTTTAGGGGTGCCTGGGTGGCTCAGTGGGTTAAGCTTCTGCCTTCAGCTCAGGTCATGATCCCAGGGCCCTGGGATCGAGCCCTGAGTCAGGCTCTCGGCTCAGCAGGGAGCCTGCTTCCTCCTCTCTTTCTCTGCCTGCCTCTCTGCCTACTTGTGATCTGTCTGTCAAATAAATAAATAAAATCTTTAAAAAAAATTTTTTTTGAATGCATATACTCTTTGATCCAAGAATGAACTCTATAGTTTTATTTGCACAAAAACCCAATGATACATTTATAGTAATGTTCATAGAAGTATTGTTTGTAACAGTGAAAAGCTGGCAGCATCCTGTGTTAATGGAGAACTTGGTTAAATAAACTAGAGAACATCCATACGGCGAAATACTTCACAGGTGTTAAAAAATAATGAACACACAAAATATTTAGTAAATACAGCATAGTCTTTGACACTTTTGAAGAACACTGATAAGTCATTTTATAGACTGTCCTGCAACTGGAACAATCATCCCACAGTAGTCTGATGTTTTTTATGATTACTGAGGTTCTGCATTATTGGGAAGAATACTGCAAGGTAACATGACCCTCTCAGTGCATCACATCAAGGGTACAACATGATTTTTCTGTATCTTACCGGTGATGTTAACCTTGATCACTTGGTGTCCACCAGTGTTCTGGTGGACAAATAAACAAATGAAAAACAAAGTATTTATTTTATAAGAGGATAAAAATCTCTGGGGATGGGCCAAAAATGTCTGGAAATTAGTTATAAATATATAGGAGAATACCTATATGTCATGTGCATATTAAACTGTAACTTAAATGTACTGTAATCCACATGTGCTATGGCTTTTCATGAGCTGTTTCTTTTAGCACCATTCACTAACATTCTAAAAATAAGGATCTCTGTACAGTTTTAAAGGACTATGATGATTCTTTTATCATTGTGCTAGGTTGTATTTTTCTAAATTCTTGAAAAGCCTTTCAAAATTTGGACTATATGATAATCACACAATAAATAATATATGTATTAATAATTATTATAAATATGTATATATTTTTTAAGATTTTATTTATGTGAGAGAAAGAGAGCACAAGCAGGGGGACCAGAAGAGGAAGAAGCAGGCTCCCTGCTGAGCAAGGAGCCCGATGTGGGACTCTATCTGAGGACCCTAGGATCATGACCTGAGCCAAAGGCAGTAACTCTACCAACTGAGCCACCCAGGGGACCCTAATTATATATTATTTAGACAAACTTTTTTAAAATTTTTTATTAACATATAATGTATTAGCCCCAGGGGTGCAGGTCTGTGAATTGCCAGGTTTACACACTTCATAGCACTCACCATAGCACATACCTTCCCTCTCCCTACCACCACCCTCTCCCTACCCTCTTCCCCCTGGCAACCCTCAGTTTGTTTTGTGAGATTAAGAGTCTCTTATGGTTTAGACAAACATTTTTTTTTCCCTTCTTACACAAACGCTTTTTTTTTTTAAGATTTTATTTATTTACTTGACAGAGATCACAAGTATGCAGAGAGGCAGGCAGAGAGAGAGAGAGGAGGAAGCAGGCTCTCCACCGAGCAGAGAGCCCGATGCGGGGCTCGATCCCAGGACCCTGGGATCATGACCCAAGCCAAAGGCAGAGGCTTTAACCCGCTGAGCCACCCAGGTGCCCTAGACAAACACTTTTGATAAAGAAATTATATTTCAGAAGGAAGGTATTTGGAATAAAATACAAATAAAGACACTAGTGCCCCCCCAAAAAAAGATTTTAAGAAAAATTTAGGCAAAACCTCAGACTTGGGTTTGGAAGATTTTAGCTGATAAATTAGGCATTTGGTTGTGTGTATTCTTTAGTTTTCCTTTGGAGGAAGATTGAAATTCCTTTTTCTTTTTAAAGAGATAGTGGCTAAATAAGGCTGTTAAGGAGGATCATGTGTATTCAAATTTAGCACCAGGATGAGAATATCTCTTACAGAAAGGGCCAGGATAGAAGTCCTTGGCCTATGTCTTTGCTTTCTGCAAGGACTTTGATCAGTCATTTCAGTGGCCATCAGAGGAACTACTAGAGGGATACCTGGGTGGCTCAGTAGTTAAGCATCTGCTTTCAGCTCAGGTCATGATCCTGGGGTCCTGGGATTGAGTCCCACATCGGGTT
The DNA here is from genome assembly GCF_010015895.1 of Lontra canadensis. Taxonomy (NCBI): domain Eukaryota; kingdom Metazoa; phylum Chordata; class Mammalia; order Carnivora; family Mustelidae; genus Lontra; species Lontra canadensis. The sequence continues at coordinate 5,508,267 of NW_022631069.1, forward strand.
CCCTGCTCAGCAGGGTGTCCGCTTCTCTCTCTCCCTCTGCTGCTCCTCCAGCTTGTGTTCTCTCTCTGACAAATAAATGAATAAAGTCTTTTTTATGTGGGACTTGATCCCAGATCCCCAGGATCATGACCTGAGCCAAAGGCAGATGCTTAACCCACTGAGCCACCCAAGCATCCCAATTTATTTAAATTTTAAGGAAGTGGGCGCCTGGGTGGCTCAGTGGGTTAAAGCCTCTGCCTTTGGCTTGGGTCATGATCCCAAGGTCCTGGGATTGAGCCCCACATCAGGCTCTCTGCCCAACGGGGAGCCTGCTTTCTCCTCTCTCTGCCTGCCTCTCTACCTACTTGTGATCTCTGTCTGTCAAATAAATAAATAAAATCTTTTAAAAAATAAATAAGTAAATAAATAAATAAATTTATTTTAAGGAAGAATTATTTGGGGAACCAGGTAGGAGGATAAGGCCATTTAAAAAGGAAAGAAAATGGGGTGCCTGGGTGGCTCAGTGGCTCAGTGGGTTAAAGCCTCTGCCTTCAGCTCAGGTCATGATCCCAGGGTCCTGGGATCAAGCCCTGCATCGGGCTCTCTGCTCAGCAGGGAGCCTGCTTCCTCCTCTCTGCCTGCCTCTCTGCCTACTTGTGATCTCTGTCTGTTAAGTAAATAAATAAAATCTTAAAAAAATAAATAAATAAAAAGGAAAGAAAATCAAATTGGCATAGACTTTCCAACAGCAAAATTGAATGTCAGAAAACAGAAGAGTAATACCTGTAACATACTCAAGGAAAAAAACTGAGCCAAAGATTATTTTTAATTCAGCCAAACTGTCTTTCACATATAAAGGTTACAGACAAATAGCTTTAAGCCAGCAAGAATGTGGAAAATATTGATTATGTGAACCCTTGAGAAAACTGCCAGAGATCTAACTGCAACCAGCCAGTAGAACATGGGCAAACTTCAGCTAAAAGAGCTGGCAGTGAGAATCAGAATCAGATCTAGACCAAATAAGCAAACAAAAATAAAAGTAAGGATAAGAAAAATAAAGGTGGGAATGAGAGTGACAGTGTTACAGGCTCTGACATTGTAGGAAGACTAGAACTACCAAAAAATAGGAGAAAGGAGAGAATCTGGGAGGAGAGGAAGTTTGAAAGCCTCCTGTGTAATAGCTTAGAATCAAAGGGTATCCTTTTAAGGGTGACAAACCAAGTAGCAGAAGGATAAGTGTATTAATGCTTATAATGGCACAAAACTAAGCTCTGAGCCAGTGATGTTACTGATTGAAACTGGATGGAGAGAGAGAAGGGGGTGAGACAGGAGGAAGAGGTTATAAGCTCATGTTGCACAGGGCAGGGAGATAATAGATACTGTTGAAATAAAGAAGGAGAAAAGATATTATATAAAGGTGGAATAATAATCATGAGAAAAATAAAACAGAGCATTTAAAAAATGTTTTAAGTGATCTCCACACCCATGACCCCAAGGTCAAGAGTCACATGCTCTACTGACTGAGTCAGTTAGGTGCCTCCAAAGAGTGTTGTAAGTAGTAGAACTGCAGTAACAATAACAACAAATATAGAAGACCAAAAAAAAAAAAAAAATTAAACTTCTTATTACTGAATATAAAAGATATACAGAAAAATAGCTAAAGTATGAATTACAGAGTAACCAATCATTATGAATCATATACCCATTAAACACTATCCAAGCCAGGAAATGCAACATTACTAGCATTCCTTCCTGATAACCAGTAGCCTGACTTTTACAGTAATTATATACTTCATAATATATGTATATATGAAGTATATAATTATACTTTAGACATAAACTATATGTGTTTTATAATCTCTCTCTATATATATTCCTACTTTTGCCTGATTTTAGTCTTTATATATATAGAATCACACTATTTTTTTTGTATCTTGTTTCATTTATTTAAAAATGTGTTTTGGGAGCCTGGGTGGCTCAGTCAGTTAAGTGTCTGCCTTTGGCTCAGGTCATGATCCTTGGGTCCTAGGATGACGTCCTGCATCAGGCTCCTTGCTCAGCGGGGAGCCTGCTTCTCCCTCTCCATCTGCCCCTCCCCCCACTTGCGCTCTCTCTTGGTCTCTCCCTCTCTCAAATAAATTTTTAAAAAAATAAAATCTTTGGGGGTGCCTGGGTGGCTCAGTGGGTTAAAGCCTCTGCCTTCGGCTCAGATCATGATCCCGGGGTCCTGGGATCAAGCCCCGCATCGGGCTCTCTGCTCTGCGGAGAGCCTGCTTCCTCCTCTATCTTCCTGCCTGCCTCTCTGCCTACTTGTGATCTCTGTCAAATAAATGAAATCTTAAAAAAAAATAAAAAATAAGATCTTTGGAAAAAAAAAAGTGTTTCAAGATTCATCCATTATGTTCCACGTATCTTTAATTTGTGCATTTTCATGGAAGGATGGTATTCTCTTGTCTGAACATAATTTATTTACCATGCTTCTACTGATAGATATTTGCAGTGTATCAAGTGATATGTTGTGATAGCTCCTTTAAAATTTTCTTGCATTTCACTGATTACCAAGAATATTAAGTAGTTCTTCATAGGTTTATTAAGAGTCTTCATTTATGAATTGCCTGTTCAGAATTTTCTGCCCATTTTTCCCAGTGGGTTGCCTTTGTTTTCTTCTAGATTTTTAATATACCTCCATATAGCTAGGTTATGAGCCTTTTGTGAGTTACATATGTTGTAAATATCTGTGTCTTGTCTTTTTGTATGGTGTTTTGGGATGAACAAAAGCTCTTATATTTAATGTAGACCAATTTATCATTTTTTCCCTTTATAATTGATGCATGAAGATATTTTTCTATATTGTCTCCTAAAAGCTTTACAGTTTTGTCTTTCATAGTAAATCCATAACCTTTCTGTAGTTGATTCATGTGAACAGCACTCTTTACTTTAAAAGGCTGAAAACAAGAATTCTTCAAAGACTATATAGAGTTGTTAGACCATCCAGCCCCTTCTCCACCGGGGCATAACCAGTCAATAACCTTTCCATTCAGGTGATGTGGGAGAGGCTCCAGATTTAGGCACCACAGACCTGCCTAAGGGGTGGCGGTTGCCTTTGGGCTAAAAATGGAGGGCAATGGTGAAAGGTCAGTCTCTTTTCCAGCTTTGGCCCCTGAACTCAACTAGCCAGGCATATACATTTGAGGAGATTGGGAAGTTCTTCTACAAAGAAATTGAATGGCTCCAGAAAAAAGACCTGCAGATAAAAACATTTGTGGTTACTAAATACAGAGTTTCCCCCTGATAACCTTACATTGTAGCCCATTTTATAAGAATTACTCCAAAATGTGATGTCTAAATGGGGAGGCCCCCAAACGTGGGGCAGGAATCTGGTGGAAGCCATTGGCCTCGAAGGTGAAAGAATTCACCTGACACAGAACAAAGGAGATAAAATTGTGTTGAATCCACCACAAGGGAGTGGCCCAGCAGGGCAGCAGAGGAGAGCTGTCTAACATGAAGTAGCCGGTGGGGACGGTTTTTAAAGGGGGAAATTGAAGAGGCATGGTGACCAATGGGATTCTTTCTTTTTTGGTGACTGTGCCTGGTTGTAAGTAGCCCATTGGTCAGTGAGGGCCTATGGAAATCTTGAGGTGGGCCCCCTGAGGGGCCTGTTTATATCCAGCCAGGGGCTTGCTATCTGCCCTTTCTACATTCCTTCGCTCAAGTCTCTTTGCCTAAAAGCAGCCTCTACATAAAACATGATGGTTTAAAAAAAACAAACACTTATTATCTCACAGTTTCTGTGAGTCGGGAATCAGGACATAGCTTAGCTGGGTACTTCTGGCTCAAAGTCTCTCATGAGATTGCAGTCAAGCTGTCAGGGTGGGCTACAGTCTCATCTGAAGATTCACCTGAGGTGAGATACACTTCCAAGCTTATTTCTGTGGTTCTTGGTCCCTCACCAAGTGGGCCTCTCCATGGGACTGGCCCAGGCAATGACAGCTGTCTTCTTCCTGGGCAAGCAATGTAAGAGAGAGCACCCAAGATGAAGCCTCAGCCTATTTCTAAACTAATCTCGGAAGGGATATCCCATCACTTCAGTCAGATTTTGCTTGTTAACAAACCAGTCAATAAACCCAGCTCACGCTCAGTGGGTAAGGATTACACAAAACAATACAAATTTTGGGAATCATTCTAGCACCAGCTGCAAACTCGGGGGTTCCCAAAACTATGCTCAGTTTTGATAATTGGCTGGAAGGACTCACAAAACTCACTGAAATCTGTTCTTTTCATAGTTACAATTACAATTTATTATAGTGAAAGGATACACATTAAAATCACCACAAGAAGAGGAACACAAGGCAGCGTCCATGGGACTTTTCAGTGGGGAGTACCCAGTGTCTTCTCCAAGTGGAGGTGTGCATATGGCATTACTTCTCACGGCACCATATGTGACAGTACACATGGAGCATTGCCAGCCAGGGAAGCCCACTGAGACTTGGTGTCCAGAATTTTTATTGTCCACATCTTTATTGTCTATTATGTCTACATGACTGTAGTACCTGCATGGCTGACCTTAGTCTCAGCCCCTCTGGATGTTTAGCGGATACTTTGTGGTCCCAAACTTCCGCCATAAATCACAATGTTCAGTGGAGTATCTGGCCTGGCCCAAGGCCCCCAGGTAAAAAAAGAGACTCTTATTACGCAGAACATTCCAAAGGTTGAGGGATGACATCCCGGGAGCTGAGGGCGAAAGCGAGACCTCTCTTTGGGAAGGGTTGATTCTTCACTGCCATAGGCCTGACTACCAGTAGGTGAGGACGGCCGCCTGCCTGCCACACCCACCATTTAGAAAACTACCCCTCTCAGGTCTCCCTATCAGCTTAGATCCTCTAAGATCAGGAACAAGATAAGGGTACCTATTTTTTTGTCAGTTCTATTCAACCTTGTACTGGAAGTTCTAGCGAGAGAAATTAGGTAAGAAAAAGAAATAAAAAGCATCAAATTTGAAAGGAAGAAGTAAAACTATCCCTACTTGCAGATGACATGGTCTTATATACGGAAAATCCTTAAGTATCCACAAAAAAACTACTAGAGCTAATAAATTCAGTAGGTTTGCAAGATACAAGATCAATACACAAAAATCAGGGACACTTGGATGGTCCAGTCAGCTAAGCATCGACACTTGATTTTGATCCCAGGGTCCTGGAATTGAGCTCCACGTGGGGCTTCCTGCTCAGCGGGGAGTCCGCTTCTCCCTCTCCTTCTACCCCTCTCCCCTGCTCATGCTCTCATGCACTCTGTTTCTCAAATAAGTAAATAAATGTCTTTTTAAAAAGATTTTATCTATTTATTTGCCAGAGAGAGAGCTAGCACACACAAGCAGGGGAAGCAGCAGGCAGAGGGAGAAGACTCCCAACTGAGCAAGAGGTCCAATGCAGGACTTGATCCCAGGACCCCAGGGAGACACTAGGCAGACGCTTAACTGACTGAGCCACCTGGGCACCCCTAAATAAATAAATATCTTTAAAAAGAAAGAAAGAAAGGAAAGAAGGAAGGAAAGAAGCTCAGTTACCAAAATACCATCCTTCCCAAGCCCTCTAATAAATTAAATTTCTGCTGAATTCTTTATTATTATTATTATTATCATATTATGTTCAATTAGCCAACATCTAGTACATCATTAGTTTCTGATGTAGTGTTCAGCAATTCATTAGTTGCTATAACACCTAGTGCTCATCACCACATGTATTCTATTTAAGAATGCAAGTGTAGCTATATGTTAAAAAATCATTTCCTTAATTTTTATTCATTATGTTTAGATTTGGGGGTCCTAGGTTCTGATGTTCTTATTTCTCTCTTCTTCTCCCCAAAATTTCCCATGGCAAAGAAAATTAAATGTATTTACTAAGCCGGTTCATTTTCCTCTTGAGAACACAGAAAGACTCCGTGTCCCAGTACATCTTTCAGTTAGGTGGGGCCATGTGACCAGTTCTGCACCATGGAAATCAGGCAGGGGTGATATGTGATTCTCCATGCACAAGCCCACTCATCTGCCTCTCCCTTGTCAGAGGTCTTAAAGGCCATCTGTTTGGGTTTTTGTTTTTTTATTTTTTATTTATCTATTTGAGAGAGAGAGAGAGAGAGCAAGCAAGGGAAGTGGGAGAGGGAGAAGCACGTTCCCTGCTCAGCAGGGAGCCCAATGTGGGGCTCGATCCCAGGACCCCAGGATCATGACCTGAGCCAAAGGCAGATGCTCAACTGACTGAGCCAGCCATGCTCCCCTTAAAAGCCATCTGTAATCACTCCCATATGAAATCAGCCTGAATGTACCCCCACCTACTTCGCTATCCCTACATTGTATTGTGACATGAAAGAGGAGAAATCTTTTTTTAAAAAGATTTTTTTTTAATTTATTCGACAGAGAGAGAGATACCCAGAGAGGGAACACAAGCAGGGGGAGTGGATGAGAGAGAAGCAGACTTCCCTCTGAGCAGGGAGCCCAATTCGGGGCTTGATCCCTGGACCCTAGGATTATGACCTGAGCCAAAGTCAGACACTTGATGACTGAGCCACCCAGGCGCCCTGAGGGAAAAAAAAAAATTAAGATTTTATTTATTTATTTATTTATTTATTTATTTATTTATTTGAGAAAGCAAGCACAAGTGGAGGAGAGGGACAGAGGGAGAGTGAGAAGCAGACTCCTGGCTGAGAAAGGAGCCCAACACAGGGCTTGATCTTAGGACCCTGGGATCAAGACCTGAGCCACAGGCATATCCTTAACCAACTGAGCCACCCAGGCTCCCTGAGAAGAAGACCTTATTATTGAGCTGAGCTACTGGAATTTGGGGGATTGTTATAGCTGTTAGCCCGTCCTAGTGTATATTCCTTTATTTTGTTAAATTCTTTTTTTTTTTTTTAAGATTTTATTTATTTATTTGACAGAGATCACAAGCAGGCAGAGAGGCAGGCAGAGAGAGACAGAGAGAGAGGAGGAAGGAGGCCCCCCACTGAGCAGAGAGCCCGATGTGGGGCCCGATCCCAGGACCCTGGGATCATGACCTGAGCCGAAGGCAGAGGCTTAACCCACTGAGCCACCCAGGCGCCCCTGTTAAATTCTTTTAACTTATACTGTATGTATATACATATATGTACCTATATGTGTATGTAACTTTGACATATGATTTCTAGATTAGTTAAAACTACAGTTAGCTATGGGGATTAAGAAGGGTACTTGTGATGAGCACCAGGTGTTCTATGTACGTGTTGAATCACTAAATTCTTTTTCTTTTCTTTTTTTAAAAAAATATTTTATTTATTTATTTGACAGAAAGAGATCACAGGTAGGCAGAGAGGCAGACAGAGGGCGGAGGGAGCAGGCTCCTGCTGAGCAGAGAGCCCAATGCAGGGCTCAATCCCAGGACCCTGGGATCATGACTGGAGCCCAAGGCAGATGCTTAACAACTGAGCCACCCAGAAGCCCCTGAATCACTAAATTCTGCACTTGGAACTGATATTACACTGTATGTTAACTAACTGAAATTTAAATAAAAATTTAAATTTTTTTAAATTTGAAAAATGTGGCTCAGTTGGTTGGGCAGCTGCCTTCAGCTCTGGTCATGATCCTGGAGTCCCGGGATCCAGTTTTGCACCAAGCTCCCAGCTCCGTGGGGAGCCTGCTTCTCCCTCTGACCTCCCCCTCTCATGCTCTCTCCCACTTTCTCTCTCTCTCTCAAATAAAGAAATAAAATCTTAAAAAAAAGAAAAGAAAAAGAAACTACAGTTAGTTGAGCATTATCAGAAATATGCTTTTTTTTTTAAGATTTATTATTTGAGAGAGCGAGTGGGCACGTGAATGTTGGGGGAAGGGGCTAAAGGAGATAAACATCAAAGAGACTCCCTGCTGAGTGTGGAGCCCCATGTGGGGCTCAATCTCAAGACCCATGAGATTGCCCCCCCCATCCAAAACCAAGAGTCAGAGGCTCAACCACTGAGCTGCCAAAGCCCCCTCAAAATAAAATAAAATGGATAGCTATTAAAATTATTGTGCCATGTGTGTCTACATCTTACACAAATCAATATCTATATTTCTAGCTAGGTAGCTATCTGATTTGTGTTTTAATTTATAGATACTAATAATAATTGGGTATAGAGAGTACTAAGAAAAGAAACTTTAAAAACACAAGAGTTACTATGCTCTAAATTATATCCCTGTGCTTTATTTATTTTATTTTATTTTTTTTTAAATATTTTACTTATTTATTTATTTGACAGAGAGAGAGAGAGCAGAAGCAGGGGTAGTGGGCAGGCAGAGGGAGAAGCAGGCTTCCTGATAAGCAAAGACCCTGTGGGACTTGATCCCCGGACCCTGGGATCATGACCTGAGCCAAAGGCAGATACTTAAACAACTGAGTCACCCAAGTGTCCCACCTTATTTATTTTATAACTGGATGTTATATATGACTAATACCTGAAGTCAATTAGACCTATTCTTCTCAAGCATAGCAAATCAGGGTATACAGAGTGACTGTATGCCCTGGTTTTCCCAGGACAATCAGAGAATAATTATTATTTTTTTAATATTTTATTTATTTATTTGACAGAAATCACAAGTAGGCAAAGAGGCAGGCGGTGGGGGGGGGCAGGAAGCAGGCTCCCCGCTGAGCAGAGAACCCGATGAGGGCCTTGATCCCAAGACCCGGAGATCATGACCTGAGCCGAAGGCAGAGGCTTAACCCACTGAGCCACCCAGGTGCCCCCAGAATAATTATTAATAGCATCCCCTTTCATTCTCAGGTGTTTGGGTTTAGATGATAAATTATATGGTTTTCCTTTATATCTAAAGAACAAAAAAGTGCAGGGATACCTGGGTGGTTCAGTTGGTTAAGTGTCTGCCTTCCACTCTGGTCATGATCCCAAGGTGCTGGGATTGAGCCCTTGCATCCGCCTGGGCTCTCTGCTCAGCGGGGAGCCTGCTTCTTCCTCTCCTTTGGGTGCCACTCACCCTGCTTGTGCTCTTTCTCTCTCTGTCCAAATAAATAAATAAATAAAAAAGAACAACTGCAAATGAACTGTTGGCAATGACCTAGAAGGGGTCAGTAAAGAGTTTACTTTCCAGAAATGAGTAAATTACATTTACATTTCATTTGAATCCCACTAGCAGTTCTCTTGTGTTAATACAGAAGACCTAGAGGCTAAAATTTCTGTAGACTTAAAAAATACCAGTTCTCCCTTCTTTTCCCTTCTTCTCATTCAACTTTGATACAATGGTTTCCTTTGTTCTTAAGAATGGCTGACAGTGGGGCACCTGGGTGGCTCAGCGGGTTAAAGCATCTGCTTTCAGCTCAGGTCATGATCCCAGGGTCCTGGGATTGAGTCCCACATCGGGCTCTCTGCTCAGCAGGGAGCCTGCTTCCTCCTCTCTCTCTGCCTTCCTCTCTGCCTACTTGTGATCTCTGTCTGTCAAATAAATAAATAAAATCTTAAAAAAAAAAAAAAATGGAATGGCTGACATGGGGACCTGGCTGGCTCAGTTGATATTGCTTGCTGCTCTTGATCTCAGGGTCTTGAGTTCAAGCCCCACATTTGGCCTAGAGCCTACCTAAAAGCATTGGTTGAGGGGCACGTGGGTGGTTCAGTCGTTAAGCTTCTGCCTTCAGCTCAGGTCATGATCCTAGCATCCTGGGATCCAGCCCCGCATCCGCTGCCTGCTCAGCGGAAAGCCTGCTTCTCCCTCTCTACTCCCCCTGCTTGTGTTCCCTTTCTCGAGATGTCTCTTGCTGTCATAAAATCTTTAAAAAAAAAAAAAAAAAAAAAAGGCCAAGAGATTTTACAGCAATTTAGGCATAGTTGGGGATGGGAGTTGGTGGTGGAGGGCAGTGAATGAACTTCCAATAATATAGACATTACAATAGAAGGAAAATCTTAGGACACTCATAAATGTGGAAGGCATTGCACTGATCTCTTTTATAGGACTCACTCCAAAACATGATTGATCCACTATACTCATGAATTATGTATATTATTTAACAGTGCTATATAACTGGGTGGTTCAGTCGCTTGAGTGTCTGACTCTTGATTTCAGCTCAGGTCATGATCCCAGGGTCCTGGGATCCAGCCCAGAGTCAGGCTCCATGCTCAGCAGAGAGTCTGCTTCTCTCCCTCTCCCTCTGCCACTCTTCCCAGGAATGCACACACCCTCTCTTTCTCTCAAATAAATAAATAAAGCTTAAAAAACAAAACAATTCTACAACAAATGTTTATACATCTTTGGGCACTTGACCGATTATTTCCTTAGAAATCCTAATTCTGGGTGCCTGGGTGGCTCAGTGGGTTAAGCCTCTGCCTTCGATTCAGGTCATGATCTCAGGGTCCTGGGATCGAGGCCCGCATCGGGTTCTCTGCTCAGCAGGAAGCCTGCTTCCCCTCTCTGTCTGTCTCCCTACTTGTGACCTCTGTCTGTGTCAAATAAATAAATAAAATCTTAAAAAAAAAAAGAAATCCTACTTCTATTTATCTTTAAAAATTAAACAAATATGCATATTAAATTTTTTCATACATAATGACAACTTGCTGTACCTCTTCTGGTATATGGAAGTACATCTTTTTCTCACATCTTTGATAACACTGAATAATATTTTCTTTAACCACCTGATCTGTAAAAATTACCACATTTTTCTATAGTTTTTAAATTACCAGTATACTTTAAACATTTTTCATTCATTTATTGGCCAGTTGTTATTTTTATTGTTCTATAATTGGTCATGCCTTTTGTCTATTTTATATTGAATGCCTTTTTCTTCTTGATTTATAAAAGAATTCTTTCTTTCTTTTCTTTTTAAAGATTTTATTTTTATTTATTTATTTAACAGACAGAGATCACAAGTAGGCATAGAGGCAGGCAGAGAGAGAGAGAGAGAGGAGGAAGCAGGCTCCCTGCTAAGCAGAGAGCCCCATGCAGGGCTCAATCCCAGGACCTGGGATCATAACCTGAGCTGAAGGCAGAGGCTTTAACCCACTGAGCCACCCAGGTGCCCCTATAAAAGAACTCTTTCTATACTAGTGTAACTAGTATGATCTGTTCTATAAACTCAAGGTAAAAATGTGGTTAGTTATTTATGTTAATTTTCTCTATCATAGCTGAGGCCTTCCCCATGCCCTATTAAAAGAAAGTCCCAATTTTTCCCATTGGGGTTTCCCTTGCTCTCCACTGATTGTCTAAGAATTTGGTGGGGGAAGGGAGGGCTTTACTTAGCCCAAAGAGCGAAAGAATTCTCACCTATATATGTATATCTATCTATATTTAGATTTTATTTACTTCAGAGAGAGAGAGACAGAGTATGAGTAGAGGGAGGGGGCCGAAGGAGAGGGAGAAGCAGGCCCCCTGCTGAGCAGAGAGCAGACAACAAGGATCCCAGGACCCAGGGATCAGGACCTGAGCTGAAGATAGAAGGCAGACTCTTAACCAACAGAGCCACCCAGGCACCCCAGAAGAATTCTTTTCTAAATGCCAAATACAAAGAGAACTAAAACTGGTGTATATTCAGGGTTCCTGGCCACTCACTGGGCCTTTGCATGTGTACATGTCTCCTTAAATTCAGAACTTGGTGAGCAGAAACGGGGCTCTTGGTCCCCTCTTTCCAAAAGGTACCAGGCTCCTGAGACAAACTGATCCACCTCTTCCCAATGACTAGGCAAAACAAAGGGTGAGGCAGTTTGCCAGTTAGAAAAGTGTACACGTGCGTGCACACACTTACACACACCCACCCCAGAAACTTTTGTTAGAAACTTCTTGCAGGCCATTGGGTGCTTTTGCCACATTCAATTGACTCTTTTTTTTTTTTTTTAAAGATTTTATTTATTTATTTGACAGACAGAGATCACAAGTAGGCAGAGAGGCAGGCAGAGAGAGGGGGGAAGCAGGCTCCCCACCAAGCAGAGAGCATGGAGGCTACTTAAAAAAATAACAAAAAAGCAAAAAAACCCATACAGGCTTTGTTTGTTTCTTAATTCCTCAAGTTTCAGAGATCTTACTTACCCTAAATTTATAAAAGATACTCACCCAAACTTTATTTTGGTACTTTAATATTCTCATTCTCTCACATTTAAAATTTTTAAATGAATGAATGAATGAATAAAATTTGCATCTTATCCAAGGTTTATTTGGTAAAGCAGTGAGGTAATGATCTTTTTGCTGTATCTGACTAGCCAGTTGCACAGACATCACATACTAAGAATCCAATACTTCCTCGTGATTTAAATTGTCATTTTACCATATACAGGAAATTCCCACAGCAATTATTTCAAAACCTTATGACTCTTTTAGCCCCAGTCAGCCACTTTTCTATCACTCTCAGCAGACAACTTTTTGCAAATAATTAAGTCTGTCAAAAACTCCTTCAACTTTACCACCACTCCACTCTTCATGTGAACATACACCATTCCTTATTTCTGGAACAAGGCTTGACAACTCTTTTCTGTAAAGGGACAGATAGTAAATATTTTAATTTTTTGTGTTTTTTAAAAGTTCATTTATTGATTAATCTCTACACTGAACATGGGGCTCAAACTCATGAACCCAAGATCGAGAGTCACATACTCTGCTGACTGAACCAGCCAGGTGCCAAGTTTTTAAAAAATGTTTTTAAGTTTATCAGATAGTAAATATTTTAGATTTTGAAGTCCAAGAGGTAAAATTAAGGATATTTTGTAAGTATTTTTTTATACTTAAGTATATAAGTATTTTTTTAAAGATTTTATTTATTTATTTGACAGAGAGAGATCACAAGTAGGCAGAGAGGCAGAGAGGTGGAAGCAGGCTACCCGTTGAGCAGAGAGCCCAATGCGGGGCTCGTTCCCAGGACCCTGAGATCATGACCTGAGCCGAAGGCAGAGGCTTAACCCACTGAGCCACCCAGGTGCCCCTTACAAGTAGCTTCTTCATTTTTTTTTTTTAAAGATTGTATTTATTTATTTGACAGACAGAGATCACAAGCAGGCCTAATAGCAGGGCTTGGGGCGGGGGGAGGGAAGCAGGCTTCCTACTGAGGAGAGAACCCAATGTGGAGCTTGATCCCAGAATGCTGGGATCATGACCTGAGCTGAAGGCAGAAGCTTTTAACCCACTGAGCCACCCAGGCACTCCAAGTACATAAGTATTTTTATACTTAAAAATACCTACATATACCCTGAAAAAAAAAAAAAAACCCTACATATATTTCACACACACACATATATGTATATATATATATTTCTGCCCATAAGAAGGACTTTTTTTTTTTAAATGATTTTATTTGTGTATTTGACAGACAGAGATCACAAGTAGGCAAAGAGACAGGCAGAGAGGGGGAAGCAGGCTACCCGTTGAGCAGAGACCCCGATGCGGGGCTCGATCCCAGGACCCTGAGATCATGACCTGAGCCAAAGGCAAAGGCTTTAACCCACTGAGCCACCCGGACGCCCCGAGAAAGACATTTTTTTAATTAAAAAAATTTTTTTTAGTAAGAACATTATACTTAATTGCAGCTCAAATCATTTACAAATATTCATCCATTAAAACCATTTTTCCCTCCTGGTGTCATGCAAAAATGGATTTGTTCCTGACCTTCAACATCTCTCTGTCCTTAAATGGAGAACTGCTCCTGAGAGTCCCTCCTGCCCACCAAGGTCAGTGCCAGATCTCAATTCTTCTGGGCTCATCAGTGACATTAGCCATAAATCTAATTAGCAATTCTATTCCAATCCCAAACCAGCTTTCTAAACTTCTCTTTCAGTGTTTAATTTGCATATTTACATAATAAAAGCAACCTTTATAAGGCCAAAGAATATATAAAAGTAATTTAAATAGGCAGCAAATCCTGTTTGACTACAGTATATTTACAACTACAGGATGTTATAAGGCACATCCTCTAGTAAATCCATACATTTCTGTGACAAATATGATACAAAATATTTTTAAAATTTAAAATAATTTATAATTAGTTTCAAAATACAAACAATTTTTTGTTCATCGGAGTTGCTTTTCTATTTCCGTTCTTTTTTCCTTATTAGTTTTTGGTATCTCATGAGGATGGTGACTGATAACACAATAATGTGCTAGGTAGTTAGAAAAAGCCAGGCTTTCACAAGGAAAACTTTATGTATCCAAAACACATACTACCAATGGAGTGTTTATTATAGTAACATCGCACTGACTTACGGGAAAGTGCTCCATGAGACCGGTGCTCAAATTCCGTTGTTAACACCGACTCAGGACTCCTTTCTCTCGACTGTTTAATGACTGCTAACTTCCATTTTTTATTTTACCTTTAAAAATTTTTTGGAAATAATCTAAAGCATAGAGAAAAAGGTGTAAGTACAACACAAAAACTTTTCTTTCCCCCCTAGATCATGTGAGTACAAACAGCACACGGGATGCCTTGTCCTTCCCAAACACTTCCATATATTTCCCACCAGCAAGGATATTCCGTATAGCCACAGCACAACCATCATAATGAGGAAGTTCATATCCCTGCGTTACTATTACCTCAGACCCCATTCAGCTTTTACCAGTTGTTTCAGAAATGTCCTTTGTGTCAAAAGAAATTTACCATTTTAACCATTTTTAAACCATTAATACATTCACATTGTTGTCCAACCATCACCATCAACCATCTTGACTCTTTCATCTTTCCAAAATGAAATTCCATACCCATTAAACAAGAACTCCCCAGGTTCTCCTTCCCTTGGCCCCTGGCAGCCACCATTCCACTTTCTGTCTTCAGGAATCTGACCACACTAGCTACCTCATGTAGGTAGGAGCATACAGTCTTTGTCCTTCTGTGTCTGGCTTATTTCACTTAGCATAAAGTTTTCAAAGTTCATTCATGTCGTGGCTTGAATTTCCTTTCTCTTTGTTTTTTGTTTGTTTTGTTTTGTTTTAAGAATTTACTTATTTATTTGACAGAGAGAGACGAAACGAGAGAGAGGGAATACAAGCAGGAGGGGGAGTGGGAGAAGGAGAAGCAGGCTTCCACGGAGCAAGGAGCCTGATGCAGGGCTCAATCCCATGACCCTGGGATCATGACCTCAGCTGAAGGCAGATGCTAAACAACTGAGCCACCTGGGCACCCCAGAATTTCCTTTCTTCTTAAAGCTCAATACTATTCTCTCGTGTGTATATACTACATTTTGTTTATCCATTCACCCATTAATGGACACTGTTCTGTATTAATAATGCTCCTTTGAACAGAAATATCTGTTCAAGGTCTTGCTTTCAATTCTTTCAGGTTTATACTCATCAGTAGTATTGTTGGATCATGTTATAATTCTGTTTAATTTTTTTAAGAAACTGCCATAATATATTTTTTTAAAGATTTTATTTATTCACTTGACAGAGGCAGAGATCACAAGTAGCAGAGAGGCAGAGAGAGGAAGGGGGAAGGAGTCTCCCTGCTGAGCAGAGAGCCCAAGCGGGGCTGGATCCGAGGACCCTTGGGATCAAGACTGAGCCAAAGGCAGACATTTAACCGCCTGAGCCACCCAGGCGCCCCTGCCATAATATTTTTAAGAGCGCCTGTACCATTTTACATTCCTGCCAGCAATACACAAAGGTTCCATTCTCTACATCATAACCACCACTTGTTATTTTCTGTTTGTTTGGTATTTTTAAAAAGATTTTATTTATTTATTTGAGAGAGAGAGAATGCGAGTGCACGAGCAGAGGGAGAGGGAGAACCCCAAGTGGACTCCTCACTGAGCACGGAGTCCTTCCCGTGGCTCAGTCTCAGGACCCTGAGATCATGACCTGAGCTGAAATCAAGAAGCAGACGCTTAACCCACTCAGTCACCCAGGAGCCCTTGTTGTGTTTAGTTTTTTTATAATAGCCATCTTAATAGGTATGAAGTGGTATCTCACCGTGGTTTTTGTTTTGTTTTGTTTTTTCGTTTTCGTTTTGTTTTGTTTTCATTGTGGTTTTGATTTGCATTTTGTAATGCCTTTTTAATCTCTTTCAATCTGGAATAATTAATTCCTCAGTCTCTCCTTGGCATTCATGACCTTGATGTTTTGTTGTTGTGATTCTCCCAAATGACCCTGGCTCAAATAGAACTTTAATCACCACTCCCATAAATTCCAAAACCAATTCAAGATTCAAGAGCCAGGCTTCTTCCATCTTGTATCTTTGTCATCTTAGGTTTCAAAATGACCTTGAAACCTTTGAAGATTAGAGATATGCGGGGTTGGTTTTTTTTTTAATTTTATTTATTTATTTATTTGACAGAGAGAGATCACAAGTAGGCAGAGAGAGGGGGAAGCAGACTTCCGGCCGAGCAGAGAGCCCGATGCGGGGGCTCAATCCCTGGGATCATGACCTGAGCCAGAGGCAGAGGCTTTAACTCACTGAGCCACCCCTAGAGATATGCTATTTTACAGAATATTACTAAGTTTGGGTTTGTGTGATGTTTCTTAATGATTAGATGCAGATTATAGACTTTTAGCAGGAGTGTAAAAGAAATGATTCTATATTCTCACACCTTCCTAACATGATTTTCATTTGTTTCATTACTGGTTAACTTAAATTCAATTCCTTGATTTAGGCAGTGTCTGCCAGACTTCTCCACTATAAAGTTACTCTTTTTCCCTTTATAATTTTTATTTTAATTCTAATATATTTAACATAGAGTTTTACCAAAAAACCCCATACACCGTTATATTAGTTTCGGGTGTATTTATTAATAAATCTTAATAAATATTTTTGAGTAATACTTGGACCCTATGTAAACGTGATATGAAATTATGTAAATAGTAAACTGTGAGGCTATATTAATAAAATTTCCTCAACAAACTTTCAATTTGTTTACTTATTTTCTTAGTTTGGATTCATGGTTTTCTGTTTTATTCAGTGAGTTATAAGTTATAATCTGTTATAGTCATTATTTATTTTGATACTCAGCTTATTCCAGATTTGGCTATGGGGAGCTCATTCAAGCTGGCTTCTTTGATCTTTTAATGTATTAGCATCATTCTATGAGGACTTCCTTACTTCCTACACTAACAAGCTATTTCAGGCTCCTCTTGTATTTTCCCTGCCTGAGCCTTAGAATCAGCCATTTCACCAAGGGGCACTAGTTCTTTTTAAAAGAGAAGAGCTGGGTGCCTGGGTGGCTCAGTGGGTTAAGCCTCTGCCTTCAACTCAGGTCATGATCTCAGGGTCCTGGGATCGAGCCCCGAGTTGGGCTCTCTGCTTGGCGGGGAGCTTGCTTCTCCCTCTCTCTCTCCTTGCCTCTCTGTCTACTTGTGATCCCTCTCTCTCTGTCAAATAAATAAATAAATAAATAAATAAATAAATAAATAAAATCTTTAAAAAAGAAAGAAAAGAGAAGAGCATTTAGGGGGCCCTGGGGGCTCAGTTGGTTAAGCGTCTGACTTCAGCTCAGGTCATGATCTCGGGGTCCTGGGATTGGCCCCCAGCCCTGTGTTGGGCTCTCCACTCAGCTGGGAGTCAGCTTGTCCCTCTGCCCATCCCCATGCTTGTGCTCTCTCTCTCTCTGCCCCCAGCCAAATAGGTGAATAAAATCTTTTCATTATTATTTTATTTTTTAAAGATTTTTTTGGTGGGGCGCCTGGGTGGCTCAGTGGGTTAAAGCCTCTGCCTTCAGCTCCGGTCATGATCCCAGGGTCCTGGGATCGAGCCCCACATTGGGCTCTCTGCTCAGCAGGGAGCCTGCTTCCCCCTCTCTCTCTGCCTGCCTGCCTCTCTGCCTACTTGTGATCTCTCTGTGTCAAATAAATAAATAAAAATTTAAAAATTAAAAAATTAAAGATTTTTTTGGTCAATAAAATCTTAAAAAAATAAATAAACAAAAGAGAAGAGCATTGAAAAGCCAGGATCTGGGTGGGTGCTGGAGTGTTTGTTGCTGTTGGAGTGACGTTGTTCGCAAGCCTCTCTGTGAGTAGGCCTAAGGAACATATATCTATTTATATTACACACATGTACATATGATAAATATATGAAGTGTGGCAGAATATGCCACCCCCAAATACACTACTTTGGTGGAAGGATTCTTTTAAGCAAAAGGGACTTAGAAAACAGCAGTTGCCGGAAGGGTACTGTGACCACCACCCTCCTTTTCTTCCTGAAAGCAGGAGATGAAGCTCCCATGTGAAACATGCTCTCCCTATACCAGGAGAGAACGAACCTTCTTATCCCCAGTGATAGGGAGCTGAGGCTGAGAGAATTCTATACACACAGACTTTGTTAAGCTCCCGTGTGCCCTGTTGTAGACTTGGCTCCTGGCCACTGGGCAGCATTCTGCCCTTCACGTCCACACTGAACCCCTTCCTGGGGCTCTGGGGTATGTGTCTGACGTTGCCTCCACCTCCTCCTCTCCCTCGGGAGGCTCCAAAGCCCTGAACACATCCTCGTTCCCGCGGCTGACTGAAACCTCAGGGCTTTAGTGCGGATGTCCCAGCCTCTGGAGAGAAATGAAGTAAGGAATATCTTTTACAAGAGGAAAGAAAGGTGCTGATTGTGGTGGACTCGATGCTTCTTTCTTCCACCAAGCCTTCGTAAGCTTTAGAAATTGTATCATGCAGTCTCATTCCCTGGATGTGGACATTCACATTACTTTGAATGGTATTTGATTCCGTGCACTCATGTGGATGGTTTATTTCCATTTCTATTGAGACATGCGAAACAGATATTTCTGTCAGGATGTGAGGATGATCTACTAAAATCAGTGACTTAAGAATACCACCTAACTGGTACCCAGAAGCCAGAGCTATACAGTGAAGATAATATTCCATTCAGGCCCCACGAACAGAGATGTACACAATCCCAAGATACTTGTCAGCAAAATCTGGAGTTTATTGGGGCCCTTTAAAATTACTGGCAGGAAATAAAATCTTTAAAATATGGGGGGGGGCACCTGGGTAGCTCAGTGGGTTAAGCCTCTGCCTTCGGCTTGGGTCATGATTTCAGGGTCCTGGGATTGAGCCCCCCGCATTGGGCTCTCTGCTCAGCAGGGAGCCTGCTTCCCCCTCTCTCTCTGCCTGCCTCTCTGCCTACTTGTGATCTCTCTCTCTCTCTCTGTCAAATAAATAAATAAAATCTTTAAAAAAAAAATTAAAAAATTACTGGCAGGTGAGATCATTGAAGCGAGTGATACAGCTGTCAGTATATTAGCAGATATTTGCTCTTTTTCTTGTTAATTTGGGAGGGCTGGGCAGAGTGAAGGTGGGAGGCGGGGAAGGGCATATGTAGTAATTTACCACTAACAGAAGGTGCCATAGTTCACTGTAAAAACAGAGACAAAAAATTCACCTTGCTAAGATAAACTAATTCTTAATTAGGGCACCTGGATGGCTCAGTGGGAAGAGTGTGTGACTCTCGATCTCGGGGTGGTGAATTTGAGCTCCACCTTGGGTGTAGAGATCAATGAATGAATGAATGAATAAGCTTCACAAAAAAACAAATAAATAGATAAACTCCTATCTTCCTTTAGGTTCCCCATATATTTTAGTTACTTTCCCATAATTCCCTCTCTTTGTTCAATGTCATATATAAGCCCTTGCATTTTTGTCACTTCCTTGGGTCTTCATTTCCTGATGAAGTCTCCCATGTTATGTAAACCTTACATCAAATAAATCTGTATGCTTTTCTCCTGTTAATCTGTCTTAAATCCATTTAATTCTCAGGCCCAGCCAGAGATGTGAAGAGGGTAAAATTTTTGCCTCCTTTTCATATACAAGTGCATGAAAACACACATGTATGTTACTTCTTTCCTACCTCCCTCCCTCCCTCCTTTCCTTCCTTCTTTCGCAATCTCTACACCCAGCATGAGGCTGGAACTCATGACCAGGAGATCAGGAGTCACAGGCTCTTTGGACTGAGCTAGCCCGGCACTCCTGTCTAAATTTATTTCCATACTATCTCTATATATTGACATCCCCAAGGACCAATAGATACCACAATTCCAACTCAGCACTGCAGAGTTCATTTTCATTTTTTCCTTCTGTATTTGTAGCTGAAGAGGCTGTCCTCACCCCACTGGGGCTCTGACATTTTATGACAGTCCCATTCCTGTACTGATGCCCTCCTTCACCCTGTTGGGCTATGCTGTGCTGGACTAACCCGTGTACTCAAGGCTGTACTCAAGGCTGTCCTCCCATTGGATTTCTTCCTTAACCTGCTCAGGATTCAACACTGGGCCTTCCTCCCATATAGATGACTTCTCCATCCATCTTGGGCTCTTACACCAGGGCTGGGCCATCCCCTTGTGCCCAGCCACTCTTCTCAGCCTGTTCTTCCTCTGATGTCCCATGCTGCGTACCCCTACCACCACCCAAGGGGGACAACCTCCTCATCCTGCTCTGGCTTTTACTAGCTGTGCCAGGTGGCAACCCTTATGTAGACATCCTCTTCCTCTCTTTTCTTCAGACTTTTTTTTTTCTTAAGATTTTATTTCTTTGAGACAGAGATGAGAGAGAGCATGAGAGGGGGAAGGGCAGAGGGAGAAGCAGATCCTCTGCTGAGCAGAGAGCCCCATATGGGGCTCGATCCCAGAACTCCAGGATCATGACCTGAGCTGAAGGCAGTCGCTCAACCAACTGAGCCACCCAGGCGCCCCCTTTCTTCAAACTTCTTGATGGCCCATTCTCCTGGGCAGAAGCCTTTCTCCTCACCCTGAGCCAACTTCGGCACCATGCACAAGGCTGACCCCTCACCCCCTGGGACACCCCTGCTCAGTGTTCAACCCTCTGCTCTGGACCACAGCCCCTCAGGTATGGATACTTACATTGTTGAGCCCACTTAATGGCTTCTGGGCTGAATTGTTGGGGAAGGGTAGAGGAAAGGGAAAGAAGAGGAGCTCAGTGACTTTTTATTTATCAGTTGTGACAGACCATGCTGATTGCCTTCTCAGTACCCATTCTTCCCTCATCTTGTGTTTCTCGCAGCCAAAAGAATTCTAACTGCCCCACTCCCTTTACTGATGCCCCTTCTTTTAGCACAAGGTCTTGCTTCTTTCCAGAGGCTATGCAGGCTTTTCCTATTTTTCTTTATCCCCAAACCTGAAGCCAAAAAATTAGCTACATCTTCACAGTACTCAATTTCCTTTCCCATAATTTTGAGGCAATGGTATCCTTTCTCTTATCCTAGACTGATCTACTCATCTGTGTTCCACATCCTATTTTTTCCCAGATTCTTAGGGAGTCCACTAAAAAGTTTCCTGTCTTTTTTAAATTTTCAAACTCTGGAATATCATTAGTTCTTTCTTTTAAGCAGAAACATGGTCAAGTCTTTCCCTTCTTCTTCTTTTTTAAAAGATTTTGTTTATTTATTTGACAGATAGAGAGATAGCAAGAGAGGGAACATAAGCAGGGGGAGTGGGAGAGGGAGAAGCAGAATCCCCGCTGAGCAAGGAGACCAATTCGAGGCTCTGTCCCAGGACCCTGGGATCATGACCTGAGCTGAAGGCAGACACTTTTTTTTTTTTAATTTTTAAAAAAATTTTTTAAAGATTTATTTATTTATTTATTTATTTGACAGACGGAGATCACAAGTAGACAGAAAAGCAAGCAGAGAGAGAGGAGGAAGCAGGATCCCCACTAAGGAGAGAGCCTGATGCGGGGCTCGATCCCAGGACCCTGGGATCATGACCTGAGCCAAAGGCAGAGGCTTTAACCCACTGAGCCACCCGGCTGCCCCAGACACTTTTTTTTTTTTAAAGATTTTATTTATTTATTTGACAGAGAGAGACACAGCGAGAGAGGGAACACAAGCAAGGGGAGTGGGAGAGGGAGAAGCAGGCCTCCCGCTGAACAAGGAGCCCGATGTGAGGCTCAGTCTCAGGACCCTGGGATCATGACCTGAGCCAAAGGCCAGCGCTTAATGACTTAGCTACCCAGGCATCCCTGAAGGCAGACACTTAACCGACTAAACCACCTACACACCCCAAGTCTCTCTCTTCTTATAAACAAAATTAACCTCCTTCTGAGCATTTGGATTATGGGTATCCGAAAATACTTAACCTGTGCAAATTTTTGATCTAATAATTTTAAGAATCATTTTTTAATTTATCAAATATTTATGAGCACCTATGTGCCAGGCAATTTTAATAAAATGGTCAGCAGAAATAGATATAATTTTATATCTTCTGAGAGGCAATATAATCTTCTGAGAGGCAAATATCAAGGTACTTGGGTTCAGTCACTAGAGCATGCAACTCCCAACTCTTGATCTCAGGGTTGTGAGTTTGAGTCTCATGTTGGGCAGGGAGCACTTCAAAAAAAAAGATCTTGGGGCGCCTGGGTGGCTCAGTGGGTTAAGCTGCTGCCTTCAGCTCAGGTCATGATCTCAGGGTCCTGGGATGGAGTCCCACATCGGGCTCTCTGCTCAGCAGGGAGACTGCTTCCCCCTCCCTCTCTCTGCCCGCCTCTCTGTCTACTGTGATCTCTCTCTGTCAAATAAATAAATAAAATCTTAAAAAAAAAAAAGATCTTTACAAAAAGGAGACAAGTTAAAAAAAAAGAGAGAGGACACACCAATCAGATAATCACGCTAATGAATGCATTATTGCAAATTGAGAACTTAATGATAAAAGGAAATATTGTGTACTTTACATTTGCTAGTTTATATTCCAAACTTTCTATGTATTAATTTAATCACATAAAATTACTTATTATATGCAATATAATATGCATGTACTTTTATCACTATCTTACCTACCCATTTGCAGATCATGAAACTTGGGCAGAAAGAGGTGAAGTAACTTGTCCAAGGTCACACAGCTAATAAGTAAGTGGTGGAGCTGGAATTCAAACCCAGATAGTCTGGTCCCTGCTTCTAACCATTATACTACACTGCTTCTCACAGTAGCTCTGAAGGAAAGAAACAGGCATCTGTGAGAATATTTAAGAAGAAAAACTGATTTAAAGTTTATTTTTAAGTAATCTCTACACCTAACATGGGGCTCGAACCCACGAACCATGATTAAGTGTTGCACACTCTTCCAGCTGAGCCAGCCAGGCATCCCAGAAAGAAAACTGATTTAGACAGAAGCTTTCTGTGCAAGTACTGCTTGAGCAGAGACCCCAAGTTTGAGTAGGAATTAACTCTGCAAAGTGGATGGTGGTGGTAGGAGAAATGGATCATTCAAGCTCGATGACATATTGTGCAAAGTCCCTGAGGCAATATAGAGCATAGGACAGAGAAGAAACTAAAAGGCCAGTGTAGCTGCATTGCAAACAGCAAGGGGGAAAACAGGATATTATGTGGCTAAAGATGTCATCAGGCCAAATGAAACAGGGTCTTATAGGCCCTCAGGATTTTGTTTTTCATCCTTAAAGCAAGGGAAAGTCATGGAGATGAGGGTTCAGAAAGCAGGAATCAGTTTCTGTTTGAAAAGATGACTCTTACTGCAATTTAGACAATGTGTTGCAAAGGAGTCACAAGTGCATGTGGGGGTGAGGGTGGTGGTATTTTGAGGGCGGTAAGTTGGTTTAGGGTGGTAACAATGGAAATAGAGACAAATGGTGGGATTTGGAGAAATATGTAGAAAGTCAAAATGACGGAACAGGTTAATAGGTTGGATGAGTGGCAAAAAGTTGTAGGTTTCAAGGATGACTCCCTCTTATATCCGATCTGTTAGTAAAAATCAATTAATTTTTCTTCTAAATGTCTTTCTTTCCAGCACAACTAAGTGAATGGTAACAGTTTTTTTTTTTAATAGCTAAACTTCTTTTTTTTTTTTTTTTAAGATTTTATTTATTTATTTGACAGAGAGAAAGTGAGAGATCACAAGCAGGCAGGCAGAGAGAGAGGGGGAAGCAGTCTCCCTGTAGAGCAGAGAGCCCAATGTGGGGCCCGATCCCAGGACCCTGAGATCATGATCTGAGCCAAAGGCAGGGGCTTTAACCCATGAACCGCCCAGGCGCCCCAACAGCATTTTTTTTTTTCTTAAAGATTTTATGTATTTACTTGAGAGAGAGTATGAGCAGGAGGGAGAGGGAGAAAGAATCTGAAGCAGACTCTGGGCTGAGCACAGATCCTGACACAGGGCTGGATCTCACCACCGTGAGATCATGACATGAGCTGAAACCAAGAATTGGCCTCTCAACTGACTGAGCCATCCAGGCGCCCCAGTAACAGCATTCATTGAGGTAGGGACTGTGGAAGAAGATGAAGAGGTTTAGGGAGAAGATTATTGAGTCTTTGACATGCTGAATTTGAGGTGCCTTTGAGACATTCATGTGGAGATATTAAATAGGGAGTTGTCAAGGTGGATCTAGATTTCAAAGATTAGACCTGGGCTGAAATTACACACTTAGGAATTATCATTGCATGCATGGCAAATAAAACTGTAGCATGGATGAGTTTGCCTAGGGGTGAAGAAAAATGATCAAGAAGATAAGTATTGAGAAAGTCTAACATTAAGTAAGAGTGAGGAGTGCAGGAAAGGGCGCACTTAGGCCTGGATGGTTTAACCCCCACACATTCCAAAGAACAGCCTGTCTTTAGTCAAACTTGTGTTTGACTGACCCCCAAGAGATAGTATCTGAGCTCTTGAAATACTCCGCGTCTAATGAGAGTGTTTTGTATGCCTGAGGCGTGGGCCATGTTGTATCAATGACTTCTGCGGGTTGGAGACCAACTAGCTGGGGTCAGTTAGGTGGGGGGCTCTATGCTTACATGACAGATCCCCAATAAAAAAACCCTGCCACCAAGGCATGGGTGAGTTTCCCTGCTTGGCAACCTGCATTGCCACTGCTGGGAGAAGGGGA